>NC_090893.1:18681482-18696482 GCF_036669925.1 Montipora capricornis
TCGAAGAACATTGACACAGACTGTAAAAACCTTCTTTTTTTTTTTTGAATTCTGGAGTTAGTGATAACAATTCATGCCATGTCATGTGATACCTATTATGTTCACCTGTCTAATTAAAACATAGTGTTATTGAATTTAAAAATAAAGTAAAATGAAATATCCTACCTGTGTTTATACTACAATTACGTTTTCTCATCTATTCATTATTGTTTATTTACATTAGTTTTGTTTTTCACTAATTTATTATTCTGACAAATATTTATGCAGCTATAGTATATAACATATGATGATGACTATATTTATTAGTAGTAGTATCATACAGCCACCAAATGGTATAGTTTGGTGTCTGAATGTTGTATAATTAATAAAGAACAGGCCTCGGTTATTCAAAGGCTGGATAGTGCTATCCAACAGACCAATCTCTATTCAGTGGGTAATGCAATTAGTTTCGCCAATACTTATCTGCTGTATAGTGATTTATCCATTGAATAGCGATATCCAACGTTTGAACAACCAGGCCTAGGACTCCATATTCAACCAGTCCAATTACAGTTGTAGGAAAAAAAATTAAATTACTAATTTTAAATAAGATTTGGCTTCAGTCAACTTCGGAGCTCATCTGCAGTTTTTTTTTTTTTTTTGGTTTTTTTTTTTGTAATTGGGCAAAATAGAGACTGTTGGAGATATATACACAAGGCATGCAAAGATTGCAAGGCATCTTTATATGTATGTTACTAAAGCATATTATATGTTTTAACCCTTATCACCTCAACATTAGGTTGATCATTTTCCAGCTCAATTTTTCCTTATCTCGCCTTAACTCGCCTTAACTCGCATTAGCTCGCACAATCTCGCGGCAAGTTAAGGTCCCAGAGTAGGCCTAGCGCTGGTGCATATATCAATGGACGTTAAACCAAACAAATTTCGCCGACGTAATGGACAGCACCTTAGTATTCACGTTTATGAAGCAGAATTTTTTCTATCCACCGTAACAAAGGCCTTAGAATATAAATGGCATATTCACTGCCATCAAGGGCAAGATGATTTCTTGTTTATGTCGGTCAGTAGTAAAGAGGTAGTAATACGCAATGTAGTGAAAACAAACTTAGTGTAATGTATACTGTGACAATGTGGTGTAATGTAAATGTGCTGTAATTTATTTAAGTTAGTTACAACACGGTTATAGATAATTACTTTCTAGACCAACTTTTAAAATCCAGGGACATTTAGAGCAGTCTGTATGTTACACAAAGTGATTGACCACCAACTTTCAACAGTGGTATCAGGCGAGCAATTTGATTTGATCAGGGAAATATGATGACAAAAGACAACAGTATTACTTTGGCTGAGTTAACTCTGATCATGATATGGGACAAATTTATGCCATTTAAATACGTCTATTTAATTGTGCCGTCAATTCTGTCTTTAAAAATTCATTTTAAATCAGACAAAGGGCTCAACAAAAGAAGTAAAGAGTTTGACGTCAACAGCAGAAAATTGTCTTTGTTAGACTCATAATGACAGGCGGTCTCTTTAGTGTTGGTTTGGCTACGTACCTGCAGCATTTGTGGTCAGTGCATTGAATTTCTCATGCTTTCTTTTGTATTTTTCAAGGAGTGCCCTTTCTTTCAAAGACGACCTTCCTTGTTCTCAAGAGTTCTTGTGATCAAGAATGGCAGACAAAAAGATGAACGTTTTCGAGCAGCATATACAAGAGCTCAGCGTTGCAAGAAAAGAGGGAAACAAAGAAGGGGAGGGTGGTGCATACTTCGAATTAGGCCATTATTATTATGGCTTGGCTTATTTTGAACAGGCTAAGAGGGATTACAAAGAAGCATTAAGCATTTTTAAGGAAATACGTTTCAGTGCTTTAGAGGGAGAAGCCTGTGGTCGTCTCGGCATCGCTTATTACAGTCTGGGCAATTTTAAAAGGGCCAAAAAGTACCTCAAGCAACAACTAAGTATTGCAAAAAAAGTAGGGGATCGAGACCAGGAAGGCAATGCCAATTGTAATCTCGGCTGTGCTTATTACAGTCTGGGTATTTTTAAGCGAGCCATAGAGTGTCACAAACAAGATCTCAGCATTGCAAAAAAAGTAGGGGAAAGGGCCGGCGAGGGAAAAGCCAATGGTAATCTCGGCAACGCTTATTTCAGTCTGGGCAGTTTTAAGCAAGCCATAGAGTATCACAAACAACATCTTAGAATTGCAAAGGAAGTAGCAGATAGGGCCGGGGAGGGAGGGGCCAGTGGTAATCTCGGCAACGCTTATCACAGTCTGGGCAATTTCAAGCGAGCCATAGAGTATTACGAACAAGATCTTAGCATTGCAAAAGAAGTAGGAGATAGGGCCGGGGAGGGCAAGGCCAAAGGTAAGCTCGGCAACGCTTATCGCAGTCTGGGCAATTTTAAGGGAGCCATAGAGTATCATAAACAACATCTTAGCATTGCAATGGAAGTAGGAGATAGGGCCGGGGAGGGCAAGGCCAATGGTAATCTCGGCAACGCTTATCTCAGTCTGGGCAATTTCAAGCGAGCCATAGAGTATTACGAACAAGATCTTAGCATTGCAAAGGAGGTAGGAGATAGGGCCGAGGAGGGAGGGGCCAATGGTAATCTCGGCAACGCTTATCTCAGCCTGGGCAATTTTAAGCGAACCATAGAGTATCAAGAACAACATCTTAGCATTGCAAAGGAGGTAGGAGATAGGGCCGGGGAGGGAAGGGCCAATGGTAATCTCGGCAACGCTTATCTCAGTCTGTGCAATTTCAAGCGAGCCATAGAGTATTACGAAAAGGATCTTAGCATTGCAAAAGAAGTAGGGGATAGGGCCGGGGAGGGAGGGGCCAATGGTAATCTCGGCAACGCTTATCTCAGTCTGTGCAATTTCAAGCGAGCCATAGAGTATTACGAAAAGGATCTTAGCATTGCAAAAGAAGTAGGGGATAGGGCTGGGGAGGGAGGGGCCAATGGTAATCTCGGCAACGCTTATCTCAGTCTGGGCAATTGCAAGCGAGCCATAGAGTATAATGAACAACATCTTAGCATTGCAAAAGAAGTAGGGGATAGGGCCGGGGAGGGAGGGGCCAATGGTAATCTCGGCAATGCTTATCTCAGCCTGGGCAATTTTAACCGAGCCATAGAGTATAGCGAACAACATCTTAGCATTGCAAAAGAAATAGGGGATAGGGCCGGGGAGGGAAGGGCCAATGGTAATCTCTGCATTGCTTATCTCAGTCTGGGCAATTTGAAGCGAGCCATAGAGTATCAATTACAATGTCTTAGCATTGCAAAAGAAGTAGGGGATAGGGACGGGGAGGGAAAGGCCATTTGTGAAATCGCCATCTGTTATGACAGAATGGGTGAGCTTGAAAGTGCTCTTCTCCATTACGAACAACATCTTACCATTTGCAAAGAAACAGAGGATCCAGTAGGACAGGGAACCAGTTTCTATTTTCGTGGTCGTGTTCATGAAAATTTAGGCTCGTTGTGCAAAGCCCTTAATTTTTACCGTCTAAGCATAAAACATTTTGATGAAACAAGGCGTCTTCTTCAATCAGAAGATGCATGGAAAATAAGTTTTCGCGACAAAAATCAGTTTGCGTACACAGCTCTATGGAGAGCACTTTTAAAGAATGGAGAGGTTGATGAGGCTTTGTTTGCTGCTGAACAAGGACGAGCACAGGCTTTGACAGACATTTTGAAGGTACAGTTTGGAGTTGATGAAGAACCTTCCTCGGCAGTTGCGACGACGGATTCTATCTCCGCTGTTATGAAGTATTTGCCCTTACAAACAGTTTTCATAGCACTTGAAGGGAACACTATCAGTTTTTGGCTTCTGAGAGCAGGAAGTGGAATAAACTTTAGGCAAAAGGAAATCAAAAATGGAAGTGCCGCTTCACTGATAGAAACTACTTTGAAACAGATTGGCGCGGGAACTGTTGTCCGATGCGAGAATCGCACTCTTGACAAGCTACGTAGTGACTTGTTTTGCAGTAGAGAAGCTCTTTCCGAGACCTTTCAGTCTTTGACCCTCTCCGATCATAACTCTTTGCAGCCTTTGTTTGATTTCTTAATCAGTCCCATTGCAGACTTGCTTCAGGGTGATGACTTAATCTTTGTTCCTGATGGACCATTTTGCTTGGCTCCTTTATCTGCATTGAGTGACTGTGTCAGGATTCGAACTGTTCCCTCGTTGACCGCTTTAAAACTCATCACAAGTGCACCTGACAATTTTTACAGTTACAGTGAAGCTCTGCTTGTGGGCGATCCGTGGTTAAAGGAAGTCACTGACGAAAATGGTGAACCTCTTGCCGAACAGTTGCCGTGCGCGATAAAAGAGGTGGAGATGATTGGAGAACTTCTGCAGACCGCTCCTCTCACTGGACGAAATGCAACGAAAGCTGAGGTGTTGAAAAGAATGAAGTCAGTTGCTTTAATCCATATTGCAGCACATGGAGACTCGAAATTTGGAGAAATTGCTTTGGCCCCAAATCCTGAACGCGCATCCCACATTCCAGAAGAGGAAGATTTCATGTTAACAATGAGTGATGTTCGTGCAGTTGGTCTTCGGGCAAGACTGGTTGTTCTGAGCTCTTGTCACAGTGGCCGGGGAGAGATCAATTCTGAGGGTGTGGTGGGAATCGCGAGAGCTTTCCTGTGTGCTGGTGCGCGGTCTGTTCTTGTGTCACTCTGGGCAATCGATGATGAGGCAACCTTGCTGTTCATGAAGAGTTTCTATCAACACTTGGCAGATAGAAAAAGTGCGAGTTTAGCTCTTCACCATGCTATGAAATCTCTTCAGGAGACAAAGGAGTATTCCGCCATTAAATACTGGGCGCCATTTGTTCTAATTGGCGATGATGTTACGTTTGAATTTGGGCCACAAGAACTCGAAAAGAATGGTAAGTGGTGTTCAAATATAATTTTTACTTACTGAAAAGAAATATGTTGAACAGGTTTGTAATCGGCTAGTGCTCAAGAGAAAAAGGTAAGTTTTTCACAGAGAAATTGTTTCAAAATCAGTCGCCAGTATAGTTTGTTTAAGAACTGCTTTGGCTAGCGACTCAAATAATTTTTGTTCGCATTCACCGAGTCGGGTGTTTTCCTTCCTGCAAAGAACTGTGTGCAATGGACTGAAAAGAAATATCTAATTGCCGGTTACCTGCGTAAAGTGAAGTTAGATATTGAGGGCTTGTAGTCTACATGTCGTAGTGATACTTGTTGCTATTAACTAAACACATGTCTGTACAAAGGGTTTCATGGATTTAAAAAAATTCGTTATTCATTTATCACTCACAACGAAATTATTGCTAATCTCCATTTAACTGCTATTTCTTTGTTTTTCTTCCTTCCTTTTTTTTTTTCCAGAAACGTCGTCCGAAAGTTGAAAACACTACTTCTTGGAATCTGATGCGTCAACATGTCATTTTCGTTACTCGAAATATATGAGTTATTGAGAAGATGAAAGCATTCAAACCTCATAAGCGGTGAAGGAAGACAAAAGATACGTAAATGTTGTTTAAAAGTGTGTTTTTAGGCTTATTTTACTAACGACAATTATTGATCTTAAAGTCCTCATGCGAACTTCCATTTAAGGCAAAGACAGAGTTTCGAGGAAGAGCCATTTTTCATTCGTAGAATTGAACACCAATTGTCAATAGTTTCTTCTTTTTTTTTTTCTTTTTTTTTTTGCAGAAAAACTAAATTTAAAGTTCTGGTTTTCTAATCAGTAGGCTTTTTAAGTTTAAGGACTTTAGGATCTTTCTGTGATAAAAGGTTCGGAAAAAAATGCGTGGAGAAAGAAATGCCAAGTTTTTCAAGTGGCTAAAATGCAAATTTTATCAGATTTGTTACAGTGTGACCGGGAAAACCGTGAACACATAAAATACATTAGGTATACTTATTGTTCATAAGCCAATCATGTTTGAGGATTTCACACGCCCAAACCGCAAACTGAATAAACGTTGTTAGTACTGTAGCAGATAATAGAGAGCTTTAGATTCTAGTACGAGAACGACTACGAGTACGAGATTTTTTCTCATAAGACAACACGCGCAAGACAGCGCGCGCAAACCAGTGTCATTTTGGCGGGAAAAACGTGATGCGGTCGTCATTTTAGTACGAGGTTTTGCAAAAATGTCGTCGTATCAAAACAAGTCAACAACACGGTAGCAGTTTGAGCATTTTTTGATCAGCAAAAAGGCTCAGTTACCAGTAATAAGAATAACTGAGCAACCTAAACTGCTAACAAAGAGTAAGATTAAGCTTACGGGTTATAACTTTCCTTAGTATTTTCGCTAAAAACGGGCAGTCTAAACTCGTCCTCGTTCTCGTCCTCGCCGTAGAATCTAAAGCTCTCTTATAATAAGGTATTCGCGAAGGCACCACATGTTGAAAGCAACAATTGCTTGGGAGTGCCAGTGATCGGTGAAAGGAAGAACAAAGGCCGCACTGTTCTGTTTCCTTACCATTAGTTTCAGAGCTTAAACGACCAGAATTGGCCCAAATCAAATCCATTTCCCGGTAAATCTGAAGGCGACACACCTCTTGTGGTGCAAATAACAGTAGCTAAACATTGTGCGCGGATGCGGTCAAACGGGTGATTGGACAGAACTAACATTCCTGATTTATTTCAGGTGTTCACGGTTTTCCCGGTCGCACTTTCAGGGGGCCAAGGAAAAGTAAACAAATGGCCGACGTCTTGAGCAAGTTCTACAGGCTAAAAAACTAGGAAAGTAGTCATTTACTGATATCCTAATTAATATACATATGAAGTTTTAAGACTCAAAAAATTGCTAGAAAAAGGTCCAGAATCAAACAAAGAGGGAACTTTATATCGGGGGACGAGTACGAGTCTTCCGTATTGAGCATGCGCATAAGGTTTAGAAGCCGACATTTTTCGAAGTGCGCGTGCTCAGAACGGAAAATGCGTACTCGAGGTCGTCCTTGTCCTTCGATCTAAAGGTCCCTATTTCCACGGAGGGTTTCCTTAGACAGAGGGGCAAGGCAAAATAATTTTTAAAAGGGCGATTTCTTAGGCAAAGAACTAGGAAATGAAAGTTACCTGACCTTGTAATTAGTGTGCATTGAAAGTTTAATGACTGTAAAAAAAATTATCTTAGGCAAACTACTGGATTTGAGTGATCTCGTTGGGCAATTTCGTAGGGAAACTTCCAGAAGGTTAAAAACTAGGAAATAAGATTGTTGCTTGATCTCCTAGTCCGGTTTTCCCCTCTCCACAAAACCAACACTTCATTTTATTTGTACTGATTTTAGTTAATTTGTAGTCTCCCCAATTAGTAGAGCACTCGCGCTCGACTAAAATACCTTTAGACTTGAATAAAGTGATGATGATGATGATGATTATTATTATTTTATTAAAGCCTTTACGTCTAATTTAAAGCACATCCGTAAACTTGCATGCGTTTTCGTGCTGGAATACACATTTATCACCAACGTCTGGTGGTTACCTCTCTTCTTCCTGCCTGTCGCCGCCCGGAACAGACATATGGCCGTAAGGGTAATAGGCCACTTCTGAAATTTTGCATAAGCATTGCTTTTGTTTTCTCTTCCTTGGGACTGTTGTAAGTCCCAAGAGAAACTGGAAACAATGCTTATGTAAAATTTGGGGGAACAAACAAAGAGTATTATGGTATTTTCCGAAGTGGGCAAAAGTCGAGATCCCCATATGACGTACTTTTGATCTATTGATTAGACAATGACTTTCCTTGCGAGATCTATTTTCAACAGATCAAAACGTCGGTGTAAAGTTAGGGAAGTGCAGAGGAGAGTTCCTTTGAATGAGATCGGATCCTGAGATCGGATTCTTCCTGATCAAGAATTATAGGTAGGGTGAGTGAACGGGGCATTTTTTCCTTCGATCTTCTCGTTGTGGTCCAAAAGTTCGAAAATGAAGAAAAGTTTAAATTGCTTTTTTCCCGGGATTATAGGGGGAGATGTAAACTAACTCAATTTAAACGACAACTCTGTAATCAATAATCATTATTTACTTCCATATACTTTCGCAGAGCATAAGACGTTTTTACAAGAAAAGGACTTGAATGTGGTGGAGTGTTTCGTGCAATGATATCAGACTAGTTGGGCTGGATGTTATTGTTTAAACTCCTTAATGGGATAAAATGTCCGTTGATATCGATTAATTTATACAGAATGGATACGAATGTGTTTGCTGAATATGTTGGTTGTCCTTGTTGAAGAGACAAACGTGGTAAAGAAAATGTCATCGTGAAGCTTAAATTTCTTTGAATGTCATTTCTTGAGTTTCGCAAACTTTAGCTTTCTATCGGTAGGTTGCACCTTTCGCTTGGCAAATTAGCTTACGTCCCCTTTTACACAACGAAGCAGAATTAAGTTCAAGAAAATACTTTAGTTAAGGACGGTACCTACTATTGCTATTGCGCACACGTTCTGCGCTTCTCGAGATACTCGGATTTCCTATCGGCGGTGCCTTTTAATAAAGGGATATTT
Source organism: Montipora capricornis (assembly GCF_036669925.1). Classification (NCBI taxonomy): domain Eukaryota; kingdom Metazoa; phylum Cnidaria; class Anthozoa; order Scleractinia; family Acroporidae; genus Montipora; species Montipora capricornis. The sequence continues at coordinate 18,689,970 of NC_090893.1, forward strand.
TTGCGTGGTTTAAAACTATGCGGAGAAAGCAGAACCTAGCAAGTGCTCTTACTATCCAAAAAGAAAACTGGGGGTAACCATGCATTTTTCAGAGATAATTAAGTTTGATAAAAAGTTATGACGTTTCGACCTTCCGGAGGTCATTTTCAAGTGCGTGTTAAATGTGTATCACAATTAAAATAGTTTTAAAACACCATAATCACTAAAAGGCGGTAAAGTATGTAACACAAGTGAATAAATGGGGGACATAAATTACTAACAATAAGCTTTTATAACCTGATCTAAACGAATAATTTAGCATGGATGGAATCAGACTGTTTGTTTAGCGTTGGTTTTAGGTCTGATAAAAAAACATTTCGAAAATAAGACAATCAAATTTGTTTTGACATTTGCTTAAAATTTGATTGTCTTATTTTCGAAATGTTTATTATCAAAGACCTAAAAAAGTCTCTGCTTACGAGCCAGAAGGCTCATCAGGCCGGCGCTTATCTCCGGTTTCTGTAGCATGAAGCGACTAAGCATGAAGCGACTAGGAGTGAGAGTAAAGTGTCTTGCCCAAGAACACAACACAGTGTCCCCGGCCAGGCCCCGAACCCAGACCACTCGATCCGGTGTCCCCCCCCCCCCCCCCCATCCCCTCCCGCACACACAGATTTCCAAATTTTTACCGCATGAGCTCAATGCTTTTTAAGGCAGTTCAGACGACAAACCTCATTTTATCTGCAGTGTGTAAACTGGGGTCGGGACAAACTTTGTCAATTTTTATCGGTGGCTGTCGAGTTAGGAGCATATGCTTTCAACCGAGTAACCGCCATTTGTTCTTACGGTTCTTTACACCCAAGTGTGGGATTCCCTCGAGAATACATCAGACGTGCTTGTGTGTTCTTTGCATGCACTCACTGTGAAATGAAGTGTGACTTCATGGCGTAGTGAAAGTCATATGTAAGGCTGGTTATGTCGGAGACTTTTTCTTCTGTTTCTCTTACTTCTTCTACTAACCCTTATTCGGCTGGACACTCCTACTTTGCAGATGGGTAGCTCCCTCAATATTACCTTCAGCTATCTATATATTCAAGAGGGGCTACATATCAAAAGCCACTTTCCTTGATAATTAGGCGAAACACTTAGTGCGCTATAAAGAAAGCGGTACCAAATGAAGGGCTTTTCAGTGGCAGGGAGTTGATAACACACCACTGGGATTCTTATGTCAAATTGTATTCAATAAATGCCCTTTAACTTGTAGGGTTTATCGCATGCCTCCTTTGAAAACTTATATTCTGCATAAGCAAAAATGATAGTGGCGCTTAAAAGCCTCAGAAATTTGCCCAAAAATAATTTTTTTTGTTCATGCAACCATTTTCCGCATCAAAGAGGCTGTTTTTTCATGCCTAAGGAAGAAAAACGAGAAGACTATGGACAGAAAGTAACGTAAAACCAATCCGAGGACTGTGTGCATGGCACGACGGATGAGAGTTCTCCGTGTAAGAAGTGAACTCAACCATAACTTTAGTTCTGACAAGCGGATAGAAGCCATCGGACTCAAAACTCGTGATATCAGCAACAGACCTCTAGGTCGCGAATTAAATGAGCAAGATTTAAGCAAAAGACAAGCCACGAAATACTGTGCCTCAAACGTGTAACGGCAATTTCAGGATTCTTCCTGATCAATATTCTGTGGGGTAGGGTGTTGGAAGGGGGCATTGCTCGCCTTTGTATCATCTCAAGTTATGGTCCAAAACTTCGAAAATGAAGAAAAGTCTCAATTGATTTTTCCCGGGCTTAAAAAGGATAATTAAACTAACTACATTTCGACAAGAACTCTCCAATCAATAAATCACTATTATCTAAGATCATTCTCGATGTTATATGATCTTGCGCGCCACGAGTTCTTGAAATCACACCAAACTCCAAGAAAATGGAAGGAAATTCTAAGGCCCATCTTCGGTCACAAATACTTGATACTTCACTTCACAACAACTGGCCTACGCTTGTGAATATTGCACAAAAGAGACAGTATGCAATATTGGTAAGGCATTTCAAGTCTTGGTAAACAGCACGAAAATTGTGAAGATATGTTCTCATTCAGAGATATTTAAAGGATTTTGTTATTTTTTTCTCTTTAAAGGAAACCTCCACTAAAACAAGAATACAACTTCAAACTATTTAACATAATGTTTACAATCAAAATTGTTCAAACGTTTTCCAATGGGAGCGTTTGTATCTGAAATAAATAAATTTCAAAAACGCTTGTTTTGGTTTTCAAATTTCCTGGGCGCCGCCATCTTGAATGATTGTGACGTGTTATGGTTGCTCTTTTGTATTTGCACAAAGAGCTTTTGTTTTAAAACAATGTGGCAACCATGACACGTCACAATTATTCAAGATGGCGACGCCCGGGAAATTTGAAAACCAAAACAACCGTTTTTAAAATTTATTTATTTCGGATACAAACGCTACCATTGGAAAACTTTCGAACAATTTTGATTGTGAGCATTATGTTAACTATTTTAAAGATATGTTCCTGTTTTAGTGGAGGGTCCCTTTAACAGAAAAGAGGGAAGTCTTTAAACCTCTCTTAATAACCACGGATAGAGGCAAACCGTAGTCCATTTTAAGAGTTTATAGAATTTGAACTTGTAGTTTGTTTGGTTAGTTTAAGTTGTAGTTACTAAAACTAAACGAAGATTGGAATAAAGCCGTGAGGTGACTTCATTTTGCGTCTTTCTCTCCACTACATCATCTGTGGAAATCAAGCGACCTGACGCGCCCCGTCCCCCCCCCCCCCCACCTCCTCACCCATATTTTCCCTTCTGAGAAAGTGTGACGTTACGAAGTGTTAAAAAGGTCCCATGCAGACTCTTTGGGGAAAAGTCTTGTTGACATTGATCACAGGAATAAAGAAGTCGAAAAGGCCTTTCCCCAAAGAATCACACTCTTTTGCTTGCAGGCTGCTCGGCCCCACCATATTTCTGCAACCTATAGAGACGTGGTTATTTTTCGCTGTATCTGTCGAGCTGCGGGTTTACTAGCCTGCTTCTCAGACGGTCTAGTCGACGGGTTTACATGTACTCTTGCAGACACTAAACAATATTGGTATTCTCGGTATTGGACTGGAACTAGCTTGCAATGGAGGCTAATGCGCGGGAATATATTAGAAAGAATTTGCATTTGAAAAGATTCTTGATAAAATCTATATGAGGTGCAAGGTTTCCCGAGTAAACGCTGACTTCAGTGTCTTGTGTTCATGTTTAAAAGAACATGCTTTGGTTTGCGGAAACATAGTTTGAACGATCTATCAGCTTTGTTTGAACTGTCAAAGTGATAGTTCGAATATTTCTCTTTTTCCACCAACCGTCTCTTCCGACATATAAACCCTCAACAAGACGAGCACAGGTAGTCTCTAATGAACGTACTTTGTTTCCATGACAATTGTAACTTAACAACAATAAAGAAAAATTCTTTTGGGAATTTGACTCTGTTTTAATGCAAAACATGAGCCCAAATTTGCTATTGTTTTGTGTACCAACATGGCCGTCTCATCACGTGATTGAGAACCATCTATGGAGTGTTTCACCGAAACAAAAGGCAATGTTTGCATGATAATACAGCAACATGACTTAACTGATTACAGTGTAATGTGAAGTGCTTGTTTTCTTCCCCCATATGAACCATGTGAGCGTTAACCCTACTGATGGAAATGGGCCCACACAAGGATAGAGAAAAACTGACCAGGGTGGGAATTGAACCCACGACCTTCGGGTTAGATCACCGCTGCTCTACCGACTGAGCTACAAGGTCAGACGGGAGTAGGCCGTGGGAATTGAAGATGTTAAAGTCACGGCAATGAACACATACAAGTACAAGGAAAGGTTACGTTTTTGCAAACGTTGGCCGTGAAGCATTAGAGTGTAATGTGAGCAGCGGTGATCTAACCCGAAGGTCATGGTTTCAATTCCCACCCTGGTCAGAGTTTTTCTCTGTCCTTGTGTGGGCCCATTTCCATCAGTAGGGCTAACGCTCACATGGTTCATATGGGATAGAAATCTAGCACTTCACATTACGCTCTAATTTAATCAGTTAAGTCTGTTGAAATATAGTGCTTCACGGCCAACGTTTGCAAAAACGTAACCTTTCATCGTACTTGTACATGTTGTTTGCCGTGACTTTAACATCTTCAGTTCCCACAGCCTGCTCCCGTCTGGCCTTGTAGCTCGATTTGGACATAAATTTTTGTAGACTGCGGACACTTACAGCGAGGAAGAGGACGAGCAGTAAGATCGATCCCGATCAAACAACAACACAAACGGCTCCTTTAAACTCGCTCTAAGGTTTCTCCTTATAGCTGAGTATTTGCCATTTAGTGAAACGCGCATGACAATACATACAATTTTCTGTTGTTTTTTTTTTAATGTCATCTCCAGATTTATTTTGTAGAAGAGTGTATTTCGTGGTGTTTTCTGTTGCAGGAAATAGTGACTACATTGTTCTTTCTTTTTCTTTTTCCCCTCGCAGAAGAGAGAAATTAAATAACCTTAGAGTGATAAGTAAGTTGGAGAGGCAAGGAAGCTTAGAGGTTAGGGGCATTAAACTTGAAATTGTGAGAAAACGTTCTCCTTGTCAGCACTTGCAAAAAGCCGGTCTGTTTCTCACCAGTTTAAATTCCTTAAGATGTGTTGTGTTTTGAAATAGTGTGTCAATGAGGGATGCGATCAATTTAGCACACATTCTTGTAGAGACATTATGTTATAGTGCTAGCAGTCCCTTCTCTAGCAGCCAGTCAAGCGCCGCCCTCTGTACACCTCGATCTCTCCCCATTCCCCCTCGGCTCTTTGGCTCGCTTTCATGATCAAAACGAGTGGCCTGACTGACGTACAGTAGAAGGAACTGCTGGCAGTCTATTATTTTGCTGAGGTGCGCATCACCATTCATGTCTACAATCATCGGAGAGCTGATCAGGGAGGAAAAAATTTAAAAACTGTTCTACTTAGATGTTTCACTGCCACGCTTGCCGCAGCATTTTGATTGATGCTAGCCTCTGGGAGACAATGGAAACAAGAACTAAGATACCAAGAGTTCCCACTATGAACCAGTAATCAAAGTCCTCTTTGAGCACGTCAAACATTCTTGATGGCGTCACCCTTGTCCAGAACAAGTCTAATCCATATGCAAAAACAAGGCATGTTGATTCCAGCCCAAACCCCGCAGTGTAGATTCCATTTATGTTAGAAACTAAGAAAAGAAGAGAATTTTAAACATCAATTTTTGAATTGAAATGAAACATTTGCCAAAAAATCTGTACAGTTAACAAGTAACAATGGCCTTGTTATCATCACAATGTTGGTAGTATAATTTCAGAAATTCATGAGAGGTCTCTTGTTCTTGGCACAGGTCTACAAGGCAGCAATAATGTAACATGTTGCATCATAGAGATTTAGCATGCACGAAAATTTGGGGTTTGGTCAAATAATGTTACAGTATTTTAAGTCGTAAAAGAGTTGATAAATGGTATATGTTTAACTGAAGGCATTTGACAGTTTAATGGGTACCCAAAGATTTTCTTGTGTAACCTCACAGAAAGCCTTCTCGTGACACATTGGGGACTGAGAACTCAGTTGCTGGTTTTGATATTATCCCATACATTTAAGGGGTTCCTGAACAATCAAGAGAGTTTTGAGTAGCTACAGTGCACATTATGAAAGTTTCCCAAAACCCTTTCCAGACGCTTTGTCACATTTGCCAAACCTACATACATGTAAGTACCCCTACTGAGGGAACAACAAACTGATGCCATTTACTCAAAGACATGCAACAAAAAGCATTGGTTTGATCCTTATACTACAAAATAATGATCAATCATGTTCAATCTCACTCACTAGTTTGGTTGTAATTTATAAACCCCAATGGGTTCAAACTGAGCTCTGGAACATAGGGATGAAGTCCTTCTTCTCGGTCCTGTGCATTGGGCACAAACTTTCTCCGTGAATCTAAGAAATTCTTTGGAAGGCTAAGGATGTAGCCAGTTTGTAATCCAAACAGAAGATTCTTGTGGGTAATTCCTCTCTCTGTGATGGTGACTGTTGCAGTGCGAATTGTTGTAGGGAATATGTACGACTGTTGAAGGATCATTGGCATGGCTGGAGGGTCAAATGATGATAACACAGTGCTGAAAAAGGATGTCATAACTTCAGAATACATGTAAGTGTCTTGGCTGACTATAGTGCTACGATATCACCATACTGACAACAAATCATGAGGCTCTTCCAGGAAGGGGGGGGGGGGGGGTGGGGGTCCCATATTGCTTGTCTAAATTTTAAAGGGTCTCTTGTCAGTAGTTCGCGAATGTTTCACGTTGCTGTCAGAATTGTAAAGAAAGTATGCCATTTGTCGCGATTTCACTTTAAGTGCTGTCGCTACTTTTTAGGCCATGTCGCTTGTCGCAATTTACCCTGGCAGAGCCTTGATCATGCATGATTGCAGCACACCCCTGCAACCTCAGTTCATGCAAGTGTTTGA
>NC_090893.1:18701482-18713982 GCF_036669925.1 Montipora capricornis
ATGCTGCCTTTTCTTTTTTACATGCTATCGACATACAATTTATTCTTGCAGATAACTTGGTTATCACAGAGGATCAGGCTTTGCTTTTGCTCTCTTCAAAATTAACGTTTCGAGGAGTTGTGCTTTTGAAAATGGCCGTAGATCATATTCCCATTACCGTTAGTGTCATCCCCAGAGGAACTACAATACCTCTTCGCTTTTCCTTTGCAAAACAAATCCTTGAAAAAAACGGTGTCAAGTTGTCAGAGGCTGAAGTTCTGATTCATGCCCGTATAATTAATGGAACGATGCTGCTCAGTATTTTGCGCATCATTCAAATTTGAGCTCGACGATTCTTTATGGGAACTCACAGGTGAAGGCAGCTATCACTACAACAGATTCATTGTGCCACCGGTGGAATCATGCCTGCATTGCGATAACGCCTTGGCAATGAATAATATGCCTTCTAAAGCAATAGTTTACGGGACAACAGGTCCTCTGCTGGCAACGAAAGTGACGCTTTGTTGTAATCGGTGCAAAACAAGCTATGGAATAGCATTTTTTGCCGACGAAAAGGGTAAACATCTGTACCCCAAGAAGCACGAATCTCCCTTGGTGGAAGCCAGCAATGTAACATACGTAGAGAAGAATGTGTACAAGTGGATTCCAAGTCTTGGGTGAGTTAATGTCATATTGACAATCAAACAGATGTTTTGTATGTCTAGTGTCGCTCGATACCGCTTTGAGAATGACTTGTATACCGAACATTTCCTAAAGAAACGACTTCCCAAAAGTGACCTCGAAAAATTGGGACTGAAATGAAATCTCGAAAGTAGCTAATTTTCGAAAGTAACGAGGATCGTTCCTTTCTGAAATTTACGGCACTTGTTTACAAATGGGACTGTCACCATTATTAATACTTCCAGTTCTAGAATTCAGTGCGGCTATATATCACATTTGATTCTGTTCCAACAAACAGTCGCAGCCTTGCTGCTATGCGTGGAAACATCAAAGAAAGAAAATTTTACTTTGCCTAAGTAGGACTGACGCCTGTCGAAGAGTCGCACTTGATCCTCGTAAAGTCCAACGCAATGTTCGAACTGTATCCAAACAAGAAGGCACACGCGCGCGTCACCACCAAGCCGCCATCTTGGAAACACCTGCGGAAAGCGTGGCTGCTTAGTTTTCATGGTCGCAAAGCAAATTGCGTGGTCGCTGATTTCTTTTGGCTAGGTTGCGGAATTGACTTCCGGTACCTCTTTACAATTTAGTTGCTGAAAAGGTAGATGTAATTCTTTTGAAGAAAACATAGTATGGTGCCATCCGGTTTCTCCTGCTCTCCAGCGCTCGGAGTTATCAAAGGTGAAGTGGTTTACCGAAGGGGTAAGTATTTCTATAAACTACATGTATGTCTTTCTTCCGAGTTGTCATCTTTCGTGAGTATTTACGCTCCGTATTAAGAAAGTCTACCCCCATCTCTCAGAATTCTTTTCGATGTCTCACTTCGTAGACCAGGGGGGCTTATATATTTATTCGTTTACCTTGTGCACAGGTCAACACCCCCTTCCTCTAGGGAAAGACCCTGTAGTTATGCGGTGTCTGACATTTGCAGACTGCAGACTAACCCTAAATCATAATTATTGTTAAAGTTAACCGTTATAAAATCGGGTTCTTTGACTTAAATAATGTTTATCAGCGCTATTTGAAATGGGTGCTTAGACTTAAATTATGTCTATCAGTGCTATTTGGAGGCAGTCTGCAGTCTGCAAATGTCAGACACCGGTTGTTATGCGCCGATCAAATCGAAACTTCAACGTCCTCCCCCCCCCCCCCACTTCCCGGACAAACCCCGGGCATTTGACTATCTTCCGTGCCCGGAGAGTGGGGAATTTGACCTTTGCCTGCGTGGGGTGGGGAAAATTAAACCGGAAGTGTCAGGGTTCAAATGATTTCTTTTTCGAGCGCAGAAGTTGCTAACAGCTATAAAACACTTGTTTGGACGCAATGGAAGAGTTTAAAGGAAGACATGTAGCATTTGGGAGCAATTGGCTTACCAAAAAGGTCTTTAAAAGGTCTTTATTAAAGACGGCAGGAGCCGACGACGATTGTTCTTTAGTAGGGTATAATTAACAGACAAATCTGACGATAGGGTAGGGCATTTGACCACGATTTTGGCCTGAGGTGGTGGGAATTTGAACGATCCAATCTTGAGAAGTTCAAATGCGCGGGCTTTGGCCAGGAAGGGGGGGGGGGGAGGGGGCATGTTGAAGTTTCAAGTGAAAGTCTAGTGGCCTATTACTGAGTTATGGCAGCGAGAAACGCAACTGCATCATTAGAGTCCACATCTTTGTTAAAGGCTTCTTATTGCAGTGATGTTCTTACCCACAATTATTATTCTACTGCATGTATGTGATTCATGAATTATTCTAACAAATGATAAATTTATCAGAAGTCCTCCTTTTGCCATAGGAATATTCATGGAGAACTGGTGCCACTTTGGTTTGGATGGTGGTGATCCTTTCATTTGCTGTGTTTGTAAATTCAGTGGCACTAGCCTCCATCGATGTTGTTGATCCTGTCAGCTGGTTGAATGGTATGGACACTGAAGTATTAAATAAAGATTAATAATTTTTACTACCATTTATCACATTTAGCTGTGCCTTGCCCAATGTTTCCTTACCCAATGCTTCAAGAGGCATGATACACCAGAGCATTTTATTAATATTCACTACTTGTACAAATCCTCCTGTCCCAGGAGCAATTGCAAACAATGGTTATGGAAAAGTTTTTGGGCGTAACAAAGGTGTATTATGGGATTGTGCAAGTAAAGAATCTCTAGTATTTTAGAACTACTGTAACATGTACATATATGTGACCATAGAAATTATTATTATTATTATTACCATCCAAAGTGTCCACCCTTATAAAAGTCAAAGGGTCAACAAAACAGTTCTGCATGCAGTCTCTTGTTACCTGTAAGTCTGAGTTCTAATGCCAGATGATTTTTACTCATCAATGGGAGTCGCCTCGGGGATCAATGGGTTAACAACACTTCTTGTTCTACTCATAATTATAAACTATATTCCCTTTAAGCGTCTCCCTCCTTTGAGTGATACTTCTCGATTTTACTCTGTCTAATGCCAGATGATTTTTATACTTGTCAATTGGAGTTGCTTCAGGGATGAATGGGTTAACAACACTTTTTGTTCTATTCATAAACTATGTTCCCTTTAACTGTCGCCCTCCTTAGAGTGATACTTCTAGATTAAATAATTTTTCTCTAACACCAGATGATAAATTACTCGTCAATGGGGTCGCTTCAGGTATGAATGGGTTAACAACACTTCTTGTTCTACTCATAAACTATGTTCCCTTTAACCGTCTCCCTCCTTTGAGTGATACTTCTAGATTTTCCTTTGTCTAATGCCAGATTATTTTTACTCGTCAATGCGAGTCGCTTCGGGGATGAATGGGTTAACAACACTTCTTGTTCCACTCATAAACTATGTTCCCTTTAACTGTCTCCGGCCGGCCTCCTTTGAGTGATACAGTACTTCTAGATTTTACTCTAATGCCAGATGATTTTTACTCCCCAGTGAGGGAAGCTGCAGGAGGGAAAGGAGTAAACAATACTAATTAAAAGCAACCCAAACTCTTCACCAATGTTAACCATAAGTCAAAACATCATGCTCAGGCTTGATCCCCGGGGGTGTACTTCCTATTAATGGGCTAATGGGGATGTGCCGCTGGATGGGGTCACATTTTCACGACTGGAATTGACTATAATAATGGGGTTGCATTTTCAACAGAGTTCCCGACAGAGTTGCTAGAATGGGGTCGCAAATTCTGGCAAGTGGGATTTAAAAATGGATTAAGATTCGCAGTAAAAAAAAAAGTTGTTTCAGAAAGAACTGTAGTGCTGTCAATTTAATATTTATTAGTCGCATTACATTCGGTCTAATCCCCTGGACAATTTTACACATCAGCGGAGTCTCCTTCGGAGATGAATGGGTTAACAGCATGTAATTGCACTCAAAAAGTATGTCCACTTTAATGGGAGACTGTCACTTAATGGGAGGGCCTTACGATGTCCTAATGTTTTTGAGATATAATTTCTTTCAAAATCCATGGTACTGTACAAATTTTGTGTTAGAATGTTCTCACACTATTGTGATAAAAATTTGTGAAAAACATCTATAGATAGTTAACTTGCCAAGTTTTTAGGCATTTTCTGTTTTGGTTGCGTGATGTACCAAATATGGTTGTGAGTCAAACCATACAAATGTTAAATTAAAATAGAACACACATGGCAAAAAAGGATAACTGTGGAGTTAATGGAATTTTTGAAGTGACTATTTGAAGGGGTCCATAGCAACGGTTTGGTAGTTAAGAGCCAACCCCCTTAAGTACACTGTAACCCTTTGACTCCTGACAGTGTAGATTTTACTCCATCTAACACCTGACAGTTTTACTTGTCAATGGTGTCTGCATCAGGGATGAAGGCACAGATGCCGATCAATTCAAGGGTTGTTAGGGCCGATTTACACGGTACGATTTTTGTCGCATGCGACAAGCTTACGACAGGCTACGACATGACTTACGATTGTCGCAGCGTTTTAAAACATGTTTTAAAATGGTACGACATTTTTTCTGACGTACACAACAATCGTAAATCATGTCGTGGGCTTGTCGTAAGCCGTTGTAGCATGCGACAAAAATCTTACCGTGTATATCGGCCCTAAATCTGTCCTTACACGGTACGATTTTTGTCGCATGCGACAAGCTTAGGGCCGATTTACACGGTACGACTTTGTCGCATGCGACAACGGCTTACGACAGGCTCATGACATGTTTTACGATTGTTGTGTACGTCAGAAAAATTGTCGTAGCATTTTAAAACATGTTTTAAAACGCTGCGACAATCGTAAGTCATGTTGTAGGCCTGTCGTGAGCTTGTTGCATGCGACAAAATCGTATCGTGTAAATCGGCCCTTAGGTTAATTAAAAATGTTACAATGTATGTGTTTTACACATTGAAAAAGTCCAAAGACGCCCTCAGTTGATGAGTAAAATCTGTGAAGTCTCACTCCCAGGGGTAAATGGGTTGAATAATACATTCAATAAGCCATTAATAAATACAAGGCAAAATCATTTACCTCACAGTGAAACTTAGGTAACAATATTATTTCATTGTGCCATTGATACACAATGCAATTAAAATGGTGACACCAATATTATTACAATATATACTATTATTATCAACATAATGGATTAGATATTGTGCTTCTTTTATAATAAGATATATTAGTGGCATATTGGTTGCTGAAATTCAAACTAAAAATACAGTTTTTTGTACTGTATTGCATTGTAATAATTTTGTTCTTGAATTGGCAGTGTGCATCTTGAAAGATGTTGGAAAGTAGCTCAAAGAAGCTACTGTAACAGTATATATGACCAGGTGTATAATGCTATGTACGTAAAACAGAAATGTGGAAAGGATTACATGATACTTCTAAAGACAATATATTTTTTTCTCAATGCATGAGCAGGTGGAATTCTGTGAATCCTGTAATCTGATTGGCTCTGGGAGCGGGCAGAATTTTTCCATCTCGCCCAACCCGGGCGGAATCCTAGCCCTGGTTGTGTGACTTGAAATGACCTTAAATCTCAATTTTCTGACTCCAAAGCCATTTACATACAGAAGTAAATGTTTCAAAACAGATTTTTATTAGACAAGACGTGAGGAAATAAAATTCAAATAAAAATATTTCTCTTTGAAACGTCCAGTTTGTAAGTTGCTCACTGCATTCGCTATCAAGCACGGTGTGAGGCAACAATTAAAAAAGTGATTTCAGAGAGGAAGAGAGAGGGGAAAAAAATAAGTTATTTACAAGCTAAGGGTCGGTCTGTATTGCAAAAAATTGTGACCTTGGTCTTGAAAAAGCTGCCTGCAGCGTCAGGCAGCATTTTCAAGACAGGTCTCAATCACAGTGTTTTTGCTATACGGACCTCCCAGCTGGCAAATGACATATACTGGTATTTATTTTTGCTGAGGTCACTTTTCCTGTTTACTACTGGTAAATAGTGTTAAGTTTGTTGGTTGGGTTAACTGAAGATTTTTGCTATTCTGGTCATCCTCCCAATCAAATTCAAATCCCTGATACTTAAACGTTTATTTAAAATTTAGACATCCCATGTACCCCAAAGGAATGAGACAGGGGCTGGTATGGATCACGGAAGTGTTAGGGGAGGGGGCAGAGGTTAGCAGAAACAACACCATAGGAAAAAAGTGGGGGAGGGGGGACTACAGCTCCTCAGTCTCCATAGCGACCAAATGAGGGACTTTAATCACTCTCTGAAAAACTATGTCCCCATTAACCCTTTGACATCCAAAGCGACCTAAACTGACCTAAATTCTGTCTAACGCCAGACGATTTTACTCATCAATGGGGAACCCCTGGGAGTCAATGGGTTAACTTGATCTATTTGCTTTTGTTCCAGTGTAGCATCACTCTTTTAGTGGAACCAGTAAGCACCATTCCAGGATATTTTGTGACACATACACAACAAGGTACATTTTTCTTCTTTAATGGTCTTAACACTGTCATTTTGATAGTTTGTGGTGAGGCTGTCCTAAAAATGTGATTTAAATTAACGTAAACATGCAGGTCATCAACCTTGTTTTTTTATAATGCAGCCCTTGACCTTATTAGAAAAGTGGATCATAGCAATTTTAAACTTCAACTGGTAAGCTGAGATGTCAATCACAATGAAGCTCGCTAAAGTGAACAATTTAAACAATGCATCCTATCCATACTGTAGTGCTGTAATTGCCCTCTCATTATGCAGGCCATCTTGTACATGCAAATTGTCATGAAATATTTGGGAGTCTACAATTCCAGACAAAGAGAGTTGAGACTATCAGGTTTTTGAACTTTTGGACCAATGATAACTTGAAGAGAAGGCTTCCTCACTCCACCAAACACTTAATGTTCCACTAATGGAACGTTTTAGCGTTAGTTCTGCAATTCAAAAGGAAGTCTGTTTTTTTTTTTTTTTATAGTATAATCAGTTTAGGTGGACAGTTCCAAACAGAGGAGAAAGTACAACCTGAAATTTTTTCAGACAAGGACTATAGACCGTGGATCCCATTCTCAGAAGCTTTGCTCATAAAATTTTGTGAGACATATAAGAGCCCTAACACTAAGACTAAGGGTGCTGATTCGATTGACCACATTCCAGAATAGGAATACATGGAATAGAAGTTAGAAATCCTTCGTTTTTATGGAGATTCACATTAAAATTGTCGTCGCAAACACTTGCTAAAATGCTATTTTTAAACATATCTTTATCATCCTTGTTGCTTCAAAACGCCAGACATACCGTTTTCAATCATCACTTCACATATTCTTATTCCGGAATAGGGTCAATCGAACACGCCCTAAGAGTACATACTGCCTGGTTTTGCAGTATGGCCTTGTAAAGTGAACATGGTAATTGCATCACTCGGTGGTGCTCTGCTCTGTTGTGTATCATCCCCACAGCCGCAGGGTAGCATAAAATGTCTCTGACTGTTAACTGTACCTTTTTGTGAAGGACCTGTACCACCAGCAACGAACATGCGGCAATTTAAGACAAACACTGATCAAGGTGATGCCTTATCTTGGTAAGGAAAGTTTGTGCGTGATTTTTGTAGTGTAAATAATTATAATTGTGAACAAACATCAGAGGAAATGCAGGTGTACTTTAGTCTTTGTAATCAAACTTTCAGATAAATATTTATCACCACAGTTTGATCCAGTATATACAGGTCTCAAAGTGGTACTATGATCAAAAAATTAAATCTTTTTTTCCCTTTGGATTTCAAAACTATGTTAACTAAACAGACTTAACTATTATAGGGTGATGTTAATGCTAGTTTTCTACCAAAATGAACCATGTGAGCATTAGCCCTACTGATAGAAATGGTCCCACACAAGGACAGGGTGAAACTCTGACCAGGGTGCTATTACATTACCGCTGCTCTACCGACTGAGGCACTAGGCCAGATGGGAGCAGGCCGCAGGAATTTAAGATGTCAATGTCACAGCAATGAAGATGTACAAGTACAAGGAAGGGTTACGTTTTTTCAAACGTTGGCCATGTAGCACTTATATTTCAACAGACTTAACTATTATGGGATGATATCCCTCCCTGGTCAGAAAAACTCTGACCAGGGTGGGAGTTGAACCCACGACCTTCGGGTTAGATCACTGCTAAGCACTACTGACTGAGCCACAAGGCCAGACGGGAGCAGGCCACGGGAATTTAAGATGTCACTGTCATGGCAATGAATATGTGAACACTGAGTGACCATAGTTTTAAGCCTTAAATACAAAAAGACACTGGAATTATATTTTAACTGGAATTTTCATGTTTCATGATCTGCCATTACTAAAGTTAAGATCTTAAGAGAGCTGGATCAAGGAGAAAATGACATCAAAGACTCGCTAGTTTAAGAATGCAATGCATTTGTATGCAACTGAATTAGGAGTTTTGGGCTTTCATATTTTTAAACTCTTGTTTTGCATACAGTAATAAACTGCGTTAAGGCTATTGATTGAATGACGTCACTTTTCCGTAGATCCAACCCTCTGAGGTCTAGTCATTCAGTTTTCAACATGAGTAATTGCAGACCATGAAATTCAAAACATACACTCAAAGTAAATGATGCAAGCTCAAAATTTTGCCAGGCAAGCAGGTGTAAGCAAACACAATTTTAAAATCTGAAGGAAGTGCTTTTTTGATCATAGTACCACTTTAAATTGCAAGTCAAAATACATGATTGTTGTATGAGATGTTTGATGTTGGAATGGATCTCCCCAAAAAAGTTCATAAATGAAATGAAAGTTAAATAATATGTTATTATTTTATTGCAAACCTTTACATAAAATGAAATTTCAGTCTAAGCATTGATTTTTCATAATACAAAGGAAACATTGCAATCCCAAGAACTTGTGAACTTGTATCAAAAGAGCTGTGCATGCACTTGAAACAGAAATTCTTGATGAATGGCAACACTAAACCAGACATATTTCCAACCCTTCAAATAACTATAATAATGTTGATGTGGTTTTTCCTCTCTCAGGGCACATCCAAATTAGCCAAGTCCCAAACCGTAATGAACCAGATTCCGATGGTGAAATCAACTACCCATACATATTCCACCAGATTGCAAAATTAGGATACACTGGGTGGATAGGCTGTGAGTACTTCCCTAGAGGTATTTATTCCTCTTGTTAAGGATCGGTATCATTCATTGTTGTTTTGCTCAATATCACCTGAACTGTGTTGTACAGGGAGATGGTGGCTATGGCATTGTGCCAGAGTAGCTGATGTTTACTCTTTTGTTTTCAGTTTGGGTGACACCATACATCGCTTGAACATTGCTCTATTTTTTCGTTTTTTTTTTTCATTAAAGTAATTGACGGCTGATGACGTGAAAGGCAATAATTATAATGATTGTGAATATACCAGTTCAAGAAAGATTTACCACTGTTTGTTCCCAGGGTCTCTCTTCTCGGCCTCTTTTGTTGTTTGAGAGAGAGACAAAGGAGGCAGAGAGGAGAGACCCTGGGAACGAGGTTGTTACCACATAACTTTAGGGACCTTACGATCTACGACGACGACAGTCAACGAAAACGTCACCTCAAAATATAACTTTGCTCTATCATAAATCTTTCGCAATTTGGTACGAGCGGTTTCAGAGTGAAAACAGAGAATGAAAGATTCTCTGTTGCATGCTTTTATTATTATTATTATTATTATTTTATTGTTATTGTTATTGTTATTGTTATTGTTATTGTTATTGTTATTGTTATTGTTATTGTTATTGTTATTATTATTATTATTATTATTATTATTTACTGCATTACATTACTAACACTACATGCTACTTACTCTATTAACAATACTAATACTACCTACGACTCGGTAATTATACTATTCACAATTTTAACATTACTTACAACAGAGTGCTGGCCTTATCGCAATCTAATCACTACTTAAAACGTGGTATTAACACTGTTTACAATGCAATATTTGCGTGGTTTACAATACTAATACTAATAGAAATTACGGGACGCATAAAATACAATAAAGTTACTTATCCAGGCAAGACATGCAATGTAATTACTAACTACAGGAACTGACTTACTGACTAACTAAAGGTACATATGTATCCAGAAATTTACTCAGGTGAGAAATTTGGCCCACTTTTTGACAAAAGCAGAGGAATTATTCGTCATGATAGCGATATATTTTTCTATGTCGATTTTATCATGTACAAGGATGATGAAATCCGCAAACTGAGGTCTTTTATCATTAAGGCATTAGTATAAAGAAAGTATTTTCCAATTATGATTAAGTGATTGAGGGTTAAACAAGATGACCAGTCGTCAAGCACTCCATATATTATCTCATCTTTTTGACTTTAGAAAGACAAGATTTCTTTTCTGGAGAAATCAAATTAAACCATCAGGTAGTAAACTCAGAAAAGAACGATTTCGCAACATAGCACGAAAAGAGTAGATGAGAAATCGTTTGTTCAACATTAATACAATATCGGCAGTAAGGGTGAGGTTTTTTCTTCATTTTGTGTAAAATGTTATTTGTATATAGTATATTATGTATTATTTTGTACTGAAAAATGGATAGTTTCACTTCTTTCGTTGCACGAAATGGCAAAGAGTAAACTCTTTGTCGCTTTTGTGCATCAAAAGCGCACACTATTAATCTTTTTCCTGCAGTAGGTGGACACTGCAGTCGGCTAATCAGAGTATTGTACACTGTCTTGCACGTGAGCTTATCGAGTGCTTGTCAGGGCATGTTGATGCGCGTTTCTTTTTAGGCTTTCATTCCTTTGCTCGTCTCTTTTATGCTTTTTTTCCACTGATCAGGTATAGCCGACAGCAAGCTACGGTAGCGCAGAAAATTACATTTAATTTTAAATTGTGGCACAAACGCCTTAAGCGACAAAAAATTATTTCCTAAATCATTAACAAGGCAGGCAAGTTTATATATGCCGACTTGATTCCAGATTCGATAATAAACGGATGATTGGTTTATTCGTATAAAACGATTATTCCAAATTATTTGATTTAAAAAGTCTTCTTTATCTTTAGGCGTTGTATAGTCTAATTCTTGCCAGTGTATTAATACAGCTCGATAGAATTTTGGTAAGTGTTCGTTGATACATAAATATTTGAGGTCGTAGTTGCATTGAAAGAGAAGTTGTCCTCCTACGTTCGAAAGCAGGAATAGTGGAATAAGTTTCCATGGTCCACTGTCGTCAGAGCACAACCGCTTTACCCATGTAATTTCGGAGCTTTATTAAATAATGAAAAATCAATCATACCAAGTCCTCCTTCATTCTTAGATTTCGTGATAGTTGTTTTTTTAAGTTTCGGGTTTTACCTTTCCAAATATAATTGTATATATTATTTTGTTGACTTCAGCAGTAAAACCAGGTGGAGTGTTCAATACGCTGCAAATAAACGTTAATTTTGATAACGCGAGGGTTTTAACGATATTGATTCTACCATAAATTGATGTGTCTCTAAAGCACCGGAGGTTTAATGATTTTTGGAGAGGGCTTAACTTATCAAAGAAGTTCTTTTTTGTTGCAAGTTCTTCATTGTATGAGAAGTACACTCCTAGGGCGTAAATAGGTTCGTCGCTACATTTTAAGCTTAGCACTGAGTCTTTTCTGTGGGGCAAAGAACCAAACCATAACAATTCTGATTTGGATTGGTTTATTTTAAGCCCAGAGCAGTTTTCAAATTGGCTTAACAGATGAAAGAGATTATGAACTGATTGTATGTCTCTTACAAAAATTGTCGTATCATCCGCGTATTGGGAAATTTTGACTGTACATGTATGCACTTCATTAATCGGAATTCCTTTGATCTCATTAGAGCGTTTTCTAGCATTGCTTGAAATTTCTGTGCCAATTACGAACATTGCATGCTTACGTTGTCGTCAAAGCCTCAAATTTGGTTATTTCACGTTGTTGTTATGCATAGAACCGCAAACATATTTGCTAAAATATGTGCTGCACGTGCATCCCGATTATTTGTGCTCTTTTGACCAATGATATCGTTGGTTTGTGACATTGTAGTCATAGCCGTCATTGTTTCTTAAACTCCCGATTGTGAATATGATGAACTTGGTTGCATGTTTTCATTTACCTGATTTATGAGTATTTTCGTAAGCGATGAGTCCTCGTATGTACAAATGATTTTAGTAATAATATTGTGAGAATGAGCCATTTGGAGGTCGTAAAAGAACCTATTTCAGAGTGCTTATGTATTGAGGGATCTTAGAACTTCCTGTTATATCTTCAGTCTTGTAATACTTTTCTTTTCTTGTATTACCATTGACAGGACGTACAGAAGATGGGCTAGGATGGTTTGCACCCTATAGAGTTGACTAGGAAATGAAGGTTTCAAATGCAACATACTCACTTCCTTGGCTGAAGATAT
>NC_090893.1:18718982-18748982 GCF_036669925.1 Montipora capricornis
TACTCTCGGGACTGTATCATGCTTCACTGAACTAAATATCCATGGCTTTAATGCAAACACCCCCTCTCTCCCCCGCAAAATGAACTGTATTATGGAATTGGTGAAGAAAGCGACAGAAACATTAAATCTATTTTCGACTTCGTGAGACTTGGAAAGCACGAAACTCTCGTGCTGCATATTAATTTAGCCGCGGACACATGCATTGCATTTTTAAACCAGTGAGTCCTTGACGTCATTTTCTCCTCGATTAAGCTCCCTCTTGATTTCAAATCATTAAATAGGAAAATTCCAGTTAAAAGAAACAAGTCTCTTTTTGAAATCAAGGCTTTAAAACTAGGTCACTTAGTGTTTAGTTAACATAGTTTGGAAATCCAAAGAAAAAGATGAATTGATTTTTTGGTCATAGTATCACTTCAATAATATGAACCAGGATGGGTCACTTTAAATTAGTGTTTAGTTAACATAGTTTGGAAATCCGAAGAAAAAGAAAAATTGATTTTTTGGTCATAGTACCACTTCAATATTATGAACAAGTAATTTATGCGTAATGAACGAGTTCTGATTCCTTAATTCACTTGCTTGCGGCTGTTTTCTCTATACTTTACATTAAAGCAAGGAAGTATGACGGTATTGTTTTTACGTTTATTTTACAAAGCGGTCAAGGTTATTCAGTTGTGACTAAAGCACGCACGCACGCAAACAATCTACCGGTATTGCGTATCCTTTCATTTATTTGTAGCTGGATTCCTGTTCACCCTTTTTCAAGGAGAGTATTGAAAGGTAAGCTTAATTGAATATTCTTTCCTACTGTGTATAGTTAATTATTTGTTTGTTGTGTGATAGAAGTATCCTGCCTTCTATTATTTACTTGTACATCGAGAAAGTAAGCTAATTTAAGTCACTTATGTTTAGACGAAGTAGAGTAAGTTTCAATTTTCTTACCCGGTTAGATTCATCAAAATTGGAGGGTTTGACGAAGCAAAAAATGAGTGCCTTAGAATGCATTTAAAAATTTTGATTGTGTTATCTCATCGGCTTTAAAGTCACACTCAAAGCTTAGCAAGACTAGAGCTTCATATATTTGCGTTCCCTTTGCGACCTTAAATCTCGCGAGACTAAACCGTCAGTTGTTGAGAGCAATGGAACAATCAACTATTTGGGTTTTAAACACTCATCGTTCCGTAACGAACTTCCTCATAATTTGCACAGATTCATCGAGTATAAAATGACTTGGTGTTTTTTATGTTTTGTTTGTCATTGAAATACCTCTCCTAATAACGTTGGAGTTGCTAGAGAATGTGGTAACCATCAATCGTCATTCGGCAGGGTGGCTTTTTGGCCTCACATCAGTCCGCATACATTTGGAACGACAGTGGTAATTACGTTGCTCGATGTTTTTCAACGTTGTCCAATAACAAAGTTATTTTATGCTTAATAAACCGGTTCTTATTACTTTTTGAGTGAACCTATGATCCTTGCTGGCAGTTATGAACACAATTTTAGTAATTGCGTAGAGTCGGAAGAGGATCCTGAAAATTGAAGACTTCAACGGTGTTTGAACCCATGACCTCGTTGAAGACTTGAATTTTCAGGCTTCTCTACCGACTCTACGCAATTGCTAAAATTGCCTTCATAAATGCGAGGATCATAGCTTCACTTGATTTCATATCCGCGGTTCAATATATGATTCATTTCATATATCATTTCATCCGTTTATTACTTTTTGCTTGCTTCACATTGCTTTCGATGTACTTTGGATTAAAGCTAATAAATCTGTCAGTATTCCTGCTATGTATATTTTCTGAATTAAACTGAATTACAAAAGTAATCGCAGTCATTCAGTTGTGACTGAGGCACGCACGCAAAAAAATCCATCCCTCTTTGAAATGGCAGTCATTTTTCTTGGTCAACTGGTTGTAAAGAAGGACGTTGCAAGGCAATAGGAATATTAGCTTGCTGCAAGATTGTAATAAAATATTTGTTTGCCATTTGACCATTTTTTCGTTGTGCACCGAGAAAGCAAGTCAGAAGTGATGTATCTTGAATCTTTTATGAATAGAAAAGGAATTAGTTTTCTTATCCGGCTCTGAGATTCAAATGGAGGGAGTTATGAAGCAAATGATGAGTAAGAATTCGTGACAAAAAATGTCTGTCGAGCATACAGAATTCTTAAGTTTCAACAACGAACATAAAACTGTTAGGGAGAACAGTTTTCATAAACCCACATTCCAATCCATTTTAATCTTCTTCAGTTAGGCCCTTGCCCTGCCTTTTTTAAATTTGTATTTGATGTTACATTCAAAGCTTCCTTCAATTTTTTATGTAGATACAATGCAATTTTACGTTTCGCTTGATTTGGTTGCCAGTTCCCAGTCGCTAAATTTGCCTAATTATAAATTTCGTAACACACCCCTTTTTTTTAAAGCTAAGCAAAGTTAGAGCTTTATATAGTTTGTTCCATAAAGAACGTTTCAGTTTTACGCTCTCGTTCTATTCAGATTTGTGTTAAGAAAGTTAACACTTTTCCAACAAGATAATGTTTACTGAGAGACTTGATAATGGCATAACCAGGTAAATTTGAAATTGCAGAGTCACGACGCCATTGCGTCACCTCCACGAAACTTTTGCTTTTGAAAAGCATCCATTTGGACCAACACTGGTAAGTCGCACATTGCTCCGTATGGCCTTATCTCATGAATATATTAATACTTATGCGATGCAAACCAGCTCCGATTACATTTGTCTTGGTTTTTGTCTGTTTTAATGTAATTTAAAAGCCCTGAAAGTAATCGATAATCAGCACCCTCAAGATTTTAAAGCTAGGAATGGTGGACCATCGGATAAGAAAATTCCAGTTAAAATAAGCAGGTGTCTTTTTTAAATCAAGGCTTCAAAACTTGGGTCACTTAATAGTGTTAAATTAATTAACTGTCATAGTTTTGAAATCCAAAGAATAACAAGACATGATTTTTTGGTCACGGTAGCACTTGAATAATATGAGAAAGGAATTTATGCGTAATCAACGATTACTTTTCATTTGTTCCCTGTTGTTTTCTCTATACTTTATATGAAAGCAAGATGGCATGACGGTATTGTTTTTACGTTTATTTTGTAGAGCGGTCACCGTCATTCAGTTGTGACTGAAGCACGCACGCAAACAATCTACCGATATTCCTTATCCACTGATTTATTTGTAGCTGGATTCCTTGTTGAAGCTCACCCTGTTCCAACGAGAGTATTGCAAGGTAATTGAATATTCTAGCCTACTATGTGGGTATATAGTTGATTACAGTTTTTGTGTGTGATATAACTATCCTGCCTTTTATTCCTTGCCTGTACTTCAGGAAAATAAATAAATTAAGTCTTTTATGGTTAGCCTGATGAAGAGCAAGGACGCTTTCCATTTTTGACAGAACTCATAACTGGCCAGACCAGGCATTTGGAAGGACTTGGTCTACAACACCTTCAACTTAACACATCGCAAGGATGATATATGCTCCGCCAGAAAAAATGCGAGGGATTATCATGAAAGTGTTCCTTCAAATTGTTGCGTTTTCTTTGCAAACTGACTGGTCTAGCCAACCAGTTCTGTGAAAAGGAAAGCGTTCTAAGGTTTAGTTTTCTTATCTGGTTAGATTCAAAATCGAGGGTTTGACAAAGCAAAAATGAGTGCCTCATTAATTTGCACAGTTTGATCTAGTATGAAATGATTTGGTTTTCCGCTTTATGTCGTTTAAATGCCTCTCCTAATATCTTTGGAGTTGCTGCTCTGTTCATAGAGGACTATTTTATCGAGAGTCAATAACGTGGTAACCTGATCAATCATAATTCGGGAGTCATTTCTTGGCCTCACATCAGTCTGAAACGACAGTGGTAATTAAGTTGCTCGTTGCTTCTCAATTTTGTCTAATAACAGGAACAAGTCATTTTATGCTTAATAAACCAGTTCTGATTTAAGTGAAGCTTTGATCGTCACAGTCATGAACGAAATTTTAGAAATTGCGTATATTCGTTAGCGAAGCCTGAGAATTCAGGACTTTCAACGGGTTTGAACCAGTGACCTCGTTGAAGACCTGAATTTTCAGGCTTCTCTACCGACTCTACGCAATTGCTAAAATTGCGTTCATAACTGCAAAGATCGTAGCTTGACTTGATTTCATATCCGCACTTCAATATAATATGATTCTTTTCATATATCATTTCATTCGTTAATTACTTTTTTCTTGCTTCCTGTTGGTTTCTCGGAACTTTGGATTAAGGCTAACAACTGTCAGTATTCCGCGCACCGGTGGCTCAGTTGGTTGAGCACCGGGCTGCCATGCGGGAGGTCGTGAGTTCGACTCCGGCCGCACCAACACTCAGGGTCTTTAAATAAATGAGGAGAAAGTGCTGCCTTTGTAATTACATCCGCAAATGGTTAGATTTCCAAGTCTTCTCGGATAAGGACTATAAACCCGTAGGCTCCGTCTCACAAACATGTTTATTAGTTCCCTGTGGGACGTTAAACAACGCACACACCATTCGAGAAGAGTAGGGTATGAAGTTCCCGGTGTTGTGGCTGTCCTCTGTAAGTATATAGGTGGGTAGGTATAGCAGGTCCACATCAGCCGAATAGTTGCCAAAACTTCAACCTGCTCAAACAAATAAATAACAAACAAACATTCCTGGTATCTGAATAGGACTGAATTATGTGATCATGGTCATTCAGTTGTGACTGACGCGCGCACGCAAACAATTCACCAGTATTTCTTATACCTCTTTTACTTATTTGTAGTGGGATTCATTCTTCCTGCTCAAATCGTTGTAAAGAGGAACGTTGCAAGGCAATAGGAATACTTAGCTCCCTGCAAGGGTGTAATAAATTATTTGTTTGTGGTTTGATCGACCTATGCTGCCCGCTATTTTTCCTTGTACACCGAGAAGGCAAGTCAGAAATGATTTATCTTGAAAATTTTTATGAATAGAGAAGGTTTTCGTTTTCTCATCCGGTGCTGAGATTCAATATGGAGGGGGTTATAAAGCAAATGATAAGTAAGAATTCGTGACAAAAAACGTCTGTGGAGCATTCAGAATTTAAGGTTTAAACAACAAAGAAAAAACTGTTACGCTGAACAGTTTTCAAAAACACAAATTCCAATGAATTATAATCTTCTTCAGTTTTGCTCTTGCTCTGTCTCCTCCTTTAATTTATTCAAACCTTCATTCAATGTTTTAAGTAGATTCAATGTATTTTTACGTTTCGCTTGATTTGGTTGCCAGTTCCTAATCGCCAAATTTGGTTAATTATAAATTTCGGAACACAGCCCCTTTGATACTAAGCAAGGTTAGAGCCTTATATATTTTTGTATTTTTTGTATTTGATGTTTTATTCAAACCTTCCTTCAATGTTTTAAGTAGTTATATATTTTTACGTTGATTTGGTTGCCACTGAGTTCCCCGTCGCTAAATTTGCCTAATTATAAATTTCGTAACACAGCCTATTCAAAGCTAAGCAAGGTTAGAGCCTTATATATTTTCGTCCCCATAACGACCTGAACCGCATAGAAATAGGCCATCAGTAGTTCGGAGCAATGGAACAATTAACTATTTGGGTAACAATCACTTGATCTCTTTCCGTGTTGAACTGCTGTATTAATTTGCAATTTGATCGAAGTTGGAATGACTTCTTGTCCTTTTTGTTCCATTTGTTACTTCCCTTAGCAACTTTTCAGTTTTACGCTCCAGTATTACTCAGATAAATTGGTGTTAAGAAAGTTAACACTTTTCCTAAAAGATAATGTTTTACCAAGAGACTTGATAATGGAATAACCACGTAAAATTGAAATTTCAGAGTCACGAAGCCATTGCCTCACCTGCACGAAACTTTTGCTTTTGAAAAGTACCCGTTTGGACCAACACTGGTAAGTCAGTTGCTCATTGCTCCTTATGGCCCCATTGTCTCATTAATGTATGACTTATGCGATGCAAACCTGCAGCTCCGATTACACATGTCTTCGTTTTTTCCCTTTTAATGTAATTTAAAAGCCCTTAACGTAACCAAGAATCAGCTCCCTAAGGATTTTAAAGTTAGGAATGGCGGACCATTGAATAGGAAAATTCCAGTGAAAATAAATAAGTGTCTTTTTGAAATCAAGGCTTAGGGTGCTTTCGGTCACAGTAGCACTTCAATAGTATGAACAAGGAATTTTATGCGTAATAAACGAGTTTAGATTCCTTTTCTCTTGTTTTCTATTGTTTTCTCTATACCGCCTTTATATTAATGCAAGGAGATATGACGGTATTGTACGTTTATTTTGTAAAGCGGTCACCGTCATTCACTTGTGACTGAAGCACGGACGCAAACAATCTACCGCTATTGCTTATCCATTAATTTATTTTTAGCTGGATTCCTTGTTGATGCTGACCCTGTTTCAAGGAGAGTGTTGCAAGGTAATTGAATATTGTAGCCTAATGCGTATTATATAGCTAATTATTTGTTTGTTGTGTGATAAACTATCCTGCCTTCTATTCTTTGCTTGTTCATCGAGAAAATAAGTAAATTACGTCTTTTATCAGAACTTTTGTTATGGTGGTCGGAGTTCCGTGAATCTTTCGCTTCAGAAGGTGACTGGAAAATAATTGTTTGGAATAATAAAGAGATTCGAATAGACAATAAGCCAGTGTACTATAAAAATTATTTTATTATTATTATTATTATTTTTATTAACTTTGCTAGTCAAGCTGGCAGAGCGCCACAACAGCTTGCGCCAATTACTGTGGCCCCTTTTTTACCCTCCCAACCATGATACACAACAGAGGACAGACCACAACACCGGGAACTACGTGCCCTACACTTAACGACAAGTGTGTGGGTTCTTTTACGTCCCACAGGATTATTAACATTTAAGGATTGTGAGACGGGACCTCCGGCTTATCGTCCTTATCCGAGAAGACTTGAAAGTCTATCCATTTGCAGATGTAGTTACAAAGGCAGCACTTTCTCCTCAGTTATTTAAAGACCCTGAGTGTTGGTCCGGCCGGAGTTGAACTCACGACCTCCCGCGTGACAGTCCGGTGCTCAACCAACTGAGCCACCGGTGCGCGGTTTTAAATCTGGAATTATTTACATACACGATCTTCTTTTTAACTTAAATACAATGGACTCCTATAACTATTTTTCAAACAAAATTGTCAAAAACAGTTTTCTGCAATGGGCGGGCCTTCGTCATTCTGTGCCTTCTCATTTAAAAGAAATCAGCCTAGATAGATCAACCATATCCCCATCACTTATAATTGGAAATAAAATTTTCGATATTAAAGACAAAAAATCAAAAGATTATTATTTGCTTCTGGTCTCAAGAAAAGCTCAACCTCCTAATATTATCCGTAAATTGAAGAGTGATATTAATTTCACAAGCCAACAATTTAAAGAAATCTTTTCGTTACCACATTTGGTTGCACTTGAGTCATATGTTAAGGCTTTCCAATATAAAGTAATTAATTCTATTCTTTACACTAACAGCAAACTATGCAAAATTGGATTTAGAATTAATGATGCATGCACTTTTTGTAATGATGAACCTGAGAATTTATATCACCTTTTCTATGAATGCCCTCACTCCAAAACGTTCTGGACTAATTTCGAATCGTACTGGTACCTTCTATCGAATCAGCCAATTCATTTTTCTGCGCAAAACGTTTTATTTGGAGTTTTATCAAAACAATGCCCTTTATCAAATTTATTAAACTATTTCATATTAATTGGAAAATTATTTTTGTGGGACTGCAGAAGAAGCTAAACACTTCCTAAAATTCAAGGACTGCAATCGAAACTAAAGATTAAATATGAAACTGAAAAAAAGATCAACAAAAACAACTTCTTTGAAAAGAGTGTCGAAAGTAATGAACGAATTGCTTTGGTTTTTCATGACTTCACTCAGTGATTGGTTCACGAGTTCTCGCGCGATTTTTTCAACCAATCAGAAGTGAGACCAAAACTACTAGTGGCTTGCGCATGCACATTTTCCCGCTCTTTATGTCGGCTACATGTAACTACATGTACTTCGAGTTTTGATTGGTTTACTGGATTGTCTCCGTCCTTTTTGATTGGTCAAAGTAATTACTTTGGTTTTGGTTTTACGACAATCGATTAAAATTCGCTGAAAGGTTTCTCCTTATAGTTATATATTTGCCATTCAGTGAAACGTGCTTGACAATACATACAATTTTCTGTTTTTTTTTTTTAATGTCATCTGCAGATTTATTTTGTAGAAGAGTGTATTTCGTGGTGTTTTCTGTTGCAGGAAATAGTGACTATATTTTTCTTTCTTTTTCCTTTTCCCTTCCAAGAAGAGAGAAATTAAATAACCTTAGAGTGATAAGTAAGTTGGAGAGGCAAGGAAGCTTAGTGGCTAGGGGCATTTAACTTGAAATTGTGAGAAAACGTTCTCCTTGTCAGCACTTGCAAAAAGCTGGTCTGTTTCTCACCAGTTTAAATTCCTTAATGAGTTGTGTTTTGAAATAGTGTCTCAATGAGGGGAGCGATCAATTTAGCACACATCATTGTAGAGACATTATTTTATAGTGCTAGCAGTCCCTTCTCTAACAGCCAGTCAAGCGGCGCCCTCTTTACACCTCGACCTCTCTCCCCATTCCCCCTCGGCTCTTTGGATCGCTTTCATGACCAAAACGAGTGGCCTGACTGACTTAAAGTAGAAGGAACTGCTAACAGTCTATTATTTTGATGAGGTGCGCATCACCATTCATGGTATTCATAGTATAAAAGTCTGTTTTTGAAGGATTTTCCTGCTACTGCAAATGAAAAACAACCAAGTTTCCTCTCCGATCTTCTTCTCATGATGTTCGCGGAAATTACATTCAGTCCCTCAATAAAAGTCAGTAGAACAACCAGTTATGGTCTTATTTCTCTTTCTTACTTCAGTATCAGCCAAGTTATTGAATGCGCTTCCTTCTTTTATCCGTACTGACCGAGTTAACAAGTCTTAAAATGAGAATCCTGGCCGCATTTTTCATAGCTAATTTTTTTTAAAAATGACCGTTTCTTAAAAATATTTCATATCTCATAATTATTTATCGGTATGGACCTATGTATTTTAGCCGTAAATGTAATGTCTGGGAGATGTTAACTCTTGTATTATTCTGAAATTCGAGATGAAAGAAAGTTTAGGCCTGTGTGTATGTTGCCTTTAGCAAGGCGCATGCGTACACTTTGTATTGCGCGACTCCAGTGCTTACCATATGAGAGATAAAATGACTTTTGCCTTTAATATTTAGGCGATCGAAATGTTATGTTAAATTGTAATGACAAGGGAGGTCTGGAGCTGTGAGTAGGCGTGGGATTTGTCACATATGGTTTAGGGGCCGACATATCTCTCCCTCAATGCCGTACCGGGAGGCAAGGTCGGTAGCAGAAAGCAGCGAAGGGCCAACTGCGTCCAAAAGCGATCGCACGGGCCGAAATCCCGGAATGACTCGTTTGGTACGACGCTCCAGCGCCACGTCTGGAGGTACTGCTCTTTTCTCTATTGTTTAAACATTCTGTCAGCGCATGCGCAATCAAAAAAAGATGCTGCTTTTATTTTTATTTTTTAGAAGGAATTGACATTTCACTTGATTGTACAGGCATAAACGCAGATGTAAGAACCTTACGTATCTGGTGTTCTTGAGACAGAGGTGACAGATGGTTTCGTGCAGACTGGAACGCCTAAAATCGGCTTTGCTGTAAACATGGCGTTTCACGAGTGAAGTTGTCTCTCTGGCCTTTCTGTGCACGAATTCCAGGATCTACCGATACAATTTAGGCAAGTTTTGAAAACTAAAAACTTCAATCGATGCTGTATTTTGATGGTAGGACTGGGTGGCCCGACACTAAAAAAAAACTATAAAATGACATGCGGGGGTCTTCCCTTGTGATGGAATGGCAGAATTACCCAGAATTCTTTTGGGCATGAACGAGGCAACTGGAGAAGCACGAGACTGGCCCTCATTAAATGGCTGAAGCGCGATTGGAGGAAGAAGGAAGAAGAACATTTCTAGCCAGATGCTAAGGAGTAGCCCTGGCCTGCGCTGTTAATGTAGACGTTTGGTTAATGAAAAAAGTTTCCTCATAGAATTTTCGCGACAAAGTAGTGCTTTTTTTGCTGTTATTCTTGTGGCAGTAAACTGGCCTTTCGTCAGTCGTTCTTGTCAAAAGAACGGTATAATGTAAATAAGAGAGTACTAAATAAAGATTTACATTTGCAGATTACTTAAGGTAAAACTCTAATAAAGTATATGGTCTCTATGCAATACGCGCATTCAAAATTTCTTCATCATGATATTCATAGTATAAAAGTCTGTTTTTGAAGGATTCTCCTTCTACTGCAAATGAAAAACAACCAAGTTTCTTCTCCGATCTTCTTCTCATGATGTTCGCGGAAATTACATTCAGTCCCTCAATAAACGTCAGTAGAACAACCAGTTATGGTCTTATTTCTCTTTCTTACTTCAGTATCAGCAGAGTTACTGAATGCGCTTTCTTCTTTTATCCGTACTGACCGAGTTAACAGGTCTTAAAATGAGAATCCTGATCGCATTTTTCATAGCTGCTTTTTTTAAAAAATGACCGTTTCTTAAATATTTCATATCTCATAATTATTTATCCGTATGGGCCTATGTATTTTAGCCGTAAATGTAATGTCCGGGAGATGTTAACTCTTGTATTACTCTGAAATTCGAGATGAAAGAAAGTTTAGGCCTGTGTGTATGTTGCCTTTAGCAAGGCGCATGCGTACACTTTGTATTGCGCGACTCCAGTGCTTACCATATGAGAGATAAAATGACTTTTGCCTTGAATATTTAGGCCATCAAAATGTTATGTTAAATTGTAATGACAAGGGAGGTCTGGAGCTGTGAGTAGGCGTGGGATTTGTCACATATGGTTTAGGGGCCGACATATCTCTCCCTCAATGCCGTACCCGGGAGGCAAGGTCGGTAGCAGAAAGCAGCGAAGGGCCAACTGCGTCCAAAAGGGATCGCACGGGCCGAGATCCCGGGATGACTCGTTTGGTACGACGCTCCAGCGCCACGTCTGGAGGTACTAATCTTTTCTCTCTTGTTTAAACATTCCGTCAGCGCATGCGCAACCAAAAAAAGATACTGTTTTTATTTTTATTTTTTAGAAGGAATTGACATTTCAGTTTATTGTACAGGCATAAACGTAGATGTAAGAACCTTTATACGTGTCTGGTGTTCTGGAGACAGAGGTGAGAGATGGTTTCGTGCAGACTGGGACGCCTAAAATCGGCTTTGCTGTAAACATGGCGTTTCACGAGTGAAGTTGTCTCTCTGGCCTTTCTGTGCACGAATTCCAGGATCTACCGATACAATTTAGGCAAGTTTTGAAAACTAAAAACTTCAATCGATGCTGTATTTTGATGGTAGGACTAAGTGGCCCGACACTTAAGAAAAAACTATGAAATGACAAGCGGGGGTCTTCCCTTGTGATGGAATGGCAGAATTACCCAGAATTCTTTTGGGCATGAACGAGGCAACTTGAGAAGCACGAGACTGGCCCTCATCAAATGGCTGAAGCGCGACCGGAGGAAAAAGGGAGAAGAACATTTCTAGCCAGATACTAAGGAGTAGCCCTGGCCTGCGCTGTTAATGTAGACGTTTATTTCCTGAAAAGAGTTTCCTTATAGAAAATTCGCGACGAAGTAGTGCTTTTTTTGCTGTTATTCTTGTGGCAGTAAACTGGCCTTTCGTCAGTCGTTCTTGTCAAAAGAACGGTATAATGTAAATAAGAGAGTACTAACTAAAGATTTACATTTGCAGATTACTTAAGGCAAACTCTAATAAAGTATATGGTCTCTATGCAATACGCGCATTCAAAATTTCTTCATTATGATATTCATACTATAAAAGTCTGTTTTTGAAGTATTTTCCTGCTACTGCAAATGAAAAACAACCAAGTTTCCTCTCCGATCTCCGTCTCATGATGTTCACGGAAATTACATTCAGTCCCTCAATAAACGTCAGTAGAACAACCAGTTATGGTCTTACTTCTCTTTCTTACTTCAGTATCAGCAGAGTTACTGAATGCGCTTTCTTCTTTTATCCGTACTGACCGAGTTAACAGGTCTTAAAATGAGAATTTTGGCCGCATTTTTCATAGCTGCTTTTTTTAAAAAATGACCGTTTCTTAAATATTTCATATCTCATAATTATTTATCCGTATGGGCCTATGTATTTTAGCCGTAAATGTAATGTCCGGGAGATGTTAACTCTTGTATTACTCTGAAATTCGAGATGAAAGAAAGTTTAGGCCTGTGTGTATGTTGCTTTTCGCAAAGCGCACGCGTACACTTTGTATTGCGCGACTCTAGTGCTTACCATATGAGAGATAAAATGACTTTTGCCTTGAATATTTAGGCCATCAAAATGTTATGTTAAATTGTCATGACAAGGGAGGTCTGGAGCTGTGAGTAGGCGTCGGAATTGTCACATATGGTTTAGGGGCCGACATATCTCTCCCTCAATGCCGTACCCGGGAGGCAAGGTCGGTAGCAGAAAGCAGCGAAGGGCCAACTGCGTCCAAAAGCGATCGCACGGGCCGAAATCCCGGGATGACTCGTTTGGTACGACGCTCCAGCGCCACGTCTGGAGGTACTGCTCTTTTCTCTATTGTTTAAACATTCCGTCAGCCCATTCGCAACCAAAAAAAAATGCTGTTTTTATTTTTGTTTTTTAGAAGGAATTGACATTTCAGTTGATTGTACAGGCATAAACGTAGATGAAACAACCTTACGTGTCTGGTGTTCTGGAGACAGAGGTGACAGATGGTTTCGTGCAGACTGGGACTCTTAAAATCGGCTTTGCTGTAAACATGGCGTTTCACGATTGAAGTTGTCTCTCTGGCCTTTCTGTGCACGAATTCCAGGATCTACCGATACAATTTAGGCAAGTTTTGAAAGCTAAAAATATTAATCGATACTGTATTTTGATGGTAGGACTGGGTGGCCCGACACTTAAAAAAAAAAAAAAAGCTATGAAATGACAAGCGGGGGTCTTCCCTTGTGATGGAATGGCAGAATTACCCAGAAATCTTTTGGGCATGAACGAGGCAACTTGAGAAGCACGCGACTGGCCCTCATTAAATGGCTGAAGCGCGACCGGAGGAAAAAGGGAGAAGAACATTTCTAGCCAGATACTAAGGAGTAGCCCTGGCCTGCGCTGTTAATGTAGACGTTTGGTTCCTGAAAAAATTTTCCTCATAGAAAATTCGCGACGAAGTAGTGCTTTTTTTGCTGTTATTCTTGTGGCAGTAAACTGGCCTTTCGTCAGTCGTTCTTGTCAAAAGAACGGTATAATGTAAATAAGAGAGTACTAACTAAAGATTTACATTTGCAGATTACTTAAGGTAAAACTCTAATAAAGTATATGGTCTCTATGCAATACGCGCATTCAAAATCTCTTCATTATGATATTCATAGTATAAAGGTCCGTTTTTGAAGGATTTTCCTGCTACTGCAAATAAAAAACAACCAAGTTTCCTGTCCGATCTTCTTCTCATGATGTTCGCGGAAATTCCATTCAGTCCCTCAATAAACTTAGAACAACCAGTTATATGGTCTTATTTCTTTTTCTTACTTCAGTATCAGCGAAGTTATTGAGTGCGCTTCCTTCTTTTATCCGTACTGACTCAGTTAACAGGTCTTAAAATGAGAATCCTGGCCGCATTTTTCATAGCTGCTTTTTTTAAAAAATGACCGTTTCTTTCCACTGCTCACGGTACTGGTGAACCTAACATTTAGCAAAACAACACGAACAACATTAACCAGCTTTCGAATTAATCAAGCAGGCACAATGATAGAGTGAAATTTTATGAATATGTAGAAATATACAAAAAGCAATCACAAAAAAAAAGTAGAAAGAAACATTCTCGTACTTGTGAACACTCCAGCAAGGACTGACTGGACCGGGGGGGGGGGGGGATCTTTATGTAGTATAGAATAATGACCGGTTTCCAAATCAACGAAAAAGTTTCTAGGGGGGTCCGGGGGCATGCCTCTGGGAATTTTTTAGATTTTAACTCTCCACTCTCCAAAGTTTCCTTTCCCACGTTTCTGACTGACTTCAGTAGAACGGTGGAAACCGGTATAGATCTGCCCTTGAAGACGAATTCACTTGCCTTTCTTTCACCCATGGTGTCCAGAAAAACCTGGAAAACCAGATAAGTCCCATCAAAATGAAGGTTGAGGATAACTCATCTCCAGGTTCTCTCCGCGTTCCAAGATGACGGACATGTCAAATTCCCGACCATGAGGCAACGCATACATTGTCAAAATCCCTACCCAGGGGAAGGCTCTCTGAGTCAATTTCCCGTGGGTAGCCCCCCCCCCCCCCCCACCCTGGGGCTAATAACATTGATAGGTGCATTATATCATTGGTCGACATTTTCTATCAATCCAGGTAAACTCTCTCACTATGCAGTTACAGAATTCAATCGCCAAGTTTAAAGTCACTTTCAGTTATACGGCGTTTTAAGGATAAACCGTCCACATGTTAAACATAATGTACATTATAAATCGATTGTTTTATCCTGAGACTGGATAATGTAATAATCACATCAAATCGCAATTGCAGAGTCATTTGTTTCCGTTGACGAAGCCATTGCTTGACGTGACGGCAATTGGGAATCATTTGCAGCGACAATGGTAAGTTGCTCATTGATACTCATTTCTTATGGTGACCGACAAGGGACTTGCTGCAAATTAAAGAGTTGCTGCAAATAAAATAAAGTCGCTGCAAATTAAAACACCAAAAAGTATACACGCGCACTGAAGGAAGGGCAAGTTTCAAACACAGGCCACAGGTCCCATACTTGTCACAGGTAATTGTTTTACCAATACAGAAACAACCCTAACTGTTTGCAAATGCTAACGTTAGGCCTAATTAGGATACTTTCTGAATTGTTAACATAATGACCTTACCTGTGTTTTGTACCTGCCCTTCCATCAGCGAGCGCGCATACTTTTGATGTTTTAGTTTGCAGCAACATCCTGTTAATTTGCAGCAACTCGTTTGTAAATTTGCAGCACCTTCTTTTATTTTGCAGCAACTTTATTTCATTTGCAGCAACTCTTTAATTTGCAGCATGTCCCACCTGCTGCAATTCTTGGGTGTTTTGAATAGTCCGTCTACCAGCGGACGGGGAATTTGGATTCGCCAAAAG
This sequence comes from Montipora capricornis, assembly GCF_036669925.1. Classification (NCBI taxonomy): domain Eukaryota; kingdom Metazoa; phylum Cnidaria; class Anthozoa; order Scleractinia; family Acroporidae; genus Montipora; species Montipora capricornis. The sequence continues at coordinate 18,734,197 of NC_090893.1, forward strand.
AAGATAATGAACCACCTCCTAATCACCCTTAACTGGGAAAGGCTATTAATTCGACGAAAGAAACGGAAAGCCTTTATGATGTGTGAGAAAATAAATGGACATGCCCCGGATTATCTTCAACGTCTTTCACTCAGTACTACTCTAATTACAGCCTGAGAAACTGAGGGAAAACTGGCTTTTCCAAAATCGAGAACTAATTATTTATAGCGAAGCTTCTCCTATAGTGGGGCCACATTTTGGAATAACTAGCCCAATCGCTTAAAAAACGTCGGATGCGTTGATCAATTTAAGCGAAACTTGAAGGATTTCCAGCAGTTTTAAATAGTTTTAGTTTTTAACTTGTAAAGCTTTACTGAGGATTTTCCGTGTTTAAATAAAGTCCTACTACTACTACTACTACTACTACTACTACTACTACTACTACTACTACTACGACTGCTACTGCTACTGCTACTGCTACTGCTTCTACTACAGTCTTTATTTAACGAGGCTTGAACACTTAATAGCCAAAGGCTAATAAACTTGTGGCCCTCAAAAAGGTTTCCTTAATTAGATACTTGCTAGTTAGTGAAAATACTGACTAAGGGAAATATGCAGATTTGCAACACAGCCTAGACTTTACTAATGGGAACCTTAGAAATGTGTTAGTGATGGGTTTGGATGGTTTTTCCACAGTATTTATTTTACATTTCTTAAAGGGAAATATTAGTGCTTGCTTCTATTAAGTCATAGTTAATGAAAGGGGAACTGATTAGAAGAACTTTAAAAGAGGAGGCTATTATTCAATTTTATAAAGCTCACGTGGCTGCCTGTCTCAACCTCAAACATGGAACAAAAGGACTACCCTTTGAAGTTTGCTGTATTTCCTTAACCCGTTTCATCTCCATTAACTATGATGAAAGGAGATACACCAGTTCCGCTCAGGAGTGGAACAATCCAGTTTTATTATAGGTTATAGGTACATTACACTTACCAATATAGGGGTTAATAGGGGTTAAAATACTTTGGGCTTAAGCTGACTGATTTACGCCGACCAAAACTCACCATTAAAAATAAACCTCATAAAAGGGCCATATTATGGTATTTTGGGTTTCATCAGGAAAATTCTTGGTTAATCACAAATGTTGAACTTTTACATAGTAATATGTAACTCCTATACGGATAAATCGCAGAAAATATTTTTCCGAGCCCAGACAACCTTTTTCCAGTTATTGTAAAATCTTCAAGCTGATTTTTTTTTTCAATATAACCCTCGCAAATCAAACCACTTTCAAAGGTGTCCTTGGCTTTGTTGTATTTCTTTTATGTTGCTCTACCGTTTTGAGCGGTTATTGGGATTTTCCTCTCTTGTCTCTCATTCAGTTTTTGCTTGTCATGAAATTTCCTAAAATTACATAATAGAGCACCCAACACTGAGCTTAGGTCACCAGTGCTTTGATGTTCCAGTATTAAGGACGGTGCCCACTAATTCAAAGGTATTTTTGCGCGGTGTATAAATAGGCGGGAAAAACATATGTTAACAATTGTTATTGAAATAAAAAAAAAAGAAATACTTGGGAGTAACCGCGCATTTTTAAAAAATAATTGATCAACAATATTTATAAAAAGCTTTAAAATACAAAGCAATGTATGACGTTCTTTTCCAAATTGAAGCTTAATTATTGCGCATACGTTTTGCGCATCTGGAGATACTCGGGTTTCCTATGGGTGAGGCAGCGCGGCCAAGTGGTTAGGGCACTTACCTTGAGATCCGGGGAGTCCGGGTTCAAGCCCGCTCTGACCACTGGTTGAATTTGTTCCTGGTAGTCCCTGGTTCAACTTCTCAGCTGCACTTGTAAATAGCATTTGTTTATACTTCGCAGAAGAGGAAAATTGAATAACCCTCGAGTGATGAGAAAGTAAGAGATAAAAGGTGGCAAAGTGGTGAGGGCGTCACACTTGAAATGGTGAGTAACCAGGTTCATATCACACTGTGATAACCAATTAGGGGTCGCCAGCATAGTCTCAGGTTTATCTCCTCGGCTGTGCTTGCAAAGCGAACTTGTCTGTCTCCAACCAAGTAACAGTAGATTCCTTAAGATTTGTTGTGTTTTGAAATAGAGTTTCATTAAGATGACGGGGGGTGATAAATTAAGCACACATTCAGTTTTCGAGGTCTTCGGTGTCGGGTCTTAATTAGTTTTCGAGACACCCTCTTGTAATGACAATTAAAGAGGTGTGCATCATTATTCTTTGTACAATAAGCTCAGTAATGCATGAATTTTGATTGGTTCTCCCCAATGATCTGTTAAAGGACAGACGCATAGCTGACGTCATTGATCACCGAAAAGTTATCATTCTTTACTACATCATCAGGACAGGCAAGGTTAGAAAATCTTTTCCTAATGACTTGCGTGACTTGAGACTTGAGACTTGAGTGAGGCTCCAGCACTTTGCTAAATAGCCTTACTTCTGGCTGTTATACACAATTGTGGTCTCATTCACACAGAAACCCTTCAAGCTAATCCTGCCAAGCCGACCACATGCTGGAAAGGTCAGACCAGAACACCGACAACTCAGTGCCCTACTCTTTTCGAATAGTGTGTGGGATCTTTAACGTCCCACAGAGTTAATGAACAAGGGCTGTGAGACGGGACCTCCGGCTTATCGTCCTTATCCGAGAAGACTTGAAAGTCTAACCATTTGTAGATGTATTTACAAAGGCAGCACTTTCTCCTCAGTTATTTAAAGACCCTGAGTGTTGGGGTTCGGTCGGAGTTGAACTCACGACCTCCCGCGTGACATCCCGGTGCTCAACCAACTGAGCCACCGGTGCGCGGTGGCTTTTCCTTACTGTACGCGTGCCAGCATGCAGCATCCATTCCAGTTTCACCAGTTTTTGTCGAATATTTTAACGCGCAGTTTGGAATGATCTGCCTCCTGCTTTTGTAAACGCTGATTCTGTTGCTGCATTTCACGCTGGCATAGCTTACGTCTCTATCATCAAAAACGTTTAATTCATCACACCAGTGACACACTCGGCTAACGCCTCTTGTTCCACAAAATGTCTGCTCTTATCATATTTTGACGTCATATGCGGTCTTATTGACTAGTTTCACCATTCCATACGTTTTATTAACTTTTGTTTTTTGAGGGGTGGGGGGGGGGGGAGGCGTTTATTTACATAAAGACAATCTTGAGACTGTATCATGCTTCAGGGAACTGAATATCCATTGTTTTCATGCGGTTATTGAGTTGTGAGTGAAGCACGCAGGCAAACAATCTACCGATATTGCTTATCCATTGATATTTGTAGCTGGATTCCTTGTCGATGCTCACTCTGTTCCAAGGAGAGTATTGCAAGGTAAGCTTAATTAAATATTTTCGCCTACTGTGTGAAGTTAATTATTTGTTTGTTGTGTGATAGAACTGTCCTGCCTTCTATACTTTACTTGTACATCGAGAAAGTAAGTTAATCTAAGTCAGTTAAGTTTAGATGAAATTGAGTAAGTTTCAGTTTTCTTACCCGGTTAGATTCATCAAAATGGACGAGGGTTTCACGAAACAAAAAATGAGTGCCTAAGAAATTCTGATTCTGTTATGCCTCATCGGCTTTAAAGTCACACTCAAAGCTAAGCAAGACTAGAGCTTCATATATTTGCGTTCCCTTTGCAAATTTAAACCTCGCGAGACTAGATTATCAGTTGTTAGGAGCAATGGAAGAATCAGAGTAAACAGTCATCGTTCCGTAAAGAACTGCCTCATAATTTGCACAGATTTATCAAGTATAAAATGACTTGGTGTTGTTTATGTTTCGTTTCTCATTTAATTGTCTCTCCTAATAACTTTGGAGTTGCTCAAGAATGTCGTAACCATCGATCGTAATTCGGCAAGGTCGTTTTTTGGCCTTACATCAGTCCGCATCCATTTGCAATGACAGTGGTAATTAAGTTGCTCGATGTTTTTCGACATTGTTCAATAGCAAAGTCATTTTATGCTTAATAAACCAGTTCTGATTACTTTTTAAGTGAGCCTATGTTCCTCGCCGGCAGTTATGAACGCAATTTTAGAAGGAAGAAAATGCAGGACTTCGACGGGGTTTGAACCCGTGACCTCGTTGAAGACTTGAATTTTCAAGCTTCTCTACCGACTCTACGCAATTGATAAAATTTCGTCCATAAATGCGAGGATCATAGCTTCACTTGAGTTCATATCCGCGGTTCATAATATGATTCATTTCATATATAATTTCATTCGTTGATTACTTTTTACTTGCTTCCTGTTGCTTTGAATTCTCTGTACTTTGGATTAAAGCTAACAGCTCTGTCAGTGTTCCTGTTAATACGTATATTTTCTGAATAAAACTGAATTAAGTGGTGGCGGTCATTCAGTTGTGACTGACGTACGCACGCAAAAAATCCACCAGTATTTCTTATCCCCCTTTAACTTATTTGTAATGGGATTCATTCTTCCTGCTCAAATCGTTGTAAAGAGGAACGTTGCAAGGCAATAGGAATATTTAGCTTGTTGCAAGGGTGTAATAAATTATTTGTTTTTGGTTTGATCGACCTATGCTTCCCTCTATTTTTTCCTTGTACACCGAGAAAACAAGTCAGAAATCTTGAATTTTTTTTTTATGAATAGATAACGTTTTAGTTTTCTTATCCGAGATTCAAATTGGAGGGAGTTATGAAGTAAATGATGAGTAAGAATTCCTGACAAAAAATGTATATCGAGCATACAGAATTTAAGTTTCAACAACAAAGATAAAACTGTTAGGTAGAACAGTTTTCAAAAACCCACATTCCAATTCATTGTAATCTTTTTCAGTTTTGCCTTTTCCCCTGCCTCATTTAAATTTCTATTTGATGTTTTATTCAAACCTTCCTTCAATGTTTTAAGTAGTTATATATTTCTACGTTTCCCTTGATTTGCTTGCCACTGAGTTCCCTGCCGCTAAATTTAACTAATTGTAAATTTCGTAACGCAGCCTCTTCGAAGCTAAGCAAGGTTAGAGCCTTATATATTTTCGTTCCCATAACGACCTGAACCGCATAGGAATAAGCCATCAGTAGTTCGGAGCAATGGAACAATGAACTATTTGGGTAACAATCACTTGATCTCTTTCCGTGTTGAACTGCTGCATTAATTTGCAATTTGATGGAAGTTGAAATGACTTCTTGTTCTTCCTGTTCCATTTGTTACTTTTCAGTTTTATGCTCCAGTTCTACTCAGGTAAATTTGTGTTAAGAAAGTTAACAATTTGCCCACAGGATGTTTTACCGCGCGACTTGATAATGGAATAACCACGTAAAATTGAAATTTCAGACTCACGAAGCCATTGCCTCACCTCCACGAAACTTTTGCTTTTGAAAAGCATCCGTTTGGACCAACACTGGTAAGTCGCACATTGCTCCGTATGGCCTTATCTCATTAATATATGAGTTATGCGATGCAAACCTGCAGCTCCAATTACATATCTCTTGGTTTTTCTCATTTAATGTAATTTCAAAGCCTTAAAGTAGTCAAGAATCAGCTCCCTCAAGGTTTTAAAGTTAGGGATGGTGGACCATTGAATAGGAAAATTCCAGTTAAAGTAAACAAGTATCTTTTTGAAATCAAGGCTTTAAAACTTGGGTCACTTAGTGTTAAGTAAACATAGTTTTGAAGTACAAAAACAAGAAGTTAGACCTCATTTTTTGGTCACAGTAGCACTTCAATAGTATGAACAAGGAATTTTTTGAGTAATGAACGAGTTCTGATTCCTTTTTTCTTGTTTTCTGTTGTTTTCTCTATACCGCCTTTATATAAAAGCAAGGAAGTATGACGGCATTGTTTTTACATTTATTTTGAGAAGCGGTCACCGTCATTCAGCTGTGACAGAAGTACGGACGCAAGGAGGGTATTGCAAGGTATTTGGATATTCTAGCCCACTGTACTATATATAGTTAATTGTTTGTTTATTCTGTGATAAATTATCCTGCCTTCTATTCTTTGCCTGTACATCGAGAAAATTAGTTAATTAAGTCTTTGATGGTAAGATGAAGTGGAGCAAGCAAGGAAGGAAGGAAGGAAGGAACTTTATTTAAGTGTCTAGTCGTTCTAGTGCTGGAGCACTAATTGGAGACACTGTAAACTGAAATTAACAATCAACGCAATTCAAGTCACTGTTGATTTTTGAGGAGAGGGGAAACCGGAGTACCTGGAAAAAAACCTCTCGGTGCAGAGAAGAGAACCAACAGACTCATCCCACAAATGACGCCGAGTTTGGAATCGAATGCTTTCCGAAAAGACGCTTTTCTTTTGACAGAACTGAGTGGCCTGGCCAGGCATTTCGAAGGCTTAAATCTACAACACCTTCTAATTAATACATTTCGAAGATGATATATACTCCCCCAGAAGAATGCGAGGGATTATCATGCAAGTGTTCCTTTAAATTGTTGCATTTTCTTTGAAGACTGACTGGTCTGGCCAGCCAGTTCTGACAAAAGGAAAGCGTCCTAAGTTTCAGTTTTCTTATCCGGTTAATTAAAAATAGAGGGTTTGACAAAGCGAAAAATAAGTGCCTGAGAATGAATTGAAGAATTCTGATTCTGTTATGCCTCATCGGCTTTAAAGTCACACTCAAAGTGAAGCAAGACTAAAGCTTCATATATTTGCGTTCCCTTTACAACCTTAAACCTCGCACGACTAAACCAGCAGTTGTTAATTAGGAGCAATGAGACAATCAACTGTTTGGATAAGAGGCATTTTATCTCGTTCCTTATTTCAGAACTGCCTCATTAATTTGCACAGTTTGATCGAGTTTGAAATGACTCAGTGTTCCTTATGTTTCATTTGTCGTTTAAATGCCTTTCCTAATAACGTTTGAGTTGCTCTGCTCAGATTTTCGTTATAGTGGACTATTTTATCGAGAGAGTCGATAATGTCGTGACCACATCAATCATAATTGCAGAGTCATTTCTTGGCCTCACATCAGTCCGCATCCATTTGGAACGACAGTGGTAATTAACTTGCTCGTTGTTTCTCAACATTGTCTAATAACAAGAACAAGTCATTTTGTCCTTAATAAACCAGTTCTGATTACTCCCTGTAGTTTTCTATTCACTTTGAATTAAAGCTAACAACTCCGTCAGTTTTCCTGTTATGTTTATTTTGTGAATTAAACTGAATTAATTGATCACCGTCATTCAGTTGCGACTGACGCACGTACGCAAAAAATCCACCAGTATTTCTCATCCCTATTTAATTTATTTCTAGTGGGATTCATTTTTCCTGCTCAACTGGTCATAAAGAGGGACGTTGCAAGGCAATAGGAATATTTTCCTGCTGCAAGAGTGTAATAAAATATTTGTTTGTTGTATGATCGACCTAAACTCCAGCTCCCTAAAGATTCCAAAGCATTAAATAGGAAAATTACACTTAAAAAAAAACAAGTGTCTTTAACTTGGGTCACTTCACGTTTAGTTAATATAGTTGAAAGAAAAAGAAAAATTGATTTTTTGGTCATAGTACCACTTCAATAATATGAACAAGGAATTTATGCGTAATGAACGAGTTCTGATTCCTTAATTCGCTTGCTTGCGGCTGTTTTCTCTATACCTTATATAAAAGCAAGGAAGTATGACGTTTATTTTATAAAGCGGTCACGGTTATTCAGTTGCGACAGAAGCACGCACGCAAACAATCTACCGATATTGCTTATCCCTTGATTTATTTGTAGCTGGATTCCTGTTCACCCTTTTTCAAGGAGAGTATTGCAAGGTAAGCTTAATTGAATATTCTTTCCTACTGTGTATAGTTAATTATTTGTTTGTTGTGTGATAGAAGTATCCTGCCTTCTATTATTTACTTGTACATCGAGAAAGTAAGTTAATTTAAGTCACTTATGTTTAGTGTAAGTTTCAGTTTTCTTATCCCGTTAGATTCATCAAAATGGAGGGCTTGACGAAGCAAAAAATAAGTGCCTGGGATGCATTGAAAACTTCCGATTCTGTTATGTCTCATCGGCTCTAAAGTCACACTCAAAGCTAAGCAAGACAAGAGCTTCATATATTTGCGTTCCCCTTTACAACCTTAAACCTCGGGAGACTAAACCGTCAGTGAGTTGTTAAGAGCAATGGAAGAATCAACTATTTGGATATAAACAGTCATCGTTCCGTAACGAACTGCCTCATAATTTGCACAGGTTCATCGAGTATAAAATGACTTGGTGTTCTTTATGTTTCGTTTGTCATTGAAATACCTCTTCTAAAAACTTTGGAGTTGCTCGAGAATGTAGTAACCGTCAATCGTAATCCGGCAGGGTGGTTTTTTTGGCCTCACATCAGTCCGCATCCATTTGGAACGACAGTAATTACGTTGCTCGATGTTTTTCAACACTGTCCAATAACAAAGTCATTTTATGCTTAATAAACCAGTTCTGATTACTTTTTGAGTGAAGCTATGATCCTCTCCGGCAGTTATGAACGCAATTTTAGCAATGGCGTAGAGTCGGAAGAGGAGCCTGAAAATTCAAGACTTCAACAGGACCTCGTTGAAGACTTGATATTTCAGGCTTCTCTACCGACTCTAAGCAATTGCTAAAATTGCCTTATGCGAGGATCATAGCTTCACTTGATTTCATATCCGCGGTTCAATATACGATTCATTTCATATATCATTTCATTCGTTGATTACTTTTTACTTGCGCCCTGTTGCTTCCTCTGTACTTTGGGTCAAAGCAAACAACTCTGTCAGTATTTCTGTTATGTATATTTTTTGAATTAAACTGAAGTAAGTGATCACGGTTATTCAGTTGTGACTGACGCACGCACGCAAAAAACCATCCCTCTTTAACTTATTTGTAATGGGATTCATTTTTCCTGCTCAAGTGGTGGTAAAGAGGAACGTTGCAAGGCAATAGGAATATTAGATACCTGCAAGAGTGTAATAAATTATTTCTTTGTCGTTTGATCGACCTATTATAGTGCGTGCCCTCTATTTTTTCCTTTTACACCGAGACAGCAAGTCAGAAATGATGCATCTTGAATTTAAGAATAAATGACATTAAAACAGGCAAAAACCAAGACATATGTAATCGGAGCTGGTTTGCATCGCATAAGTATTAAATATATTCATGAGATAAGGCCATACCATAGTTAATAGAGTGGACTGGTTTGGAAGCTCGGCAAACATCAAAGGAGCAAACAAAGATACCAAGATTTAGGTTGGAAAGTCCACGACCGTGCACAATCTTTTCTTTTGCTCTCATACACTATGCATGAATTACGTAACCAACACGTTTCGATTGGCTAGTTCCTCAGTACGGAGTAAACAACTATTGTGTTTTGTGCACGGTTAAGGCCGAAAAAGAGAACAAAAACCTACAACAAAGAAATTTGTCGGGTTTCATAACCATTCCCCTCTATTAACTATGACCATACGGAGCAATTGCTGGTTTTCACTCACGTGATCAATAGCCATGTTTTTCAACAAAAACAAAAGGAAGCGTTTGCATAATAATAGAGTTAAATTCCCGGAGGATTTGGTCGGGGCACCAACATGGCCGCCATTTCTTTGTTTAGGGCACCAACATGGCGGTCGTGACGTCATGTGAAAAGCAAGAATTAATGTGCGACTTACCAGTGTTGGTCCAAACGGATGCTTTTCAAAGGCAAAAGTTTGGCGGGGGTGAAGCAATGGCGTCGTGACTCTGTAATTTCAATTTTACGTGATTATTCCATTATCAAGTCTGTCATTAAAGCATTATCTTGTAGGAAAAGTATAAACTTTCTTAACACAAATCTGAGAGGAACAAGAGCGTAAAACTGAAACGTTCTTTATGGAACAAAATATATAAGGCTCTAACTTTGCTTGGCTTTAAAGGGGCTGTGTTACGAAATTTATAATAAGGCAAATTTAGCGACTGGGAACTGGCAACGTACCAAATCAAGCGAAACATAAAATACATTGTATCTATACTTAAAAATTGAAGAAAGGTTTGAACAAAACATCAAATACAAATTTAAAGGAGGCAGGGCAAGGGCAAAACTGAAGAAGATTTAACTGGATTGCTATTTGGGTTTTTGAAAACTGTACAGCCTAACAGTTTTATCTTTGTTGTTTGAAACTTAAATTCTGTATGCTCGACAGACATTTTTTGTCACGAATTTTTACTTATTCTTACTCATCATTTGCTTCATAACACCTTCCATTTTTAATCTCAGAGCCGGATAAGAAAACTAAAACCTTCTTTAAAAGCTCTGAAAGTAACCGATAATCAGCACCCTCAAGCTTTTTAAAATTCGAATGGTGGACCATCGAATAAGAAAATTCCAGTTAAAATAAACAGGTGTCTTTTTCAAATCAAGGCTTCAAAACTTGGTTAAATGGCACAGTTTAGAAATCCAAAGAAAAACAAGACATGATTTTTTGGTCACGGTAGCACTTGAATAATATGAGCAAAGAATTTATGCGTAATCAACGAGTTCTGATTACATTTCATTTGTTTCCTGTTGTTTTCACTATACTTTATATGAAAGCAAGGAAGTATGACGGTATTGTTTTTACTTTTATTTTGTAGAGCGGTCACCGTCATTCAGTTGTGACTGAAGCACGCACGCAAACAATCTACCGATATTCCTTATCCATTGATTTATCTGTAGCTGGATTCCTTGTTGAAGCTCAACCTGTTCCAACAAGAGTATTGCAAGGTAATTGAATATTCTAACCTATATATGTGGGTATATAGTTGATTACTTTTTTTGTGTGATAGAACTATCCTGCCTTCTATTCTTTGCTTGTACATCGGGAAAATACTGATAACTTAAGTTAAGTCTATTATGGTTAGATGAAGTGGAGCAACGACGCTTTCCATTTTTGACAGAACTCATGACTGGCCTTCAACTTAACACATCCCAAGGATGATAAAAACTCCACCAGAAAAATGCGAGGGATAATCATGCAAGTTTTACTTCAAATTGTTGCGTTTTCTTTGCAAACTGACTGGGTCTAGCCAACCAGTTCTGACAAAAGGAAAGCGTTCTAAGGTTTAGTTTTCTTATCTGGTTAGATTCAAAATGGAGTGTTTGACAAAGCAAAAACGAGTGCCTGATAATCATTGAAGAATTCTGATTCTGTTATGACTCATCGGGTTTAAAGTCACACTCAAGGCGAAGCAAGACTAGAGCTTCATATATTTTCGTTCCCTTAACAACCTTAAACCTCGCGAAACTAAACCCTCAGTCGTTTGGAGCAATGAGACAATCACCTATTTGGATAACAGTCATTTTATCTTTATCCGTAAAGAACTGCCTCATTAATTTTCGAGTATGAAATGATTTGGTGTTCTTTATGTCGTTTAAATGCCTCTGATAATATCGTTGGAGTTGTTGCTCTGTTCATAAAGGACTATAACGTAGTAACCTGATCAATCATAATTCGGCAGAGTCATTTCTTGGGCTCACATCGATCCTCATCCATTTGGAATGACAGTGGTAATTAAGTTCCTCGTTGTTTCTCAATGTTGTCTAATAACAAGATCAAGTCATTTTATGCTTAATAAACCAGCTATAATTACTTTTTAAGTGAAGCTATGATCCTGGCATGCGTAGAGAAGCCTGAGAATTCGACACTTTCAACGGGGTTTGAATCAGTGACCTCGTTGTAGACCTGAATTTTCACGCTTCTCTACCGACTCTACTTAATTGTTAAAATTGCGTTCATAACTGCGAAGATCGTAGCTTGACTTGGTTTCATATCCGCACTTCAATATAACATGATTCTTTTCATATATCATTTCATTCGTTAAGGACGGTGCCTACTATTGTTTTTGCGGATACGTTCTGCGCATCTCAAAATACTCGGATTTCCTATCGGTGATGCTTACTAATACAGGGATATTTTTTGCGCGGTTTAAAACTATCCGGAGAAAGTAGATCTTAGTAAGTACTCTTGGTATCCAAAAAGAAAATTTGGGGTAACCATGCATTTTTGAGAGATAATTAAGCCTCAATTTGAGAAAGAACGCCATACATTTCTTTGTATTTTAAAGCTTTTGACAAATATTATTCATGAATTACCTTTGAAAAATGCGTGGTTACCCCCAATTTTCTTTTTGGATTTCAATAACACTTGTTAAGATCTACATTTCCTGCATAATCACACACCGGGGCAAAAATATCTTTAATTAGTACGCACCGTCCTTAATTACTTTTTTCTTGCGTCCTGCTGCTTTCTCGGAACCTTGGATTAAAGCTAACAACTCTGTCAATATATCTGGTATCTGAATTAAACTGAATTAAGTTATCACAGTCATTCAGTTGTGACTGACGCGCGCACGCAAAAATTTCACCAGTATTTCTTACACCTCTTTAACTTATTTGTTGTGGGATTCATTCTTCCTGCTCAAATCGTAATAAAGAGGAACGTTGCAAAGCAACATTGAAGCAATAGGAATAGTTAGCTTGCTGCAACAGTGTAATAAATTATTTTTTTGAGGTTTGATCGACCTATGCTGCCCTCTAGTTTTTTTCCTCGAGAAACACCGAGAAAGCAAGTCAGAAATGATGCATCCTGAATTCTTTTATGAATAGAGAAAGTTTTCGCTTTCTTATCCGGCTCTGAGATTCAAAATGGAAGGAGTTATGAAGCAAATGATGAGTAAGAATTCGTGGCAAAAAATGTCTGTCGAGCATACAGAATTTAACTTTCAAACAACAAAGATAAAACTGTTAGGCTGTACAGTTTTCAAAAACCCAAATTCCAATCCATTTTATTCTTCTTCAGTTTTGCCTGCCTCCTTGAATTTGTATTTGATGTTTTATTCAAACCTTCCTTCCAATGTTTTATGTAGTTATATATTTTTACGTTTCCCTTGATTTGATTGCCACTGAGTTCTCTGTCGCTAAATTTGCCTAATTATAAATTTCGTAACACAGCCTCTTCGAAGCTAAGCAAAGTTAGAGCCTTGTATATTATTCAGAGACTAATTTTGGTAGGCAAGTGTAACAACCTCATCAAATCACCATTGCAGAGTTCTTTCCCTTGACGAAGCCACTGCTTGAGCTCACACAAAAGAGCATTAGTCTGTTTCAGGACCAACAGTGGTAAGTTGCTTGTCATTACTTAAAGCTAAATATTGTATACAATGTACATGCACACAATGCAAACAAGCTCTGATTATGAATAATTTGTGCTATAAATTATGTTATGTTTGTGGGTTACAGTGAAAATGATCACTGCCATTATTTAATATGTAAAAGACACCCTTTTTCCATACACCTGTGATACATGTATGATTAAATTTTGCCTGTTGGATGAACAAAGAATTGAAGGTAATACATGTACCGGTAAGTGCTTAGGGTTTTAAGCTTATAATAAATTGAGGCAAATCTGCAAGTGTAAATTTTAGAAATCAATACGCATCCACTTCTTGGCATATGAATAGCATGTAATCTTGTATTCCTCATTCTTCAAAGGATGCATGCAGCTTCAAAAATACTGTAACAGTAGTGCATGTATAGCATTTTTTTTTAAAATTGATTTGAGTAAAACTCTTATTCCGAATTCGGAATGGTATCTCCTGGCATTTTTGATTTGAGATAACTCGACTGCATTTCATCCCATAAATGCGTGCCTTCAGCTGTTTAATTTTATGAGGGTTTTTATGAGAAATAATGTGAAGCTTTGTGCTTTTTATGCTGCTGCTCTATTGGTCAAGAAGCTTAGGCTGATTCTGAACAAAAAACTCACGAATCATGACTTTTGGCTTTTTCTAAGACTCAGAAATGATTCTCTTGGTGACAAAATGGACGTTTCATGTGACTTATTGTGCATTTGACAAGCAGCCATATATTATGTGGTTATTCATAAATGGGTCTATTTTTGTTTTCGTAATTGATTGTCGCTTCCGCTAATAAATAAGTAAATAAATAAATAATTTAGAATTAGACCAGTTAAAACAACCAAGCCTGTTCAAGTCTCAGAGATTTGTGGTATTCCATAAAAGGGGTTTTTTTCATCAAAATGTGCCATCAAAATTGAAAGAGTTTAGTATGGAGACATTATGTTGGTTTTTTAGCAGAAACACATCAACATAGCGGCCAGAATTTGAGTTTTAACTTTGGCTATGTTAACACTTTGTTTGCATTAAGTTTTCTAAGCTTGTGTGCCTTTTTAATTGTACACACTTCTTGTATCGTTTTGGTTATTCATAGTTCATAAACGAAGACAAAGTAAAATTGCTGTTTCTTTGTATTTGACTCACTTCTCAGTTATCAGCCATGTCAAGATAATTTTTCAAAACTGATCTTGTGTTAGGACCTGGCCGCCATGCAACTTCATGGCATGGCACTTCACATGAGATGAACCATTGTAAAGTGAATGAAGATTGTTGGGTCAAACATCGTAGTTAACAGCAAACCAAATGCAAACGCGAAAACATACATTATCATACAAATTCTGAAGTTATGAGTTAATTTTGACCAGAAACTCATGACCTTGAAGCATTTTACTCTGGTTAAGAGCTGAGGTTTTTTGGATGTAACGACTAGCTCACATTTTTCCGTGCGTGCACCTTTGATCTTATTTTTGTCCAGGAATATTTATATTTGGGTATAAGATTGGTGCCCTAAAATCCCCAGCTTTGTTCAAAGGAAAAGAGTTGCAAGTTGCAGGCTGTCCTTGATATTTTTAGCATGGTTTTTTCCCCAATTATAATAATTTGAACACGAACATTGCGCCACCAGAACATTCCATGCCGAAATTTTGCGTGCCCCTCTGTTAGCCCGCGAGCGTAGACGTATTACAGTGACATATACGTGTGC
>NC_090893.1:18753982-18776482 GCF_036669925.1 Montipora capricornis
GGGCCGGGGAGGGCAAGGCCTATGGTAATCTCGGCAGCGCTTATTTCAGTCTGGGAAATTTTAAGGAAACCATAAAGTATCACGAACAACATCTTAGCATTGCAAGAGAAGTAGGGGATAGGGCCGGGGAGGACGTTGCCTATGGTGATCTCGGCAACGCGTATCCGAGGCTGGGCAATTTTAAGGAGGTCATAAAGTATTACGAACAGTGTCTTAGCATTGCAAAAGAAGTAGGGGATAGGGCCGGGAAGGGAGGGGCCTATGGCAATCTCGGCATCGCTTATCGCAGTCTGGGCAATTTTAAGGAAGCCATAAAGTATCACGAACAACATCTTAGCATTGCGAAAGAAGTAGGGGATAGGGCCGGAGAGGGACGGGCCTATGGTAATCTCGGCAACGCTTATTTCAGTCTGGGCAATTTTAAGGAAGCCATAAAGTATCAGGAACAAGTTCTTAGCATTGCAAAAGAAGTAGGGGATAGGGCCGGGGAGGGAGGGGCCTATGGTAATCTCGGCATCGCTTATTGCAGTCTGGGCAATTTTAAGGAAGCCATAAAGTATCACGAACAACATCTTAGCATTGCAAAAGAAGTAGGGGATAGGGCCGGGGAGGGCAAGGCCTATGGTAATCTCGGCAGCGCTTATTTCAGTCTGGGCAATTTTAAGGAAGCCATAAAGTATCACGAACAAGTTCTTAGCATTGCAAAAGAAGTAGGGGATAGGGCCGGGGAGGGACGGGCCTATTCTAATCTCGGCATCGCTTATCGCAGTCTAGGCAATTTTAAGGAAGCCATAAAGTATCACGAACAACATCTTAGCATTGCAAAAGAAGTAGGGGATAGGGCCGGGGAGGGAGGGGTCTATGGTAATCTCGGCGACGCTTATTTCAGTCTAGGCAATTTTAAGGAAGGCATAAAGTATCACGAACAACATCTTAGCATTGCAAAAGAAGTAGGGGATAGGGCCGGGGAGGGCGTTGGCTATGGCAATCTCGGCATCGCTTATCGCATTCTGGGCAATTTTAAGGAAGCTATAAAGTATCACGAACAAGATCTTAGCATTGCAAAAGAAGTAGGGAATAGGGCCGGAGAGGGAAGGGTCTATGGTAATCTCGGCAACGCTTATGACAGTCTGGGCAATTTTAAGGAAGCCATAAAGTATCACGAACAACGTCTTAGCATTGCAAAAGAAGTGGGGGATAGGGCCGGGGAGGGCCATGCCTATGGCAATCTTAGCATCGCTTATCGCAGTCTGGGCAATTTTAAGGAAGCCATAAAGTATCACGAACAAGATCTTAGCATTGCAAAAGAAGTAGGGGATAGGGCCGAGGAGGGCCAGGCCTATGGTGGTCTTGGCGGCGCTTACTACAGTCTAGGCAGTTTTGAGGAAGCCATAAAGTATCACGAACAACATCTTAGCATTGCAAAAGAAGTAGGGGATAGGGCCGGGGAGGGCAAGGCCTATGGTAATCTCGGCAAAGTTTATGACAGTCTGGGCAATTTTAAGGAAGCCATAAATTATCACGAACAACATCTTAGCATTGCAAAAGAAGTAGGGGATAGGGCCGTGGAGGGCGTTGCCTATGGTAATCTCGGTTATGCTTATTACATTAGAGGTGAGGTTGAAAATGCTCTTTTCTGTAACGAACAATATTTTACTATTTCCAAGGAAACGGGGAATCCAGTAGAGCAAGGAATCGCTTGCCATTTGCTTGGTTGTGTTAATGAATTTTCAGGCTCGTTGTGCAAAGCCCTTAATTTTTGTCGTCTAAGCATAAAACATTTCGATGAAACAAGACGTCTTCTTCAGTCAGAAGATGCATGGAAAATAAGCTTTCGCGATACAAAACAAGGGGCGTACACAGCTCTGTGGAGATCACTTTTGAAGACTGGAGAGGTTGATGAGGCTTTGTTTGCTGCTGAACAAGGACGAGCACAGGCCTTGACAGACATTTTGAAGATGCAATTTGGCGTTGATGAAGAACCTTCCCCGGCAATTGCAAGGACGGAAACTATCTCCGCTGTTATGCAATATTTGCCTCTTCAAACAGTTTTCATAGCACTTGCAGGGAACACTCTCAGTTTTTGGTTTCTGAGAAGAGGAAGTGGATTAAACTATAGGGAAAAGGAAATCGAAAATGGAAGTGCTGACTCACTGATAAAGACTACTTTGAAACAGATTGGCGCAGGGGCTGTTGTCCAATGTGAGAATCGCTCGGTGCTCAGACATCGCAGCGACTTCTCGTGCAGTGGAGAAGCTGTGGAGGAATCCTTACAGTCTTTTATCGTGTCCGACAACCCTTTGCAGTCCTTGTATGATTTTTTAATCAGTCCCATTGCAGACTTGCTGCAAGGTGATGACTTGATCTTTGTTCCTGATGGAACATTTTGCTTGGCTCCTTATTCTGCATTGAGTGACTCTGTCAGGATCCGTACTGTTCCCTCGTTGTCCGCTTTGAAACTGATCTCAAGTGCACCTAATGTTTTCAACAGTAAGAGTGAAGCACTACTTGTGGGCGATCCGTGCTTGAAGGAAATCACTTGGGGCACCGGTGAACCCATTTATGAACAGTTGCCATGCGCGAAAAAAGAGGTGGAGATGATTGGAGAACTTCTACAGACCACGCCTCTCATTGGCGAAAATGCAACGAAAACTGAGGTTCTGAAAAGAATGAAGTCAGTTGCTTTAATCCACATTGCGGCTCATGGAGATGATGAATTTGGAGAAATTGTTTTGGCCCCAAATCCCAACCGTGCATCCCAGATTCCCAAAGAGGAAGATTACATGTTAACAATGAGCGATGTTCAAGCAGTTCGTCTTCAGGCAAAGCTGGTTGTGCTGAGTTGCTGTCATAGTGGTAAGGGAGAAGTAAAATCTGAGGGTGTGGTGGGAATAGCCAGAGCTTTCCTGTGTGCTGGTGCCCGGTCTGTTTTGGTGTCACTCTGGGCAATTGATGATGAAGCGACCTTGCTGTTCATGAAGAGTTTTTACCAACACTTGGCAGACAGAAAAAGTGCAAGTTTAGCTCTTCACCATGCTATGAAATCTCTTCGGGAGACGGAGAAGTATTCCGCCATTAAATACTGGGCACCATTTGTTCTAATTGGTGATGATGTCACGTTTGAATTTGGGCCACAAGAACTCGAAAAGAATGGTAAGGGCTGTTCGAATATAATTTTACTTGCTGAGAAAAAATATGTCGAACAGATTTGTCATCGGCGAGTGCTCTAGAAAAAACGATGAGTTTTTCACAGAGAAATGGTTTCAAAATCAGTCGCCAATATATTTACTTTTTCTTTACTATAGTTCTTTTACGAACTGCTTTGGCTAGCGACTAAAATAATTTTTGTTGGCATTCACCAAGTCGGGTGTTTTCCTTCCTGAAAAGAACTGTTTGCAATGGACAGAAACGAAATAACCAATTGCCGGTTACCTACGTAAAGTGAAGTTAGATATTGAGGGCTTGTAGTGCCTACATGACACAGTGATACTTGTTGCAATTAACTGACTAAATGCATGTCTGTACAAACGGTTTCATGGATTAAAATAATTTCTTTGTTCATTTATCACTCAGAACGAAATTATTGCTGATCACCATTTAACCCGCTATTTCTTTGTTTTTCTTTTTTCCTTTTTTTTCCAGAAACGTCATCCGAAAGTTGAGAAAACTACTTCTTGAAATCTGATGCGTCAACATGTCATTTTCTATATAACTATATGAGTTATTGAGAGGATTAAAGCATTCAAAACTCATAAGCGGTGAAGGAAGACAAAAGATATGTAAATGTTGTTTAAAAGTGTGTTTTCAGACTTATTTTACTGGTGACAATTATTCATCTTAAGGTCCTCATGCGAACTTCCATTTAAGGCAAAGACAGAGTTTCGAGGAAGAGCCATTTTTCATTCGTATAATAGGACACCAAATGTCAATGGTTTCTTCTTTTTTTTCTGGTGTTCTAATCAGTAGGCGTTTTAAGTTTAAGGTTTTTAGGATGTTTCCGTGAAAAAAAGGTGCGAAAAAAGTGCATAGAGAAAGAAATGGCAAGTTTTTCAAGTGTCTAAAATGTACATTTTATGAGTTTTTTACAGTGTGACAAGGAAAACCTTGAACACCTAAAATATATTAGGAATGCTTATTGTTTTTAAGCGAATCATGTTTGAGGACTTCACACGCCCAAACCGCAAACTGAATAAACGTTGTTAGTACTGCAGCAGATAATACAGGCATTCGCGATGGCGCCACATGTTGAAAGCAACAATTGCTTGGGATTGTCAGTGATCGGTGAAACGATAAATAAAGGCACTGTTCTGTTTCTTTACAAGTAGTCTCAAAGCTTGAACGACAAGAATTACCTCAAATTAAATCCATTGCCCGTTAAATCTAAAGGCGACACAGCTCTTGCATTGCAAACAACAGTAAATAAACACTCTGCGCGTATGCGGTCGAACGGGTGATTGGACAGAAATAACATTCCTGACATATTTCAGGTGTTCACGGTTTTCCCGGTGGCACTTTAAGGGGCCAAGGAAAAGTAAACAAATGGCCGACTTCTTGAGCAAGTTTCAGAGGCTAAAAGACTAGGAAAATAGGCATTTTCTGATATCGTAATTAATATGCATAGAAGGTTTTGAGACTCAAGAAATAGCTAGAAAAAGGTCCAGAATCAAAGAAATAGGGAACTTTATATCGGGGGACGAGTACGAGTCTTATGTATTGAGCATGCGCATAAGGTTTAGAAGCCGACATTTTTCGAAGTGCGCATGCTCAGAACGGAAAATTCGTACTCGAGGTCGTCCTTGTCCTTCGATCTGAATAGGGAGCTTAAGATCTACGACGACGACGTCGACGAAAACGCCACAAAACAATGATATCATTGGTTAAAAGAGCATAAATAATCGTGCTGCACGTGCGACACGTGCGATTCTCACGTGCGGTTTTGCGGTTCTCTGCGTGACGACGACGTGATATCACTAAATTTGAGGTTTCGACGACAACGTGAGCATGCGACAGAGAATCTTTCATTCTCTATTTTCAGTCTGAAACCGTTCTTACCATTTTATATTTAGGATACTTCGCCCACATTGTACGAAGTGAACGAGATGGAATAATCGCGAAAGACTTTTACTAGAGCGAAGTTCTATTTTGAGGTGACGTTTTTGTCGACGTCGCCGTCGTAGATCTTAAGGTCCCTAATGTCCCTGTTTCCACAGAGGGGTTCCACAGACAGAGGGGCAAGGTAAAATAAACTTTAAATGGGCGATTTCTTGGGCAAATTTCTGGCATCTAAAAAACTAGGAAATGAAAGTTACCTGATCTCGTAATTAGTCCGATTGAAAGTTTAATGACTGTAAAAAAATAACCTGGGCAATCTTCTGGATTTGAGTGATCTCGTTGGGCAATTTCGTAGGGAAACTTCCAAAAGGTTAAAAACTAGGAAATAAGAGTGTTGCTTGATCTCCTAGTCCGGTTTTCCCCTCTCCACAAAACCAACACCTCATTTTATTTGTACTGATTTCAGTTAATTTGTAGTCTCCCCAATTAGTAGAGCACTCGCGCTCGGTTAAAATGCCTTGAGACGTAAATACAGTGATGATGATGATGATTATTATTATTTTATTAAAGCCTTTACGTCTAATTTAAAGCACATCCGTAAACTTGCATGGGTTTTCGTCTGGTGGTTACTTCTCTTCCCCCTGCCTGTCGGCGCCCGGAACAGAAATATGGCCGTTAGGGTAATAGGCCACTCCTGAAAATACCATAATACTCTTTGTTTGTCCTCCCCAAATTTTGCATAAGCATTGTTTTTGTTTTCTCTAGCTTGGGACTGTTGTAAGTCCCAAGAGAAACTGGAAACATTGCTTATGTAAAATCTAGGGGGACAAACAAAGAGTATTATGGTATTTTCCGAAGTGGACTATAGTCGAGATTCCCATATGACGTACTTTTGATCTATTGATTAGACAATGACTTTCCTTGCGAGAGGACATCTATTTTCAATAGATCAAAACGTCGGTATAAAGTTAGGGAATTGCAGAAGAGAGTTCCTTTGAATGAGATCGGATTCTTCCTGATCAAGAAATATTTTTGGGGGTAGGGTGAGTGAACGGGGCATTTTTTGCCTTCGATCTTCTCGTTGTGGTCCAAAAGTTCGAAAATGAAGAAAAGTTTAAATTGCTTTTTTCCCGGGATTATAGGGGGAGATGTAAACTAACTCAATTTAAACGACAACTCTGTAATCAATAATCATTATTTACTTCCATATACTTTCGCAGAGCATAAGACGTTTTGACAAGAAAAGGTCGGACTTGAATGTGGTGGAGTGTTTCGTGCAATGATATCAGACTAGTTGGGCTGGATGTGATTGTTTAAACTCCTTAATGCGATAAAATGTCCGTTGATATCGATTAATTTGTACAGGATGGATACGAATGTGTTTGCTGAATATTGTGGTTGTCCTTGTTGTAGTCACAAACGTGGTAATGAAAGTGTCATCGTGAAGCTTAAATTTCATTAAATGTAATTTCTTGAGTTTCGCAAACTTTAGCTTTCTATCGGTAGGTTGCACCTTTCGCTTCGCAAATTAGCTTACGTCCCCTTTTACACGAAGCAGAATTAAGTTCAAGAAAATACTTTAGTTAAGGACGGTGCCTACTATTGCTATTGCGCACACGTTCTGCGCATCTCGGGATACTCGGATTTCCTATCGGCGGTGCCTTTTGATAAAATAGTTTTAAAACACCATAATCACTAAAAGGCAGTAAAGGATGTAACACAAGTGATAAAAATATTTGTAAAAAATAGGGGGGAGGGGGGGACATAAATTAATAACAATAAGCTTATAAAACCTGATCTAAACAAATAATTTAGCACGGATGGAATCAGACTGTTTGTTTAGCGTTGGTTTTAGGTCTTTTATAAAAAAACAGTTCGAAAATAAGACAATCAAATTTGTTTTGACATTTCCTTAAAATTTGATTGTCTTATTTTCGAAATGTTTTTTTATCTTGGCCTCAGGGTGGGGAAGTTTGATATTTTTGTCAGGAGAATGGGACCTAAACACATGTGGTTATTTGTGCGACAGTCTTGAAAGCAGTATGAACAGAAGTGTCACTGACGTTTAGCCTTTAGAATGAACTCAAGAATGCGGACAGTGGATTTAAATTTTATATATTTCCTTTTTTTTTTCTTATAATACATCAGTCATGTAAGTTTTCGTGGAGACACCGTTCCCGATTTTTTGCGGAATCATTTCTTAGGATCATCAGTTTCGATCCAGGGATCACTTTTGATCGTGTGCAGACCTCATCCAGTATCTGCTGACCACAAACATAGTAAGGAGTAGGTTTCCTTCGGTAATTAATTGCTTTCTGGTTAGTCAAAAGTACAGACTAAGAACACAGCCCAAACCTTTACTAATGCTAACCTTGGTCAGAAGTCCACTGTTAATCGTTGTCGTCGTCGCAGTCGTAGTAGTAGTAGTAGTAGTAGTAGTAGTAGTAGTTGTAAGTTTTGAACTTGTCCATAGTACACTGTAATGACAGTGTAACTCCTTTTCCGGGAAATCACAGCAAAAGGTTGTTCTGAGCCAAAATGAGCTTTTTCTGGTTATCAAACTTTACGCATTTTAATTTCTTTCAAAGGTGTCCTTTCTTGTCCATCCGTGCTCATCATGGCTTTGCTGTATGGCTTTATGTGTTGCTCTACAGTTGTTAGCAGTTAATGGGATTCTCCACACAATGGGCCTCAATCACACGCCGGCCATGTTGAGTCCCGAGGGATTGAAAACTTTTGTTTTGCCCCATTGAAACTTCAACTTGAGGCTCGGGTACAAAATCTATTATCTATGGCCAATATGGCGGCCGCGCGAATAAGGCCCATTTAGGGTCATTTTGCTTGCGATGAGATTTTCTAAAATTGCATCACAGAACCCACAACACAGAGCTTTATAACAGGTCACCTGTGCTTTATTCAAATGGTATTTTTGATGTTACAGTAAGAGATCGCAGAGCGGTTTTCAATTGAGTGTCGAAAGTAATTAGTGAATTGCTTTGGTTTTTCATCACTTCACTCAATGATTGGTTCAAAGTTCTCGTGTCATTTTTTGAACCAATCAGAAGTGAAACTAAAACCAATCGTGGCTTGCTCGTGCACATTTTCCCGCGCTTTGTGTCGCCTACGTGTAATTACTTTGAGTTTTGATTGGTTTACTGGATTGTCCCCGTCCTTTCTCCATCCTTTTTGATTGGCCAAAGTAATTACTTTGATTTTGGTTTTAATACACTCGACTGATACTCGCTCTAGGGTTTCTCCTTTCAGCTATATATTTACCATTCAGTGACATGCGCTTGGCAGTACGTACAATTTTCTGTTTTGTTCTTCCTTTTTAATGTCATCTGCAGATTTGTTTTGTAGAAAAGTGTGTTACGTGGTATTTACTTTTGCAGGGAATAGTGATTACATTTTCCTGTTTTTTTTTTTCCTTTTTCCATTCGCAGAAGAGAGTAAAATTAAATAACCTGAGAGTGATGAGTTAGTAGGAGAGGCAAGGAAGCTTAGTGGTACGGGGCGTTAAACTTGGAATTGTGAGTTGCAAGGTTCATGTCATACTGACCACCAACAAAGAGTCATATGATTGGGCAAATATCTACGGTTTAACCTTCTCCTTTTCAGCACTTGCGAAAAGCGAACTGGTCTGTTTCTCACTAGTTTAAATTCCTTAAGATGTGTTGTGTTTTGAAATAGTGTGTCAATGAGGGGTGCGATCAATTTATCACACATTCTTGTAGAGACATTATTTTATAGTGCTAGCAGTCCCTTCTCTAACAGCCAATCAAGCGCCTCCCTCTTTACACCTCGCTCTCTCTCCATTCTCCCCTCGGCTCTTTGGCTCGCTTTCATGACTAAAACGAGTGGCCTGACAGACTTAAAAGGGACTGCTGGGAGGTGCACATCACCATTCTTCTGTAAATACATCGAAGAGGCAAGAATTCAAAAACCGTTCTAGTTAGATGTTTCACTGCCATGCTTACAGCAGCATTTTGATTGATGCTAGCCTCTGGGAGACAATGGAAACAAGAACTAAGATACCAAGTGTTCCAACTATGAACCAGTAGTCAAAGCCCTCTTCTCATGACCACGTCAGACACTCTTAATGGCGTCACCCTTGTCCAGAACAAGTCTAATCCATATGCAAAAATAAGACATGTTGATTTCAGTCCAGACCCCACAGTCTAGATGTTGTGGTTTAATTTTGCTTTTGGTTTGAATTTTTTTAAACCGGTTAGTTTTTTTTTAAACCAGCTTAAATTTTTTAAACTGTTTTTTTTTTTAAATCAACAGTGTAAAAAAGGGATTTTTTCTTTATTCGAGGGAGTGTAGTTAAAAAAAACCAGGCGCTTGGTTTTTTTAGTTGGTCTAAAAGAAAACTAGATATCTTTTCCTCTACTCACCTACCCCTCCCTGATCCTCTCCAGTACCTCTATCCTACCCCACCCTTTCTTTATATATCTATCAAGCAAGCATGGACATAACTGTTCTATGGCATGTGGCCAATGTCGAGGCGCTGGATGCACAAATAGTAGCCTTGCTCTTACCAGTGATGACACCGATGATTACTGAATTCGATGTTATCAACTCATGTGTATGTACGTTACAGAATCCTAAAAACGCATTGACAACAATATATAGTTGCCGTTACCGGCCTAGCTTTTAAATGAGCTTAATTAAGGAACCAAAGAACCAGCTTTGTGTTTACAAAGTTGAAGATGCTAGAAGTGGGTAAAGATTTTTTGGAGAGACCCCTTTGCATTAAGAGTTAAAACAGTATTTGGTATTTGTATGCTGAACAGACAGTATTTGAGTGCGTTACTGACAATAAAACAGTCACTTCCGGAAATAGCCTCATTTTCGTGTAACACACACAGGTCCTTTTAGCCGAGAGCTAAATTTCGGGATGTTGCCGTGCTCAGATTTTGTTGGATTTTTAGTATATTCTTCTAGACGGTATATCTGAAAGGTTTTTAGAGAGAAAGCTTCTGGGTGTGTGCACAAAATGCCTGGACTATTAGTTTTTCTTCGGGTCACTGGAGTTTCTTTCGAGATTAAATCCGGCGATGACTGTTTGTCCGTTAAAGGCCGGCTACGTGGAGCCCTGAAATTCTGGAATGACATTCACGCGCACCAATTGATACTTGATGTTACTAAATACGGCTATAAATTACCTCTTCTCCAAATTCCTATGCCCTTCACAGCTAAATAGTTCGGATTTGGTACTGTCAGCTTTCGCCAAAATGCCTTCAACGATCTCGTTATCAACGGTTGCGACGCTGAAGTGCTTGAAGCTCCTGTTATAATTAATACTTTGTCCGTATCTATGTAAAAATCAGGCAAAAAGCGTCTAATTTAGACCTCCACTAAGTTAACGAGTTCCTTTATAAATGCAGATTCCTGTGTGATTTGTCTATTGCCAAAGAGATTTTGAATCCTGGAGATTTTATATTTACTTTTGACTTAAAGTCTGGTTACCATCACGTAGAAATATTCCCGGTGCACAGAAAGTATTTGTCACTTGCGTGGACACTTTCCTCCGGACGCACCAAATTTTTCCAGTTTTCTGTTCTTCCGTTTGGCCTCAGTTCCGTGCCTTATTTATTTACAAAAATACTCAAGCCTCTAATCAAGAAAAGGAGATCTGAACCAAAGTCGACCGTGGTTTATTTGGACGATGGTCTTGGAGTCGATGCGGACAAGAAATCGCTAGTTTATAATCCAGTGCCTCAAAAAGCCTGGAGCTTTACCAGCCGGGTTCGAGCGGCGTTGATGCATTTTCTCAGGATTGGTCTCATCATAATAACTGGCTGTGCCCCAGGTGATCTGGTGACGTAATTTGGAGGACTGGGAAGAAAAATTTTAACGCCGTATCCCACAACCGCGCGCGGCCTTGGATGTTGTTTCCAAACTCCCTGCAGTACCTTCCATCGCCAAAACTCAATAGATTATTCCGTGTCTACCACATTTCCTGTTACTGAATGAACATTCAAGTACATCCGACGAGATCTAACCTCGCCTCTGCCTTGTTGAATTAAAAAATAAGGCCGCACGCGGTTGTGGGATACGGCGTTAAAATTCTTCTCCCCAGTCCTCCGAATTACGTCACCAGATCACCTGGCTGTGTTCGGATGGTTTCCTTTGGAGTTCATTTATCCTTGACTGGGTTATCCTGCTTAACTTTCCTAATTTATTCATTAGAGGAAGAGCTAGGAACCCTAGTTTTGGTAGAAAGCCATTGGTTTTCGTTTCTTTAGCTCTACGTCTTGACTTAAACATCATTCCCAGATTGGATTCCGAGTTATCTCGTAAAAGCTGTCTAGTTCCATGTGTTTGATTACATTCGAGCTAGAGATTGCAGCTGTTTTCACAGTGTCGATGTGTATTTGCATTGCTTGCTATTTGTTAGTAATATCAACTTAAACGTGTTATGCCTTAGAGAGGCATCCAGGAGAGGCCCTAGAGTGACGATTTATCACATCTTTTTTTGTACCCTAGAGGGGTATATCAGGTTGCCGTGCAAACGCCCTAGAGGCGTATGCTGATTAGATTAGTATGGTTTTTTCCTATTGTGTTACCTGAGAAGAGTATTGCCTGGAGGGCAAAGTGGCTTTAATTACTGAAGAAAGTGGGTTAAACATAGATTTAGCATTGTGTGCACTGCTGTCTATCTCATTGATATTGATATTCTTCCTCTTTCTTATCCTTAGATATCTTCACTTCCGTTTTCTAGTCTTCAGGGGGCCAAAATTCCGCTAGGGTGGTTCAGCTAATAGAGAATCTCAAGTCCACCGTGCTTGCTTCCAAAGCGTCTGGGACATTTGAAAATTACTTGAGAGCTTTTAACACGTGAAAAGCCTTTGCTAGCGATGTCTTGGATACTTCGGAGTCTCCAGTCAGACCAATTGATTCTGCCTTATACATGTATTTGCAATACCTCCTCGAGTCGTCCAAGTCCGTCGCTACCATCAACTGCGCCTTCTACGCGTTCAAGTGGATTCATCTTCTTGCAGGCTTCGATTCACCAACAGCACACCCTACAGTTATTGCCGTAAAAGGAAGAGCTGTTCGCCTTGCCAGTCAGCCAATAGTCAACAGAAAGGAACCCCTGGAAAACCACCACCTCATGCTTCTTCCTGCTTCTTCCTGTAGTGTCTAATCTAGACGACCTTTTACAATTTCTTGGAAGTTATGCGTTATTCGAGGCAGGGATGTTCAGTTTAGCGAGGGTTATGTTACAATCAGCATAGAGAAAAGCAAAACTGATCGGCTGAGGGAGGGCAGATCGGTCGTTATTGCTGAATCCTCATCTAACACCTGTCCGTGTTCTTTTATGAAATTACTTAAACTGTATATGCTGAAGGTCCAGATTCCTGTGAATTCAGATGAGTATCTTTTTAGGGCCATATCAGCTTCAGGCAATCATAAGCGCCTTATCTCTATTGACAAGCCGATTAGTTATTCCACTATAGGCAGTCTTTTAACAAGTCTTTCGCGAATATTGTACCTGATATCTCTAAGCTGGTTTAGTAACCATTCAGCTAGATCAGGTGGGGCTACTTTTGCCACAAGCTCTGGTTTTTCGGAGAGGAATCTTCAGCGCCATGGTCGCTGGGCTTCAGTTACGGCGAAGAACATTTCTTAAGGATTCTCTTGCAGGCTCGAAGATTCTGAGGATCTGTCTCTGTGAGCTCAAGGCCTACCTTTTGCTTTCTGTCTTGGGCCAGGGTGACCAACACGCCCATGGTTCAACCTTTGAGTGTGTTCGGTTTTGTAGTGAAGGCAAAATATGTAATTTGTGATAATCGGTATTGACATAAATCAATAATTTACCGACACGGAACAGAGAACTAGCTGCGAGCATGGTACACGTAGGCTAATTAGTGGTACGTTTGTAAAGAGAGGCGGTTGAGAAACTTGTGACATTCTACGGTCAGCCTTGCCACTAGCACTTTGGCATTAGCTTTATTTTTATTGAGTAATTAGTGTTATCTGATTTATTTTTCATTCCGTCGTTTATAGATTTACCTTAAAACCCCAAAGGTGGTGCCCCTGCATCTGGTCGGGGATACACGGTCCCTATTTCTCCTAACAAGAGGGTTTTTAGGGTTTACGTGTCCATCTTTGGCACATGTAGGACGTTACCTGATGTATCTCTCATTCACTTCGTTGTAAGCTTATAGTCGTAATGGTTAACCAACGCACCCATGTCTCAACCGTTGAGTGTGTTGAAGGCAAAATTTAAGGTTTCTTGAGCAGTGACAAAAGGAAAGCCTGAAAAACTTTCCTTTCCTTACTGCTCATTTAATGTTAATGAATAACTGCAATGATTCTCTCCGTAGTTCAAATAAATATGATTCCCGGAAAATAATTTGTGAGTAAATTGGTGACTGACTTTGCCACAAACACAGCATGAAATATGTTCGCCATGAACCAAGGAATCTACTGATAGACTAGCCCTTGGTGTAGCAATAGCAAATCACAAAGAGAATATAACAAAAAAAAAAAAACAGTGAAAGAAGGAAGGCCCGAAAAGCAGAAGTCCGAAATTCAGGATTATGTGGCGTTGAAATTAATAAAGAGGGCATTACAAGGAAACGCCTTTTCATGCAAATGTACTACTTGCTCAAATAGAGGAACAAACTCGTGGCTTGAATAAGCTATGCCAAAATAACCACAAACTTTGGATTTATCATACATCTCCACAAAAATTATGAGCAAAAAATGCCAAACACCTTATTTCATCGTTACTGAAATAGGTAACATAAGAGCCTGCAAAATCGCTCGTGAACAGTAGGAAAAAAATCCTTTTTCCAACTACGCTATTGGAGGTTCGACTTGGGGGGTATTTACACGAGACCGGGACGAACTCAGACCGGTATGAACTTTTACTGGTATGACTCTTTTGCAACCGTTTACATCAAACCGGGAAGAAGTTTTTTGGTGCATGATTTCGGGATGAATACTGTTTTGTCAAATAAATATATGGTGGACCCAAAAGCAAACAGGCTTGAAATTTCTGGACCTGGTCTACGTGAGATTTGTTCTCATTTACATGAGAACGGTACGAACTCAGACCGCTCCGAGAATTTCTCGTCTCGGTCCAGCAACCGAGACGAAAGCAGACCGGTCTGCGTTCAATGTCGGGTCGGTCTCATGAAATTGCATAAAAAAGAAATGTATGGAGGCCGATACGAATTCGCGCCGGTCTGAGTTCGCACCGGTCTCATGTAAATACCTCCTTAGTAACCTGTAACGTATCAACTTCTGCAGTTATTGGAATTTAGCAACTTGAATCAGTTTTCCTATTCGATAGCACTATTTTTGTTTAGAAGGTCTGGATAGTAGCAGGCACATCGATATTTTTAGAAACAACACAACACTTTTTAAATTTAAACTGAAACATGTCTCGACAGAAACTTCTGCCATCTTCACTTTAAATTACAAAGTACAGAGTTGAATATATAGTGTGAAACAAAATGCTAATGGCTATAAGAACAAAAGGAAACATGACGATGTAAAAAATTACAAAGAAAGTTTTAAATTATGGTGATAAAGTTGATGATTAAGTGAAGGTTTCTCCCATTGAATATGAATGGCTTCTTTTATCTTAAGTTGGAAGGTGGTAGAGGCGTGATCTAGGATGCTGAAACAGTCATTAGAGCACAAAGTGTGGCAATGCTCAGACTTCTGTAAATGTTTAAAAACGTGCGAGGTCCTATCACTGAAAGTGTGCTCACTTACGCGCGTGAAAAAATGCCGGGTAGTTTCGTCGACATAGCAGGCACTACAGCCCGCCCACAAAAACTTGTATACCACACCCGCACGGAGCCCACGAGGGACAGGATGCTTCACACTGAAGATGTCGCCGATTTTAAATGATGAGAAAACTAACTTAATATCAATATTATTACAATAATGTTTAGCAAAAAGGCGAACGTTTTTCTGCGTGAGAAAAGAAAAAGGACCAATGTAAGGTAATTACCTTACACTGTCGAAACATGTTTTAAAATTTAAAAAGTGTTGTGTTGTTTCTAAAATATTTTTTTTTAGTAATATGCTCAATAATGATAAGATGTTTAACAAGACGGCACATTCAAAACGAGAAATATCACAAGAGAATAAAACTGAACTCACAAAACCTCCGCAAGTAAACAACGTTGAAAAAGGGCGCTGGAAACGAGGTTGAAAGAAGCACTGCAGCGAAAGGGTCAGCGGGTTCCAGCCACAAGAAAAAGCAAAATGACAGATAGCACGCATCGGTCAAACGCGATCCACGTGCTCAGCTCCCACCATATTGTCTCTGGAAGCTGGAAACAAACTACGAACAGGTTTGGATTCCTCCAATTTGAACGCCAAACATTAGGCCGTTTCTTTTCTGAAAACTTAAAGTTTTTAACTTGGGCATTTGTCCAGTCCTTAATAACAGTCAACCAGCCACCTGTTTTATTGGCTCGTATTTTACTTTCCCACTATCATTTCAGCATCGTTTTCCAAGAGACTTAGGTTTGTTTCCGCTTCACATCCAAACAAGTAATAATAAAGTGACATTAAAGCGACCATTAATATAATTTAAAAGAGTGAACAAATTTTAAGAAACGTCACTGCATTTTGACGCGTCTTTGAGAAAAAAATGGCAACTTTTTGGCAGATTTCCCAAAAATAAAAAAAATTATTGAGGAACTTTTCACAAAAGAGAGCATCATTTAAGGACGTTCGCGTTAATTGTTTGCGCGCAACTTTTACTGCACAGGTAACGAGACTGCAATATATAACGCATTACTTCAAGCATTAGATAAGATCTTATGGCGACAAAATCGCCGGGGAAAAATTTCCAGGTCGGCTAAAAAATGGCACATCTATTTCCAATTCATCATGAAACATCAAAGAGAATGGACCGGGATCCTGGAAAAGGTCGCTAATCGAGTAGTGGCTGAAAGTTTTGAAAACTCGAGGAAGGTTAGTTTTACTCAGGGACGTTGCGTAAATTTAATGGGGTTGGTTTTTGAAGATGTTATTATTACGTTACGAGTTTTTAGTTCATAATAAATTCATGCTTTTAAAGTTCTTTTTCTTTACTTTCATGAAAATAGAGCAGATTTATCTTCTCGTACTAATCCACTTGAATAGTGCAGACCTATGAGGAAACAGTCAGAGATGAAAAGGACGGCAATGAGAAAAACGGCATTGGAGAGATATGAGACAAAACACTAACCAAATAAAGATAACACCTGCTTGAAACTTCGTTGCTATGCTCAAGAAAGTTACAAAAACCTTTCACCGATTCATCTTGTCTCGGGTTCCAGTCCATCCCCGACGGATCACGCAAATCCGTGACAAACTAAATTTTCCAAGAGCTTCGCAACATCACATCGATTTTACTCGTTCAGATCATCGGTGACCCCTATTTTTTAAGACATGAATCACTTGCTCTTCTTACAATCTACAAAATATGTTGAAATTAAAAAAAGCACAATGTCAGAAGTGATCTTTTTAAAAAATTGTCTTTCCTTCTGTCCTGAGTTCCCGAAGTGGTTACAACGGGTAGCGCTTGCAAAAACGCTCGTTGAGGATTAAGTTTACTGTTTACGACATCCCCAGTGGCATGCAATTATCTAAAAATCCACTCCTATATTTCTATGCACAGAAACCTTCATTCTAGCTTATTATTTCCATGATTTTCGACGGATAAGTAGATGAGGCTACATCTCGTTATGATGACCTATCTATCGAAATTAGGGCATTTTTCCCTTGCCTCTTTCTCCGAAACAAAGTCGGTGACCCCCAATTTTTTTTTTTCATTTTTGGAATAAGTAATTTATAACCTAACTTTAGGCCAGAAATGAAACAAATTTCAATGTGGGAAGATTTTCGCGCGAACGTCCTTAAGAAATTCCTGCAACGTTTTTTTCTCGGCTGGCTCTGCCCCGAAGTGCCGACGTTTACCCTTCTATATAAACCATTCTGGGCAGAAAGTGTAGCCCTCAGCTCAGATACTTCGGTGATGACAGTAAATGTTGGGATCATCAAAAGAAGGAGAAAAACTTATTTACGCTAACAGTGGAACGACTCTTACAGAAAAAGCAAGGTAATTAACACACTCATACACCAACCCAGTTCGCACTCCACCCGGCCAATTAGCAGCCATGGCCAACCGTTTCGGTCTTTCTGGACTTCATCAGCATTGCATAGTTAACATACCAGGCGGAAGATTAGGCATCCCTTTAACTGACAGCTCCACATACGAGACGTGGGGTAAACTGTGTTGGGAACAGCAAAACTGTTCTCCCACGGCAAGCCGCGAGTGGGAAGGTGGATCACATTAAGAGATCGGTGTGTTAGCGTGTGTCATCTAAGTTTTTTTGTCGTTTTCACTATAAAAAGAACTTTTCACTTGGAATCCCCATTAAAAACACTTGGAACAATCAGCTGTCAGGTACATCCATTGGAGATATTTTGAAAGGCCCTTTTCAGTATCTAAATGTCCACTTAACGAACCCTTTTTCTTCTTGCAAAATTCTTAACCCTTTTAGCCTTTACCCTGGAAAAAAGCCCCTTTTTTAAGTGGGATCTCCCCATGCGGTCCATTACAGAGGGTATCCCACCTGGAGATGGGTAAAGAACTCGTCTGTTAACCGAGACATGATTGCCTGGGGATAATGATTTAATTGCATGCTTATTTCTGCCCGTCGCCGTTACAACCAGACTTCGAAACCAGCAAAGACTAATTACACCGAAAGCCTTCAAACCCTGCAATTACACGTTTTCGATATCACTTCACGGCACACCATTATACACTCGATAAATATTAGGAGCCATGTAACGGTTATAGCGCAAAAGCGAGCGTAATATCGCCCAAT
Organism: Montipora capricornis; assembly: GCF_036669925.1. NCBI lineage: Eukaryota > Metazoa > Cnidaria > Anthozoa > Scleractinia > Acroporidae > Montipora > Montipora capricornis. The sequence continues at coordinate 18,771,889 of NC_090893.1, forward strand.
ACTTAGCCGACGAGGCCGAAGGCCGAGTAGGCTAAAATTAGGCGGTGTCACGCAAGATTGAGTGCTATAACTGTTTTATAATCCAACACATTGATAACAAATGAAAGATTCCGAACTTGTAACATTTGTGAAGCGGCGCCGGTCCGTCATTTTCACATTTTATTGCGAAATCTACATCTATCGCCGAATAGACGTCATGTAGACGACATACATCTGTCCAGAAATTTATTACCATATTTGGGCAATGTATCAAGTATTAATGTTTTGAATTATAAAAACAGTTATGGCTCCTTATGGATATTAAATGTGTTTCCGTTTTGCTGCCGTTGCGTGTTAAAAATCAATAGGTAAGACTGCTGTTTTACAAACACCCTTACAACGACAAAACAAGTGCCAGACCTACAGCAGGGAATACTAATAATGCGACGGTGTCAAATCTGCCCCTCTACCTGCTAAAAATCAAATTATTAATATGTTTTTTACTAACCACCCTTACAATTAACAAACAAGAACGTTCCTGACCTATGGCAGGGAACACTAATTATGCGACGGTGTCCGGCAAATTTAAAGCTGCAGCGCTCACTTGGTGTCATCTCTATGCCTTAGTATCCTGGATCATAACCGGAGGTTGGTTTTCATGTGGCTCCTTCAGTGCCTCTATCTTCCTCTTCACGCGCATGCGGTACAGCAGGACCGCTGCAACGACCGCGATCAAGAGCCCAGCTACAGCACAACCCACGAATGAGAAAACCAGAACGTTGTTTGTACCTTTCTCGCGAGCCACCTCAGTGATTGTACCGGTTTCATCTTTCTCCACGTCTCCACCCATGTTGGGAAATGCGCTCTCAACCATTACCACATACTTTCTGTTCACGTGCTCGCGGACAAACTCTTCCGTGATTTTTTCAAACTTCTGGCATTCTCCCTCACGTGCGCAGCGCAAGAGTTCTGTACAGATGTCGTGAAGCATGTCAATCCAGCGCGGAACTTTTGCTGTCTGGTTGTCATGGAAAGCGTCGCTAAGATACCAAAAGTGACCTGTACGGCTGGTCACGCGACGAATGGCAGCGATCAGAGGAAGATACTCGCCCCAGCTCAGTTCATGAGGACAGAACGTGGTGCTGATTGGCGTGAACGCCTGACCGTCTGCGTTTAATGCGGCATCGCATTCGGTAGCAAGGGTAAACAGACGAGATTTCTTTATCTCTCCTTTCTTACCGTACGGGTGAACGGTATCGGCATCAATTACCATGTGGTCATTTGTGAAGCCATCGTAGGTTGTGAAATTGTCGGTATGGGCCCTCGGATAAACAGCTTCCACCTTGCACCAGCCAGTAATCCGCTCAGTTCCCCTGATCCCACGGATGATGTCGCCATTGGAAAGCTGAGAGACGCGAATGATCCCCTTACTCTGTTCCTCTACGTGCATTTCACTGGAAACACAGTTGCTATTGCAACAATTTATGCACCTCACGCACTTTTGACTGTACGCTAATGCTCCAGGGACGAGGATCCCGATGATTACCAGCAGCAAAATCGATAAGTGACTCATTGCAGCTTTGAATTGTCTAAAAGCGGAGAAACAAACATCGACAGATTGACGCACAAACGATTGACTGTTCTGTTTTCAAATGAATATTTCGGGCTTTTAGTCACAATATTGACTTTTTAGTGTAAGGAAAGAATTAGGTGTAGGTAGAAAACTTGGAGAAAGTTTAGGAAAACTGCAACAGCGTCTGAATGACAGCTAAAACTTTGCTATTAGAAACTAAATGCAATCACTCTGCAAACCTCTTACAGAGCTTTACCGTGACCGTCAACAGTACATCACAGAACAAGCTCCAACATTGAAATAAAAAACCATTAATTTGCAGACAATAATTATAAGCCGTTATGAATAATTTAGCAACTCAATAATGAGTAAATCAAAATGGTATCTTAAAGCTCCACTCATCCAAAACACAGTTTAAAAGCAGACTTGGAATTGAACGGCCAGACGTTGAAGGCCCGGTTTCGAAAAGAATTCTATGTTCCCATAAAATTTATTTTGTGTGAGGCAGGAAGTTCTAGTTGAACTAAAACGGGAGATGACTTGCTTCTGTTAAGCTTTTCCACGAAATGTAAACTAATTAACATGCATGTTTTGCTTGACGTACAAGTACGAAAATATCAATTTCTAGCCAGGAGTGTCCTGTTCGAAGCATTGAATCTCTGCAACAGGATAAAAAGGGCTTGTCTGCTATCAGAGCTCTTAAAATTGCCCCCTCAGCAGCTATTCACATTTGAGCATTTTAAAACGTTATCCGTAAAACGTCCCAGGATTCATGTGCACGGAAAACTTTCGAAGGTAAAGGTATATGTGTGAAAGGATCCCGAGTGAGCTACAAATCTTTCAAGTTGTGGGAGGTTCATTTCAGTTCAAGACTTAAAGATCTCTAGCTGTCTTCCTAAAGTTCTCTTGACTAGCGTTTCTTGTAGGATTGCCAAGATGATTTCTCAAATTGATTCCGTTTCTCTTCTAAAAAAATGTTTTGTTGTATTCGAGGTGAGCGCATTTTTCTTTGTTCGGAACTGGAAGCCATGAAATTTGCGAAGGGAGCAAAAATGCGATGTGAAATCACAGTCTTCCTAAAGTCCTCTACAAGGAAAAAAACTTTTTGATAGGAAGTCGGGACTCCGAATTTACACATTTCTTGTAGGTTTAGGATAGTTGATCTTAAGCGCATTTTTCCGCTACTTCCGTAGCAGGTGATTACCAGTTTTAAAGAAATCAGTCAAAGAAAATGATCTGAAAGCCTTATTTCTTAGTCACGCACCTCACTTCTCTCCTGTCAGCGAAGAAAGCCAGATAAGCAGACGATTATGCTGCTGCTTTAGTTAGCCAGCTTCTGCGCGTGTGAAAGAGCTAAACGGTTCTGGCGCTTGAAATCGTGTGCTTATTGTATGAGGGGTGTCATGATGGCGTTTCTCTATAAGGAAGTCTATATGAGGCTGCTTCGCTTTTTGCTGAAACGGAAGTCTCTTTCCAACGGCATGCATTGCGTGCGTTTATGTTTTTATTCTGCTTGATGCAGCCACTCGGCAGAAAATAAGCGACAATTTTGGCCTTTCCTACAAGCAAACCGAAGAAATGTTGGCTTGAAGAACAGAAATGTATACCTTGTATGATCATTTCTTTGAGAGGAGGTTTCTTAAAATAGCGCGGTATCATAGTCTAGCAAACACAAAGAAAACTTAAGGACAAAACCCTTGTTTGTGGTGCAGAAGAGTGAAGTTTTCCGTTTCTGCTGAAACGAGATAAAAGGTCTCTTTTTTTGCTGACGAAGCAAGCAAGCCTGAAGCGATCAACACAGCTCTCTAATCGGCAAATATATACAATATAGGGAACTTTCTCTTTTATTACTGAGATTTTGATAGGAACTGCAGAATGGTTGTAGACGTTTTTGTCAGGGGAATGCAATTGCTGAGTCTGAAGTGTAGGCCCAAACTTAAAAAACACAACATTTTAGACCAGAAACTACAGTACAAAGAAACACCAGTGGAACTTTTCGATATGTACCGGTTCTGTGGTGTGAGAGATTACACCGGCAGTTTTTCATAATCACCAAAATTGAATTAAACAACTGAATTTCCAGACAGGAAGCTCTTAAGGCCCATTCAACCGGTTCCATCATGTTGGTCCAACATCATCATCAAACTTTGTCGGATGCCATATACTTGAACGGCTTGTTGGGCGGTGTTGTATGAGGTTGAATCAGTTTTGAACGAGTTGAAACTTTCATCCATAAGCATCGAACATTTCTTTCGTTCTCGTGTGCCATGGACCATGTCGCAATGTGTTGGCCACGTTTGAACATAGTTAATAGAGGGGACTGGTTTTGAAGCTCGGCAAACATCAAAGGAGCAAACAAAGATGCCAAGATTTAGGTTGGGAAGCCACGACCGTGCACAATCTTTTGTTTTTCTCTCATACACTATGCATGTATTACGTAGCCAACACCCTTCTATTGGTTAGTTCCTCAGCACGGAGTAAACAACTATTGTGCTTTGTGCACGGTCAATGCCAAAAAGGAGAACAAAAACCTGCAACAAAGAAATTTGTCGGGTTTCATAACCATTCCCCTCTATTAACTATGGTTTGAACAGCTTTCACAACAGTGTCACGCGCTATGTTTATGCTTTGGTCTCTAAGGGACAATATGACGGGGAAAAGGGACAGTTTCGCGAAGGACTGTGGACGAATATCAAGCCCAGAATTCTTCCATCCAAGATGTTGGACGATGCTATGTTCGTTTGAACACGCCCTTGAACATTACCCAACATCCAAAAATGTCGGATGATGTTGGTTCCGTTTAAACGGGCCCTTCTGAAGAATTTATTACCTCAATGATCAAAACGGTATCTTGATGACTTAATTAATGAAGCGCCTTTTATCCAACACACAGTTTAAACACAAGCGTTCTGTATTCCCACAAAATGTATCTTGCGTTAGGCAGGAAAATCTAATGAAACTTAAACGGATGATTATTTGTTCCTGTTCTGCTTTTCCACGAAATGTGACCTAATTAACATATACAGTAGAATAGAGCTTTTT
>NC_090893.1:18786482-18801482 GCF_036669925.1 Montipora capricornis
TTTAGGAAGAAGAGGTGAATTTTCGATTCAGTGTCTCAACCTTTTTGCAATTGCTTGTCTAATTGTTTTACCTCCGTATTGCCGGGTTGTCTATCTGTATTTTGGGGCGAGACCTTGCATATATTACAGTTATATTGTAAGCTTTGAAGAGAACTTTGTTTAGGTCGGGTAGGTTTGCGTAGTGAGGAATGGTGTTTGAAAATGTGTTTTTGAGGTATGCTGAAATTGCCATAATTGGCAATCATTTCGGACGAAATTTGGTGTTGACCCCTTTGCTCGCTACAGGTAGTCATTAACACCATTTCTGACTGCAACAAACGCAGTTTTGGGTTGGGATGATGTCAAATTTGGTGTTGAAAGTGTCAATGCGTTGTAAGAAGTCTTAGTTGAAATCAGAGCGCTCACAATAAGCGTGCGTAGATTGTACCGATAACGTTTTGTTTACGTAAATGGCACGTAGGGAAATGAGTATTGTGCTTCTGCTGTGTGATAACAGGACGAAGTTCTTTGCAGAAATTCAATCTTTCACTGCAATCTGCAAAAGAATCTGTTTGTGAAAATATTTCCAGTAACAGTAGTTATCAGGGTATAAAATTGATAAGGTAATAGTCAGGGCCCAGTTATTCAAAAGCCGATTAACACTAATCCCGGATTAAAAATTAACCAAGGAGTTTATTTCTCTACTCACACATGCTGTTCAACGCTGATATTCGGCAAAAATTTACATTAGAAGAAGTCAATCCTGAAAACCGGAAAAAAGCAAAAGAAATTTTCACCAAAAAGTTGAAAACATGAAACAAAGGTTTACGCTAATCCTGGATTAAGTTAATCCGCTTTCGAACAACCGGGCCCTGATGTTTCCTTTGGTCTAGCGTTTTTAATCTCACCCTTGAAGGTGAATTGGTCTCATTTTCGGAATTGGACGAGCGGTAAATTTAGTGCAATAGTTTTCGTTTCAGATTCCGTCATGCTTATATATATTTAAGACAAAAACTATACATATTTTGTATTTGGCTTCGACTCAAGCAGAGGCAAAAGGAACACACGCAAACATGAGATCATGTTGGGAAAAAAGAGTATAATTTATATAGTATGGTGTTCTTCCACGTAACCTCAAATTTGGTCTGCACAAGAATAGAATGGTAACTGAGAAATGTACTAAAATGTAAAACGCACGTGCTGTGCGTGCAGAACCTTGTTTTCAGTTTTGTTTCCTGGCTCATTAAACTTGTCTTTTTGGCGTTTTCAACTTCTTTTTCGCGCGTAATATTCATGGAAAAGTCTTTTTTCACCTTTTTTAGCGTCCAGGAAACAGGGAACAACAAACTTTGAAGGGCTACAGAGGACAGAAGGTTGGCGGTTGAAAAATGAAAGAACTTGGTGAAGAACCTCAAGTTTAAACCTAAACGAACGTGAAACATATGTGAAGTTCCTTGGAGTATTAATTGAATTGATGGTTCTCTCTTTTGGAAGCACCACATTGATTATATTTCGACGAAAATAAGCTAAAGGAATTGGCGTTATTGCTAGGCTTAGGCATGTGGTGCCGTTTACTACACTTTTAAATATTTACCGCTAGCTAATCGAACCCTATATTTCTTATGGTCTCGTTGCTTGGGGTCAAGCCACAAATACTTACCTTTTTACAAGAGCGGGTTCTTCCCTTAATGCATTTTTCAGACTACAAATCTCACACTGTTCCTCTCTTTGTTAGTTCCCCAATCTTACCAGTAAAGTTGCTTTATTTTAAATTGGTTGCCTCTTTCGTACATGATGTTGCTAATCAGCGTGCTCCACCCAATATTTCCAATATATTTATTCGCTCCGAAAAGAATCACCCCTACCCCACACGCCCGGGGGGAGGGGGCACCCATATAAAAAGGGGAGGGATGCTTGTCGGAAATTTTAAATGAAACCCCTAAAGGAGACCAATTTGGGCGTAGCTCAGGCTTTTCTTGACCCCTTAAGGAGACATTCAAACACAGAGAAACAAAAACGTTATCATCTAATGCTTTCACCTACGTGAAACACCTACACACTTTTATATTTCTTCGCGCGCAACCCTAAAGGAGACCTTTACGGCTACATATCAAGTTGTTTTTTGCCCAGAACACCCTAAGTGAGACCAAATCCAAAATTTACACCCCTAAGCGAGACGAAGAGCATCGTTTCCCTTTCTATATGGGAGTTCCTCCCCCGAAAAATATCCAAAATTTTAAAATCCTTCGAGTGTCGCTTACAACGAATTTGGACACGGCTGGTCAACCGTTCACTTATTTAGTGCTTTCACCGTATCGAGGCTCAATTGAGGCGTTGACTTGCCGTGTCCAAATTCGTTGTAAGGGGGCTTCAAAGGATTTTAAAATTTTAGATATTTTTCTCTTTTTCGCAGCAATGAATACTCGGTGGACCTTGAAACTTTGTCAAATAAAAGTAAATTTATCGGTGTGGCCATCGACGGAGTTTGAGCGTGACTGATGCCGGAGAGGTCTGATTTTATTGGCGAGATGTAAATATCTTTTTCAGATTGTTATCTAGCGTGCGAACGCAGACGTATTTTTGGCAGTTGAAACGACCGCCGGAAATACGTCTGCGTTCGCAGGCTATTTGTTATCGAGATTCCCATACAAATCCTTATAATTTTTCACCCTCGGAATCTGGGCAGCCTGTGACGGCATCGGCAGGCGTTGCACAGTGTTGTAACATCGTCGGTTTCATGAAACTTTGTTACACTGTTTTGTTTAACTTCTATTACGACACAAGTTTCAGGAAAAGTAAAACGTAACGGTTGCAACGATGGGGTCGTACTACAACTATTACAGCTACTAAACCTATACAGCCACTACATGTACTACAGCTAGTACTCGTACGACAACTACTAGACAGACTACACAGACTACAGCTACTACTAGTGCCATTTGGTTTCTTAAATGTAAGGTGAAAACTTATTTATTTCATGTAGCTTTTAAAGCGCATCCTGTTTGATATTCACTCTTATTAGTATTACTAATTAGGTTTATTATCATTATTATAAATATTCTATTTTATTAATAGACATGTAAGTTGTTTTACTAATTTGAATTTCATTGTAGTATTTTCAGTTGTTTCTGTAGCAAGCAGATGTTTTACGGGGTGAGGTTGCTAGCCTCACGCCCAACCCTCCTCCTTTCTTACCCGGGCTTGGGACCGGCCATGGCGGCCGGATAACGACTTGTTGGAAGAGGTAATCTCCTTTACCTATCTGGGTAGTGTAGTTGACATCCAGTGGGGCACAGAAGCTGACGTTAAAGCCAGAATTGGCAAAGCAAGAGCAGGTTTTCTGCAGTTAAAGAACGTCTGGAGCTCCAAAGATCTGACACTTCAGACTAAGATCAGGATCTTTAACAGCAATGTCAAACCTGTTCTACTATATGGCTCAGAGACCTGGAGAACAACAGTGGCAACTACAAAGAAGGTGCAGACCTTTATCAACTCATGTATACGAAGAATCTTGCGGATACGTTGGCCGATCACCATCAACAACGAAGACCTATGGCAAAGAACCAAGCAGAGGCCTGCAGATGCTGAGATCATGATGAGACGTTGGTGATGGATAGGCCACACTCTCCGAAAGCCTTCTACCAACATCACAAGACAAGAGGAAAAGGGGACGGCCTAGGAACTCGTGGAGACGGGACTTGGAAGCGGATATCAAGATATTGGGGCTGACCTGGAGTCAGCTAGTAAGGAAAGCCCAGGACAGAGATAGCTGGAGAACTCTTGTAGGTGGCCTATGCGCCCCAGGAGGGGTACTAAGCATAAGTAAGTAAGTAAGTATTTTCAGTTGTAAAGCGCTATTGATCAGTGAATGTAAATCGCGCTCTACAAGTTATTAAATTATTATGATGATTATTATTATTATTACGATTATTATTATTATTATTATTATTATTATTATTATTATTCTTATTACATCAACTACACTGCTACTACACCTACTTCCACCTACTGTGGGGACAAAATCATGGGGTGACCCTATTCGGTAGAATGGTGGAATTCCAGAATACACGGAATATTCTAAAATACGGAATACATGGAATATTCTAAAACACGGAAAATATTGAATATTTTGAAACGCAGAATATACGGAATATTCTAAAACGCGGGATGAGAGGAAAGTATTTTAAGAAAGGATTTAAATAATACATTTTTTTGCCCGTGAGTAGTCTGCATAGGATAACGAACTTCGCATGATAATTTTACATTTCCTCACGACATGTCCTCGCGAGATGTTCTCATACCTTCGTCGAGTTTGGGCGTCATCTTTCGAAAATTCACCGAGAAAGGCGATCCTGAAATCCATAATAATGCTTTCTCAGCATGATTGGTGCAAGAAATCAGATCAAAGGAATTGGAAGCATTCGAGTCTATTCAAATGTACCAATCGGTGCAACACGACCGTTGGTTTGCCAACGCTTTGCAACAGTCGGGTTGTACTGAAGCTCAAATTCAGCGAAGGTGTGAGGACATCCCTAATCGATCGGTTGCTGGTGTTTTTAACGTGAAAATTTCACTGGTTTGGCGTCAGTTCCCGCTTGAACAAGACAGGTCACTGACCGGCGGCTCGGTATTACCTGACTTGTCAATTTTCTTGACTGTCTAACTGGTGGTCGGGAAAAGATCTCGTAAATGACGCCCAAAACAGCTCGGAACGACCAAAAAAAATAAAAATAAAAATAAAATAACACACAAACTTTATTGCCGACCAAATCGCAACCGCTGTAATGTATTTATCCTTCTACAGATCGATAACAACAACAACGACTGAAGGTGGTTCGCCTGTGACCGATCATAACAACATCTGCCAGGGAATTCGTGTATGAACGAAGCAGGTTTTGTAACAAAGACCTTCAAAAAGGCATTGATTTAGCAAATCATCCTGAAAAAGAAACGATAACATGTCGTACATTATGTTTTTAAGGCAATTGAGACACTTATCAACGTCTTTCTCCATTTTTCCTTCTCTGAGTGTAAGAAAGTGCGCCTGTGATGTTTCGACACAGTCCGAGAGGCACAAAAACGGAAGCGGGGAAACATATCGCCCAGAGGTGAATCACTTTGTATGATCTCTTCTTTAACACGTTTTTATACCCTTGGTCGCAAGGAAATGTAAAATTATCATGCGAAGTTTCTTTATCCTACGCACACTACTCACGGGCAAAAAATGAATTATTTATTTCCTTTCTTAAAAGACTTTCCTCTCATCCCGCTTTTTAGAATATTCTGTATATTCCGCGTTTCAAAATATTCAATATTTTCCGTGTTTTAGAATATTCCATGTATTCCGTATTTTAGAATTCTGCAATTCCCCCATTCCATTCTATCATTCAGCCATTAAATAGGGTCACCCAATTCATGTGTCCCCACATGACATACCTACCAACCTCGTTCCCAGGGTCTCTCTTATTTTCGGATTATTGTGGGAAGTGCCTCTCAGCTGTTTATCGCAACACAGACGTTTTGGTTTCTCTTTTCTCAGAACTTTGTCCGTCATTTGTGATAGATAAGGCAAGTAAGAACAGATTGGAAGTTGTGGTTGGAAAATTGAAAGAATACGAAAACACGTTTTGCTCTGGAAAACTACATGTACATGTACGTAAGTCCCACCAACCAGCTAGTAGACTAATTGTACATGCTTAAGTAAGTCTTATGTCTCGCTTTGCGACAGAACTGAAACATCATTGATCCATGTTAAACTCTCTCATAAAGTTACACAATTTGATCGTCGAATTTGAAGTTACTTTGAGTTATGTGTAAGGATAAACCCTCTACATATTAAACATGATCGTTTTATCGTGATACTGGATAATGTAATAACCACATCAAATCGTAATTGCAGACTCATTTCTTTTCGTTGACGAAGCTATTGCTTGACCTGGCGGCATTCTGCATCCATTTGGAGCGACAGTGGTAAGTTGCTCATTGATAACCATTTCTTAATGAAGAAGAACAACTACGTGTAATTTAAGCGTAATCAACCAGTTTTGATTAAGCTTACTTTTTACTCCCTTCCTGTTATTTTCTCAGAACTTTTGGTGAAAGCTAGCAAGTATGTTGGTACTTGGCTAGTTCTAAAACGGGGAATGGGAAACAGGGAACGGAGAATCTCTAAAATAGAGAGTCTCTAAAAGGGGGAATTACTAAAATGAGGAATCTCTAAAAGGGGGACTTACTAAAATAGGGAATCTCTAAAAGAGGGAATTACTAAAATAACGAATCTCCTAAAAGGGGGAATTACTAAAATATGGACTCTCGAAAAGGGGGAATCTCTAAAATGGGGAATTACTAAAAATTTTTAGGGAATCTCTTAAAGGGGGAATCTCTAAAAGGGGAAATCTCTAAAAGGGGGAATCTGTAAAGAGGGAATCCCTAGAAGGGGAAATCTCTAAACAGAGTTCCAGTTAAATTTTTCAATTGGAGGATTATTTATACCATTTGACGGGTCACCCAGACATTTTGTTGTAATATTTAACTGAATATTTAAATTTCATCTGTCGAGTCAGGAAGCCTTCTTTGTCGGGTTATTGACTCTTATCTGGAACACTGCTTCAGTGGGGAATCTCTAAAAGGGGGAATCTCTAAAATGGGGAATCCCTGAAAGGGGGAATCTCTAAAAGTGGGAATTCCTAAAATGGGGAATCTCTAAAAGGGGGAATCTCTAAAAAGGGGAATCTCCAAGACCGCGAAAATTAAGAGAGGTCTGATTGGTTGATTTTAATGACAAGCATCCATTTTAACAGTGCAATTGTTGACTGCCGGTACAATTCACACAGAAATGCCTTCTATTAAAATATCAACGAAGTACTGTTTCTATCGTAAAACTGCAGACGAAACATACATATGAAGGAAACATACAATGTGAAAGTTGTAAAGCTGGAACAGAAACTGGAAGACAAGTTAATGGCTTTAAAGTCAGAAAACCTTGCTCATTACATTTTGAAAAAACGTACAACGTGAGAGGAGTAGAGAAGTGAGTCCTTCCATATACACCACCTTAAACAATTCACCATTCGAGCAAAAGAAGAAGCGAAAGAATAATCTTATTTTTGACATTTGGTTGCACTGTGGGATATCAGCCATGAGCGGAATTTGACAACGCACTGTTAACATGAAACAAAGTTTGTTTTGGTGTAAATCCTTTAAAATCTTGGCCTCCTTGATGAACATTGCCGTAAAATCCTGAGCTGTACTTAACAGCTTTTTTACAATAACATTTTCTGCGGGCTTTCCTTCAGCTTGAAAACACCAAAAACACGGCTCCAAAGGTCCCTTGACCTATCACTTCTTGGCTGACTAGGTCTTCCCACTGAAACTTCGGCAAACTAGCAAATCCAAAAGCCAAGGGAAACTGAAAGTCAGCCATGTTTACTTAATGTCAACTCGGCAGAGAAAAGACAAAACATTGCCTGTCGCGAAAAAATATTTTTTTATGGTTTTCCCACCATGTCCAACATCTTTGGGAGAATTTAGTATTTCTTTAATTGGTCTTTCATGCTTTTAGTCATGCACTGCTCAGATTTCCCCTTTAGTGTGTTTGTGTGCAAGTGAATGATGAGGTATCCATCAACTTGAGTACCATGGAATTAAAATTAAGGAAATGACTCGAAAAGCCAACAATATAACACAAGGATGCTTTGGATTCTACATATTCTCATTACTATTGAATTTAGTTGTACACTACTGTTGTGTGAATGGCTTTTTTTGTATGCATGCGTCCAAGAAATGTAAACACCATCATGTTTTCCCACCAATTCTATTTGCAGACAGGCAATAATTAATTTATTTGTTGCCCTACCTCATAAGATGCCTGTGGATGGTGGATGTAAAAATTGACTATGTTTAACACAGCAAAAAGGGGAGCGGTGTTCATTGCAAAGAATTATACATTGCTAATTTGCAAGGCTGATGTGTTAGCTCATGAAGGCCGACTAATATGAATCCCTTGAAACGGACATGTAAAGGGACGCTACATCCTTCAGTGACCTAAGAAATATGTTGTTTTTTTACACTGACTTTCTTTCAAGTTGAAGCAAAATTGCCTCTGATGTTGTCCTCTGCGGAGCCTCCTCTTTCATTATATATACCGCTAGAGGTAGAGAAAGAACGCCAAGTGAGCCGATCATAAGGTCTAAGGCTTGACGTTTACAACCTTCACTGATGCATCTATGGTTATATATATTAAATAAATTTACTGTATGAGAGACTTGCAATCGCAGTAAGAAGTTGCCAGCTGCTAATGTTTTGATGCAGCGCTATTTGAAAGCCACTTCCTGCCCAGTGATTGATGACTGTCACACTTTCTTAGGAGTTAAAAAGATGTTAGGGATTTCCCTTTTTAGAGATTGTCCCTTTTAGAGATTCCCCATTTTAGCAATTCCTCCTTTTAGAGATTCCCTATATTAGTAATTCCCCCTTTTAGAGACTCCCCATTTTAGAAATTCCCCTTTTAGAGAGTCCCTACATGTATTTTAGAGATTCCCCATTTTAGTAATTCTCCCTTTAAGAGATTCCCTATTTTAGTAATTCCCTCTTTTAGAGATTCCCTCTTTTAGAGAACCCCCATTTTTGTAATTTCCCCTTAAAGAGATTCCCTGTTTTAGTATTTCCCTCTTTTAGAGATTTCCCATTTTTGTAATTCCCTCTTTTAGAGATTCCCCATTTTAGTAATTCCCCCTTTAAGAGATTCGCCCTTTTTGTAATTCCCCTTTCAGAGATTCCCTATTTTAGAGATTCCCTATTTTAGAGATTCCCCATTTTAGTAATTCCCCCTTTTAGAGAGTCCTCCTTTTAGAGATTCCCTATTTTAAAGATTTTCCTATTTTAGTAATTCCCCCTTTTAGAGATTCCCTATTTTAGTTATTTCCACTTTAAGAGATTCCCCATTTTAGTAATTTCCCCTTTTAGAGATTTCCTATTTTAGAGGTTCCCTGTTTCCTTGTCCCCGGTCCCCGTTCCTATTACCCTGGGCATTCCTCATTTCATGTTTTACAACTAGCCATTGGTATTCCTTTTACCGGGTATGTTTATTTTGTAAAGTCAGTTGTGAGTGATGCAGGCGTGCAAACAGTCTTCCTGTATTGCTTACACTTAATTTATTTGCGGGTGGATTCATTATTCATACAAGGAGCATTGCAAGGTGATTTAAGAATGAAGAGAGAGATTTAATGTAAGGTAAAGTCTTGATTGGAATTCTGCTGAGTTGCAACACTTGCCTTGATGGATTACACAAGATAGCAAGTGCATGCGTTAACATGGGTTGTGTCTGTACAGCAGCCACAAAGGTTAATCAAAATTGATTAGTAAATACTGTATCTTCTGAGTTTGGTGCAAGTAGTTTATTTAACTGCATCAAATCACCATTGCAGAGTTCTTGCCATTGACGAAGCTGTCGCTTGACATCACATGAAAAAGCATCTGTTTGGAAAAACAGTGGTAAGTCGCTCATCATTACTTAAATTCTTGTAATTTTGTAGATGACTCATGCAATGAAAACAAGCTCTAATTACGTATAACTTGTGTTGTGTTATGTTATCTCTAAGTTATGGTCAAAAAGATCACTGCCATTGTTCATGTAGAAGACACATGTTTCCATGCGCTCGTGATCCACATATAATTCAAATTTCCCTTTTGGATGAATGAAGAATTCAAAGTTCACTTCACTCTCAAGTGCTCAGGGTTAAGCTAATTGAGGCAAATCTAGATTGGCTTATGAATATCATGTGTTGTTACTATATATTCCTTGTTCCTCAAAGGTCACTGCTACATGAATACAAATTATAGTGACCCGGTTTGTATTACAATATGAGCATGTAGCTTCCAACCTCGGATTTGATTTGAGGTACCGAGGTACTGTATGCGTGCCTTTTAAAAAGCTGTTTAATTTTGAGGGCTTGTATTGGAAATGGAACCTTGGTTTTTTTTTATGCTGCTACAGCTGCACGTATTACAGTCGAACCTCGATTATCCGGACTCGTCGGGACCTCAGTAAAAAGTCCGGATAATCGAGAGTCCGAATAATTGAAAATATGGATATTAATGAGGCAACAATGGAAACAAAAGAAATATAGCGCATTTTTAATTACAAATTAAAGTCTTTTCTTCTATGAACTGCCCCTACACTCATGTACATGTACACTGTTTATAAATGAAAACCTATTCTGTTATAAATGAAAACCTATTCGTCATTTGTCCTTGTTCTTGCGTACATCGGAGATCTGTTGCTTGCTGATGCCAAATTCAAGTACTAAATTTGTTCCCTTATTAATATTCATGAAAAAAACGGGACCAGAGAAAAAGTCCAGATAATCGAAAAGTCCGGATAATCGAGGTTATAATCGAGGTTCGACTGTAAATAAATTTTCTTTAAATGGATGTTGGAAGAGCAGAAGTTAACCAAGAATCCTGGACAAGGTTGTTTAATACATGTACAGTACGTGAACCTGGTCCATATCTTAAATAATTATGCATGAATTAAGTCTTAAAATTGCCACTGCCACCTGGCCCCCTTCCCCCCTCCCCCCTCCCACCACATTGTTGAGATGTAGATTGGTTCTTTGCCCATCTTCCTGAACAACATTGTTGTGGGTGGGGTGGGGAAGGATACATTGTTGGCCTTCTTTTTAAGTTGTGGTCCAAAAGTTAAAAAAAACAGGGAAGTCTCAAATCTTTTTGTCCAGGAATTAATTTTTTTTTGTAATGTTTGTTTGGACGGTTTTGCAAGAGTTATAAATCTTCGTAATTTTATGCTCATTAAGGAAACATGCACAATCAGTAGTCACATTGCAATGATTGTAGATATTCAGCCAGTTTGTCGACCTTCAAACGTAATGGAATTTGAAAATGTACATTGGTTCACCTTTTCCTATCTAGTATGTTAAATGTAATAGAAAAGTTTAAAACAATGTTCTCAAGAGTGACAGAAATAGAAGTTATAGGGGTACTCTTGTATGGCATGTAAGTTATTAAAGGAAGAAAATAAGCATATACATGTATTGCATCAAGAAATTTTCCTGTCAATTTTTTTATGACAAAAAGGTTTAAGTTAAAATCTCCCGATAAACAAAAAAAGTTAGTTTCTGTTTTAATTTTAGGCAAGAGTGAATGTCACTTTGTACATGTATGAAGGTCTTGACATCAGTGTGTGGCAGTCTAGACTGGTTTCAAACAATAGTCATTGTCATTAGCTTTACTTAACGAGCTTTGAATTCTTAACAAACAGCCATGTGAGAGAAGTGTGTAGTTGACATGGGGGTTATAGACAAAAGATAGAAGTGATTGTTGTATGTCTTTTATTTAATCAAACTGCATTGCTTGATCTAATTGAGTGTCTTTAACAAGAAAAGTAATGGAATGTTCAATCACAAAGTTTGAGGTGAAGTCCTCAATGACTAGGTTGTTATTCCAACCCAAAGTCCTTGACTGTATCTGTCTGGTAGACTTCTCTGCCTCTGATGTCTTTCACATCTTGATAGAGCTGGCATGACCGGTTTTACTGGCATGCTAGCCACTGTTGTCCAGCTCGCTGTAATACTCCTGTGGATAGTGACTGCCTAATTCCTATTCTACTACATGGTATTCTACACACTTGCTTGACGTGGTAATGATGCACTCCTGGTCAGACGTTCACTTTTAATGGTGTCTTGGGTATTGCTGGGGTTGGTTCACGTATACATGTAGCTTCCCTTGGTGTTGTGGCCAGTTGGGGTTCTTAATCATGTTTCTGTTAAGTTTGAATTGTTTCTTTCAGATTATTTAAAGTGGAGTGCATGTGAACTACAATCAGCGACAAAATTAGTTGACACAATACTGTGTTTAAACAGTTCTTTTTGAGTGTAGAATAACACTTTAATTTGAATCATGCTCTAGTTTATTCATAAGACCCCCCTCCCCCATTCAATGATGCCTATTTGTACCCAAATATCCCGGGAATCATGCTACAACACTGTTTGGGAGGGCAAGAGGGCTAATTGGACTACCTACACGTAAGAAGACTAAAAGATAGAAGAAATGTGGCATGTGGGGTAGGAATGATCAATGTGTCAACAATTTTGACACGGATTGTCCAAGTTGGTTGTCACTGCATCGCCATATCATTTCTTTGCTTATTGGTATGGGAGGGCATACATGTATATCTTTTGTGTTTAATATGGTGTTTCAAGAAAAAAAAAGGTTAATTCTCTGATCTGCTGTGAATGGAAAATGGCCAGCAATAAACTGGATTTTGGCAGGATTTCGGTGTGACGTAATTTGAAGCCATTTCAGTGCTTTCTGTGAGTCAAGTCGAAAATACACATAATTTGGTAGATCAAAAGGTGTCATGACCATCCTTTCGCTTTTTGTGCTAGTGCAGTGTAAGTGCACTACACACTATGTCACCAGGTTGTATGAGTGTAAGAGTGTAAGAGTGTAAGTCCGTGGTGACAATAGGCCGGCAGCGCGTGCATAACTCACGAACATAAACAGGTCTAAAAATCGATGAGTAACCAGGGGGCATAATTGAAAAGTTAAAAACGTTCTCTGGTTAAAAGTTTTTACAAAACACCGAGCTTTTGATTGCCAGTCTGCAATCTTTAAAAATTGAGGTGTAAAAAGCGAAGGTAAAAATATATTATGTCCAAAAGGGTGAGAAAATAACGAACGAATATGAATAAATACAAAAATACCCAAAAAAAAAATACTTGTGATGGATAAGATTACAATAAAATTGAATTGAGTATTGTCTTGGCAGCTGCTTAGAATTATTGTCTGCCCGTCTAGTAATTGCAGTGTGCCAGGATTCCAGCGTTTTTCTTACGTGTGAATTGCCTCTGTCGATGAGGCGTGCATTCTCAATTTAGAAGGGTAGAGGCGGCACATATTTTGTGTTTTAACTCGTGATGAGAGTTAAAGTCCAAGTATCTGTCGGTGTGTGTGGGCTTTCGATAGACACCAATAGTAACTGTCCTATTCTTCCTGGTTATCAAGGTGTCTAGAAAGGAAATTTGGCTTTGTTCCCAGTTTCAATGGTGAAAGAAATCTTAGGGTCAAAGGTATCTTAGGGTCAACTGCGTTGAGAGTGTCATGGAACTTACTTACGGAGTGTTCCTTGATTATGACAAAACTGTCGTCTACGTAACGTTTCCAGACTTTTGGCGGTGTTGTTGAGGCAGCGGTTGCTGATTCTTCAATTACTTCCATACAAAGATTAGCTACGACGGGGCTAACTGGGCTCCCCATTGCACATCCATGTATCTGTTTATAGACAGAATCGTTAAACATAAAGTAGTTGTTAGAGAGGGTGAATTCCAAGAGGGAGATGATTTCATCGGTGTTGAGCTTAATTTAAGGTCTGTTGAAAGCGTGCTTGAGTTTCGTGAGCAAACATGCAAGGTAACATGAAAACGGCGCCCGCTGAATTCGATGTCACTTTCGATTTTGCGATTTACTTGAGCAGCCAAAAGTACGGTAGAAAAATTGAGCGTAGGATAAATCTCCCAAAATGTTTGTCGCCGATGGTAATTTTGTACATTCGCGGTTCAAGATTTATGTTGTTTTCACGTGGCAAATGTTGTTGCTGATGGCAAAAATTTATATTTCATTCCCGAGCGACACTTCCTGAACACTTGCTTCTGCTCTTCCTAAAAACTGTGTATCAATGTTTATTTACTTTTTCATCAATATTTGTTTTGTGTAAAGCAGGCTAACAAAATCTGTACCTTGCTTAGTTCGCATCTTTGAGCGTTAAAATAGAATTTTTGGTGCTATTTTTCTGACACGGCAATTGTACATTTCTTGTCAAACTTTATAACACTTGAAAGATAAAAAAAACAAACCAACAAATACAAAAATCCTGTGTCTTGCCATCATTTTGACACAGATGTATCCTTTGTTTCGCGAGTAAACAGGCAAGGTAACTTAACTTAATCACAGCGCCTGCTGAATTCGACGACCCTTTCGATTTTGCGATTTACTTGTGCAGCCAAAAGTACGATAGAAAATTTGAACGTAGCAAAAATCTCCCAAAATGTTTTTTGCCGATGGTAATTTTGTATATTCGCGGTTCAAAATTTATGTTGTTTTCACGAAGCAAATGTTGTTGCTGATGGCAAAAATTATATTTCATTCTCGATCGACACTTCCTGGAAACTTGCTTCTGCTCTTTCTAGAAGCTGTGTATCAATATTTATTTACTTTTTCATCAATATTTGTTTTGTATAAAGCAGGCTAACAAAATCTTTGAGCGTTAAAATAGAATTTTCGGTGCTATGTTTCTGACACGGCAAGTTGTACACCTTGAGGTTACCCATCCAGATACTAACCCCACTTGACAGTGGTTAACTTCAGTGCAAATTTGTCTTGGAAAAGTGTCAAAAGCTCAGACATGTTTAACTTGAGGTGCAAAGAAGTTGCAAGGGAACTTGAAAATGATTAACATGTCACCCTCAAAGCCAATGTATTTCGATTCCCTTTTATTTTCTTCAACCTTTCTGGGTTTCGTATTTTACTAGTAACCACATGTATTCTCAGGGCCCGGCTATTTACCTAAGACATCTACCATAGTACTCCTGATGGTACCAAAACAGTACTGTCTACAATTAGAGCTACATATTACGCAAAGACAAACCTTTAATCTCTTGGAAAAAGAAACGCATCTCAATTGACATTATTATGGAATAAAGCGCTGTGTACGTCACTGCACTACGACATGTACGCATTGCGTGCCTATTTTTACAGTACGCTAGAAATATCCTGGAACCGATTTCGGAATAATTTGCCTTAAACAAGTATATTTTGGTCGACACGTGACATCTAAAACACGCGCAACCTTTACGAAATTAGCTGTTGTTTGTGAATGAGAAACAGACATTACCTTTCCTGTAACTGCGATCGCAGGCCGTTAAAACGGAACATCCACTTTCGGAAAAATCAATTCTTAGCAAATATTGTTGTACAAACAGACTTAACTCATTAGAGTGTAATGTG
>NC_090893.1:18806482-18836482 GCF_036669925.1 Montipora capricornis
CTTGAACTATAGGCTTACATGTATCATAAAAACGAGAAAATGTGGTCATAGAAGAGCAGCTGTATTAAGCATCTCTTGCAAGCTGACTGAATTTGATTCTTCTAGCTGCAGTAGTGGAGGCTGCTCTGGTGCTATGTGGATTGAACTGGATTGTGTCTGTTCCAGCAGCATCCAGTGACATCTTAACCCAACTACTTAGAGTATTCCTTCTGATCCTTTTGTAATGCTTGACAAAACTGATGAGTAAATATGACTCCGTACATCTTCTGAGTTCGGTGCAAATTCTCTGTGAGTTGTGTAAATAAAACACTGTTTCATTGCGTGTTTGTGTATCCACTTACTTGGCCATTTCTATACTTTAATATTTAAACTATTTTACTGCGTATCAGCATATTCACTTTAGAATAATTATACTAAACAACATTTCAAGAGAATGGGTGTTTATTTCCACTACAACTACCCACTTCAGAATAAGATACTTAGAACACTACAATGGGTGGTAATAATTTTACACCACGTGTACAGTTACTGTAAATGTTTCTCTTAAGAGGTGCAGCTGTATTCCTCAGTTACGATGCTCCGTTTGCATTGTTATGTGTGTGGGCTTAAATGATTTTTGTTAGGTGAGTCAAACCTTATAGAAGTATTCTATTCAGAGACTAATTTTGATAGACAAGTGTATTAACCACGTCAAATCACCATTGCAGAGTTCTTTCCCTTGACGAAGCGACTACTTGAGCTCACACTGAAGAGCGTCCGTTTGGACCAACAGTGGTAAGTTGCTCATCATTACTTAAAGCTTTATTGTGGTATACAATGTACATGTACATGTATGACCCACACGATGCAAGCAGCTGTGATTACGTGTATAACTTGAATGTGCTATGTGTTATCATGTTGTTTGTGGATTACAGTGAAAAAGATCACTGCCATTATTCATGTAAAAGACACCCTTTTCCCATACACTTGTGATCTATATATGATTCAATTTTCCCTGTTGGATGAACGAAGAATTAAAAGTAATAAGTGTTTAGGGTTTGAAGCTTAAATTGAGGCAAATCTTCAAGACAGTGTAGATTGTAGAAATCATTATGCATCCACTTATTGGCACATGAATAGCATGTATTGTATTCCTCATTCTTCAAAGGATGCAGGCAGCTACAAAAACACAATACTGCATGTATACAGCATACATGTATTTTTTTTTTAATTGCATGATCATTTGAGTCTAAAGTTTCCAAACTCTGAACGGTACCTCCTGGCATTTTTGATTTGACAGAGATATCTTGACTGTATTTCATCCCATAAATGCGTGCCTTCAGCTGTTTAATTTTGAGGGATTGCATGAGAAATAATGAGAAGTTTTGTGCTTTTTATGCTGCTACTCTAATTGGTCAAGGAGCTCTGCAGGCTGATTCTGAACAAAAAAACTCATGAATCATGACTTTTGACTTTTTCAAAGACTCAGAAATGATTCCTTTGGTCACAAAATGGACCTTTCCTGTGACTTATTGTGCATTTGACAACCGGCAATATGTAGTTATTTGTAAATGGGTCTCTTTTTTCGTTTTCTTGATTGTCGATTCTGCTAGTAACTAAATATAAATAAATAAATAAATAAATAATTAGTAGAACAGCTAATTAAAAACAACCAAGCCTGTTCAAGTCTCAGAGCTTTGGGATATTCCATAAAAGGGTTTTTTTTTTTTTCATCAAAATGTGCCATCAAAATTAATGAAAAAGAGTTTAGTATCATAGACTGAGACGTGATGTTGGTCAATAGCAGAAATACATCAACATGGTGGCCAGAACTTAAGTTTTGACTTTGGCTATTGTTAACACTTTGTTTGCCTCATTAGTTTTCTAAGCTTGTGTTCCTTGTTGTGCACACTTCTTTTTATTGGTTTCAATTGGTTATTCCGAGTTCAAAAACCAAGACAAGGTGAAATTGCTGTTTCTTTGTATTTGACACACTTCTCTGTTACCAGCCATGTCAAGATAATTTTTCAAAACTGATCTTGTGTTAGGACCTGGCCGCCAAGCATCGGACTTCACATGAGATGAACTAAATTAAGATTAGATGATGAAATGGTATATGAATTAAGATTAATTATATGAATTAAGATTCATATAGTTGGGTCATATTGTTGGGTCAAAGATCGAAGTTAATTAACAGCAAATCAAATGCAAAAGCAAAAACAATTTACATTATCATACAAATTCTGAAGCTATGAGTAATATATCATTCTTAATTTCGACCAGAACCTCATGACCTTGAAACGTTTTACACTGGTTAAGAGCTGAGGTTTTTTGAGTTTAAAAATTTCCTTATTTGGATGTAATGTAGGTCACACATTTTCCCGCGCATGCAGCTTCAATCTTATGACTGTTTGTCCGTGGATATTTATATTTGGGCATATAATTGGTGTCCTTAAACCCCCAGCATTGTTCAGAGGAAAAGAGAAATTGCAAGTTACAGGCTTCACGGTCATGTGGTTCTGGTTCGACTCATGAGAAGTCTGATGCTTATCCCAGGTTCTGTCCATCTGAGGTGGACAGACAGAATGTGCAGTGTTGGTCGATCCAAATACAGCTAATTGTCAAACTTTATTGTACTTGTCATGTCATGAATATAATGTTAGCTTCGACATTTGGCACTGTCCTCATTTGTTGATGGCATCAACTTACTTTCCTCTGACAGCGGTACTGTATCCTTACTGAAATGAATAGTGTTTACATGCAAGTCAATTTTTGCCGTTGAAAGCTAATAAGTCACCATAAATGTAAAAAAAAATCAAATTAGACTTCGATTTTCAAAGTTACAGTAGGCCAAAAAGAGAATTTACAGAAAGTGATGGGCATAAGCTGTTTGCCATGTTAATTTATTTAATAAATAATTAATTATCTTTCGTGTTATTTTGTATCATTTGTAAAATCAGTATTTTTGTGACTAAGTCTGCTTTGCATAACTTACCCTATTTACTTTTCCGTCCTTATATCCTCAGTACAATGTTATAGTATGGGGGTCAACAACATAACCGCTTTAAAAAAAAAATTGATTACTAATTTGAAAAGTGGAACTACACAAAATTGTGATTTCATTTCATCTGGAATAATTCCCGAGTTGAACGTCAAAGGGATTATAAACAGATGTAGCTTATTCCTTAACTGACCATACCTTGTCATGACCAGATTGTGTAGCAGATAAAAGAAAACGGAAATAATTGAGTGTCCTGGCATGAAAGAGCCACAAGATGTACATGTAACTGAACCTTATGTTTCCTTAATAGCATGGGACAGATTCATAATATTAGAAGTCACAAATTAATTAAAAGTGATTTAAAATTAAATTGGGATGAGAAATCTCGTGATTATTTAAATATTGGTGGCCAAGAAATTGGAAGGCAATTTATTAGGATGCTGACTTTAATTGATGATTTGGTTTAATACACTCCAAGTTTCCTTCATTTAATATAATTTTTTTAACAAATCGAATTAAATATTAGAACAAGCCATTTTACAGTTGTTTGCACTCAGTGACCTAGCCTAGAATGGCTGCGAGGCTGTTGGTGACCTTGTATTGATACAGACCTCACTGCACTTTTATCGTGTAAATTGTGTTGTTGTAATTGTAATTAGTCTACATGCATTCCAGGTGATCTGGTGATGTAATTTGGAGGACTGGAAAGAAACATTTTAACGCCGTATCCCATAACCGTGCGCGTCCTTAGGTGTTGTTTCCAAGCTCCCTGCAGTATTACCATCGCCAAAACTCAACAGATAATTACGTGTATACCACATTTCCTGTTACTGAATGAACATTCAAGTAGACCCAACAAGATTTAACCTCGCCTCTGCCATGTTGAATTCGAAAATAAGGCTGCGCGCTGTTGTGGGATACGGCGTTAAAATTTTTATCCCCAGTCCTCCGAATTACGTCACCCGATCACCTGGTTAACATTAGAAAAGCACAAAGGTTTGTATCAAAGCAGGATCACCGGCAGCCTCGCTTCCATTCTTAGGCGAGGTAACTTAGCTACTGTAAAATGGTCTATATTTGCATCTCGATCTGGGTGGCGTGCATTCTTTGTAAGTTATGATCCAGGCCTTGGTTGTTCAAAAGGTGGATAAGGCCATTCACCAGATATATCACTATCCAGCGGATAAACACTAGCAAAACCAATCGAGTTATCCAGTGGATAGTGCTATCCACCCTTCAAACAACTGGGGTCCAGAAATTCAAAAACAGGAAAATCTCAACTCGTTCTCCAGGAATGGAGTTTTTTTTTGTAGTAGTCAGATCAATGTGATTGTAGAATATTCAACCAGTTTGTAGACCTTAAAAGATATAATTATGGAATTTGAGAAAGTATGCTTCACACATTTCTAACTACGTATGTCATAACAGGGAATTTTGAGACTTGTAATTACAGTAAGAATGACAGAATGTCAAGTTACTTTTGTGTGGTGCGTAAATTATGAAAGGAAGAAAATAAGCATACATTGCATAATTTGAAAATGGCAATTAAAAAGGTTCAAGTTTAAAACTCAGAGCTAATGAACAAAAAAACATAATATTTCCTTTGGTAGTTTATAAAATTTCCACTTTGTAGGATTAGGTACATTTGTATTGTCATCAGTGTGTGGCGGTCTATAAGGGACTCCAACAATAGTCATTATCCATAGCCAAACTTGACGAGCTTTAATTCGAAATCAACATCTACATACATTCCAAACCTTCATCTCATCTATTAGGACAGTGATTGTGAAGTACAGTATATCATATATAGCCTTTGATATCGACCACATGATGAAAATTTAAATGCCACGTTTCTGTAATCCCAGTAATGGAAAATTTATCATCAACATTTACCAGGAAATTGATGAAGTTGCGAACAAATTATTTCCAAAGCCATTTGTAAAAAGACCACAAGCCTGGATGTTTTGCTAACACAGTTTTATGCTTTGCAGAAATTTTTCTGCAGTGAAACTTACCTACGTGCACAAAACGTGTCGGTTATGAAGTCACGCATCCCTCCTTTTTTTTAAAGAGAAAAAAAAAAAAAAAAACGACAGTCTTTCTAGCTTAATTGTAAAGAAAACGCTAACAAATTTGACTTGAAAGGTAGACACCCTAATGTGATTAATATAATTAGCCAAGTCTTTAATATTCGAATTGCATTGCTTCCGAATAAGTTTCTCTAACAAGAAAAGTAAATGAATGTTCAATCGCAAAGTTTGAGGTGAAGTCCTTTGTTTGTTGTTCCAACACAGCGTCCTTGTACTGTAGCTGACTGGTAGTCTTCTCTGGCTCTGAGGTCTTTCACACCGTGGCAGACCAAGGTGGCACTGGTGTGGCTGGCATGCTAGGCAATCTTGTCTGGTCAGCTACAATATCTTTGTGGATAGGAACCGCCTCGTTGCTATATTCTGAACTTGCTTGTGATAATGGCGTACTCCTGGTCAGCGGTACACTTAATGATGTCGCGGATATTGCTGTGCTTGGTTCACCCATAGCTTGACTTGGTGTTGTGGCATGTGCTGTAGTCTTCTCCGCTCTTACGTTTGATGCTTTTAGGGTGGGGTGGAATCATGTGCCATAAACATTTTTACATGGGAGGTATTTCTTGAGTATTAAATCCAACTCGGGTCCTCATCCACAACAGCGCTGTTGCTGGTCTTGCTGATATCTTGGAATGGTGTTGGGTTAAATGGAGTGGAAAACGTATTGTTGTTCTCTTGTCTCACCAGTACTTGATCACCCACTTGAATAACTTATCTGCATGTTCTTTGGTCTTTGGTTTTACATCTGCATCTCTGTCCGTATTTTCTGGGTGTATAAGTGACAATCAGCATGCATTTCCGGCATCTTCCCTCTCATCTTCCTGTTGAACAACAATTCGGCATGGCTTTTGCCAGTCAATGATGGTATGATCTGTGCTACTTAATGAATTGCTGTTTTAAAAACGAGCAGCTGTGTTTTGTCAGGTTTAAAAACACGAGGAAACAGAGTGTTTTTAGACCCGATAAAACAATTAAAGGTTAAAACTGTGAGAGGAAGATACCGTAAAACTCCATGTAAAAGCTGCACCTTTTTTTCTCAAAATTCAAATAAAAAATCGAGGGTGCGGCTTATCTACGGAAACAGCTGTCAGGTTAAACTTCTCAAGATGTCACTGAATAAATATATAACAAACTGAAAGCATGTTGTTGCCGATCATTGCCTTTTTCATGAGTGGTGGCTCCTGATGGAGCTGCTCATTGCACAAAAAAATAATCCGGGCCTTAAAACTATTCTTTATCTAAAGAATTCTAATGAGAAGTGTTTTATTGGGTTTAAAGCTCATGCACGTGACGTTTTATCGGTGTTTTGATAGGCTGTTAGGCTCATTAATTATTAATGAGTTTTTGAAGTTAAAATCTGCTGTAGGCTAGCAACCTTTGTGGCGTGAGTACGATGCTGTAGCAAGAATCCCTTTTCAGGAAGGGGTTCCTCTCCACTAACTGAAACAATAATCTCTGGTAAAGTGGGCAACTGGGGGGAATATTGTGTGTGTGGATGGTGAGTTGTGGGAATTTTTTTTCTTCTTAAGAAACTGCTGTGGAGGCAGAAAAGAAAAAAAGATAGGAATACTATAGTCTTCGTTCGTAAAAGATGCGGAAAGGGGTAGTTTGAGAAAACTAAAGAAATCCCATGATGGAAAATGAAACACTGGTTCCATGAGGCAAACCCAAACAATCCGAAAGTAAAGAAAAGCTGCCTGTGACACCATCAGGCTCACAAAAATGGCTCAGAATATTCAGGGTTATTTATTAATCCTGTCGTGAGGTTAATAGTCTGCTTTGTGGATTTCTCTTCCTCATTTTACAGACCAACCTAAACCTTGATTGCTTAATGTGGTAGTAATATTTATTAAATTACCATAACTGAAAACTACACAAAGATGCCTTAACTAAAACAATTTCTTTGCCACTGGGGGCACATAGGGAGTCATTTTGCCTTTCAACTTCCCCGTTTCACTTTGTTCTCAAAGGGCACAATTCCATTCTCCTTTCAGTGTTTCTGGAATTCATTTTAGCAGAATTGAGGTCATTGTCACTCTGACTTCAATGTTAAGGGAAGACCATGGTGGCTAAAATTATCTTCTACATTGTCAATTACTTTCTCACTGGTGGTTGATGTCATGACCACATACTCATAATAACGGCTGTAGTAGTCAACAATGATCATAATGGAGTGGTCTTAAAAGATCTTCGACCAGGTCTTGCCAAGGGCATTTTGGCAATGCTCTTGGCTTCAATGGTTTTGGCGGATTTGGACGAGCAACCAGCTGACAATTACAGCAGGATTTGCAGACTTTTTCCGCTGCCTTATCTTATACAAGGCCACCATACTTTGCTTCTCAGATTTAGATTTGTTCTGACAATGGCCTGCTTGGTAATACAGTGCGGGTACATCTTTGGACTAGTTGCCCAATTACACACAGTTCGCCTTGCATTCCTCTAATCGACCAGTTTTGATTGCCTTTCTCAGAGCTTTCAACTCTTCATCTCCTTCAGATGTTCCTCAACTTTTGGTGTGATGATAGCCTCCCATGCAGACGTGATTAGGGCTTCATCATACGTTCCTCCCCTACTAACATCTGCTGCTGGCCGTTGAACGGAAGAGGTTTTTCGTTTCAGGAACGTTCGTGGGAGAACGGAAGTTGCAAAGATTAGTTCTGCAGAGTTGAAGGTGAAAATCATTCTGCAAATCTAGTAAAAAACACATAGACGTCTTTTTAAATGAAAAATTATGAATAAAACCTTGATGGTGGAAGAGGATGTTCATAAGAATACATAAAGTTACCCAGTTCTTGTAATCTAATATCCGAAAATTTGATAGTTCTAATTCTTTGAAGATTGGGTATGAGTAATTGATTTAGGAACTATTTTGACTGTACTTTTTGCAAAGAAACAAGATTACGAAGATTGGATTTGTAAATGCACAGGCCTTTCGAATAGTATTTGCTGGCCTGGCTTACAGCGAGGCTCTAGTCGCGTCTGGTCTCCAGACCCTTGCCACTCGTCGTGGTCAAGCTTGCGTCAATTTTCTACGCGATGCTCTCGCGCAAGAGCCACTACGCTCGGTGCTTACATCTACTGCATCGCAGACAAATTATCATGGTTACATGCTCAGGTCAGGAAACACTAATTTAATTAGACAACCATGTAATACAAAGAGACTATGTGAATTCGTAACATATAAATATTCATAATATTATATATTCTAGTATTGACCCCATTCGTGTAATTCAGCCTTAGCTGCAAAACGGAAGGAAATAAACACAGTATCTATCACAGTATCTATCTATCTATCTATCTATCTATCTATCTATCTATCTATCTATCTATCTATCTATCTATCTATCTATCTATCTATGCACAATAATACAATGATGACTATTAGGATAACTAAACAATAGAACAGATTTCTCAAACAAAATTTAGAAAAACAACTATACCTAAAATTAAATGCTATAGATTCAGAGATTTTGTAAGCCAATTGAGAAACACAGAGTTTCCCAAGAAAGATGTTCGTCAAGCACATCCCCGCAAGAAAGACCGTTCTACGATCTGTTCAGTTCTTTAATAATTTTAGCAGATTTGCATCGAAAGATGACGTCTTTTTCTCTCGAGGCTTAAATAGAATAGAGAATTAGTTTTCCGCAAGTGTAGTGGACGTTTCTTTGCCTTGAACTAAGTAACCAAATAATTAGACGTAAGGGGCTAGCATCGTCATATCAGCAGTAGCAAATAAAATCAGGTCTGGTATTTTGAATACATCGCTGAAGTCATGAACATAGGATAAGGAAAATAAGGGAACGAGAATGGATCCTTCCGGAGCGCGGGTGCATATATCAATGGACGTTAAACCAAACAAATTTCGCCGACGTAATGGACACCTTAGTATTCACATTTATGAAGCAGACTTTTTTCTATCCACCGTAGCAAAGGCCTTAGAATATAAATGGCATGTTCACTGTGATCAAGGGCAAGATGATTTCTTGTACATGTCAGTCAGTAGTGTAGTGAAAACATAAACTTAGTGTAATGTATACTGTGATGATGTGGTGTAATGTAAATGTGCCGAAATTAATTTATGTTGGTTACAACACGGTTATAGATAATTACTTTCTAGACCAACTTTTAAAATCCAGGGATCATTTAGAGCAGTCTGTATCTTACAAAAAGTGATTGACCACCAACTTTCAACAGTGGTATCAGGCGAGCAATTTGATTTGATCAGGGAAATATGATGACAAAAGACAACAGTATTACTTTGGCTGAGTTAAGTGTGATCATGATATGGGACAAATTTATTCCATTGCTTAAATCAGACAAAGGGCTCAAAAAAAGAAGTAAACAGTTTGAGGTCAACAGCAGAAAATTGTCTTTGTTAGACTCATAATGACAGGCGGTCTCTTTAGTGTTGGTTTGGCCACGTACCTGCAGCATTTGTGAACAGTGCATTCAATTTCTCATGCTTTCTTTCGTATTTTTTAAGGAGTGCCCTCTCTTTCAAAGACCACCTTCCTTGTTCTCAAGAGTTCTTGTAATCAAGAATGGCAGACAAAAGATGAACGTCTTCGAGCAGCATATACAAGAGCTTACCGTTGCCAGAAAAGAGGGAAACAGAAAAGGGGAGGGTATTGCATATTTCAATCTGGGCGGTTATTATTATGGCTTGGCTTATTTAAAACAGGCTAAGAGGGATTACACAGAAGCATTAATAATTTTTAAAGAAATAGGTTTCAGTGCTGGAGAGGGAAAAGCCTGTGGTAATCTCGGCAACGCTTATCACAGTCTGGGCAATTTTAAAAAAGCCCGAAAGTACCTCAAGCAACAACTAAGTATTGCAAAAAAAGTAGGGGATAAGGCCAGAGAGGGCAATGCCTGTGGTAATCTCGGCAACGCTTATCTCAGTCCGGGCAAATTCAAGCGAGCCATAGAGTATTTTGAACAACGTCTTAGCGTTGCAAAGGAATTAGGAGATAGGGCCGGGGAGGGCAATGCCAATGGTAATCTCGGCAACGCTTATTTCACTTTGGGCAATTTTAAGCGAGCCATAGAGTATTACGAACAACATCTTAGAATTGCAAAGGAAGTAGGAGATAGGGCCGGGGAGGGAGGGGCCAATGGTAATCTCGGCAACGCTTATCTCAGTCTGGGCAATTTTAAGCGAGCCATAGAGTATCACGAACAACGTCTTAGCATTGCAAAGGAACTAGGAGATAGGGCCGGGGAAGGAGGGGCCAAAGGTAATCTCGGCAACGCTTATCGCAGTCTGGGCAATTTTAAGCGAGCCATAGAGTATCACGAACAACATCTTAGCATTGCAAAGGAAGTAGGAGATAGGGCCGGGGAGGGCAAGGCCAATGGTAATCTCGGCAACGCTTATCACAGTCTGGGCAATTTTAAGCGAGCCATAGAGTATCACGAACAACATCTTAGCGTTGCAAAGGAAGTAGGAGATAGGGCCGGGGAGGGCCAGGCCAATGGTAATCTCGGCAACGCTTATCACAGTCTGGGCAATTTTAAGCGAGCCATAGAGTATCACGAACAACATCTTAGCATTGCAAAGGAGATAGGAGATAGGGCCGGAGAGGGCAAGGCCAATGGTAATCTCAGCAATACTTATCACGGCCTGGGCAATTTTAAGCGAGCCATAGAGTATTACGAACAACATCTTAGCATTGCAAAGGAGATAGGAGATAGGGCCGGAGAGGGCAAGGCCAATAGTAATCTCGGCAATGCTTATCACGGCCTGGGCAATTTCAAGCGAGCCATAGAGTATCATGAACAAGATCTTAGCATTGCAAAAGAGGTAGGGGATAGGGCCGGGGAGGGCAAGGCCAATGGTAATCTCGGCAACGCTTATCTCAGCCTGGGCAAATTTAAGCGAGCCATAGAGTATTACGAACAACATCTTAGCATTGCAAAAGAAGTAGGCGATAGGGCCGGGGAGGGAGGGGCCAATGGTAATCTCGGCAACGCTTATCTCAGTCTGGGCAATTTCAAGCGAGCCATAGAGTATTACGAACAAGATCTTAGCATTGCAAAAGAAGTAGGGGATAGGGCCGGGGAGGGAGGGGCCAGTGGTAATCTCGGCAACGCTTATCTCAGTCTGGGCAATTTAAAGCGAGCCATAAAGTATTACGAACAACATCTTAGCATTGCAAAAGAAGTAGGGGCTAGGGCCAGGGAGGGAGGGGCCAATGGTAATCTCGGCAGTGCTTATCTCCGTCTGGGCAATTTAAAGCGAGCCATAGAGTATCAAGAACAATATCTTAGCATTGCAAAAGAAGTAGGGGATAGGGACGGGGAGGGAAAGGCCATTGGTAATCTCGCCATCTGTTATGACAGAATGGGTGAGCTTGAAAGTGCTCTTCTCCTTTACGAACAACATCTTACCACTTGCAAAGAAACGGAGGATCTAGTAGGACAGGGAACCGGTTGCTATTGGCTTGGTCGTGTTCATGAAAATTTAGGCTCGTTGTGCAAAGCCCTTAATTTTTATCGTCTAAGCATAAAACATTTCGATGAAACAAGGCGTCTTCTTCAATCAGAAGATGCATGGAAAATAAGCTTTCGTGATACAAAACAAGAGGCGTACACAGCTCTGTGGAGAGCACTTTTAAGGAATGGAGAGGTTGATGAGGCTTTGTTTGCTGCTGAACAAGGACGAGCACAGGCTTTGACAGACATTTTGAAGGTACAATTTGCAGTTGATGAAGAACCTTCCTCGGCAGTTGCGACGACGGATTCTATCTCCGCTGTTATGAAATATTTGCCCTTACAAACAGTTTTCATAGCACTTGACGGAAACACTATCTGTTTTTGGCTTCTGAGAAGAGGAAGTGGAATAAACTTCAGGGAAAAGGAAATCAAAAATGGAAGTGCCGCTTCACTGATAGAAACTACTTTGAAACAGATTGGCGCGGGAACTGTTGTCCGGTGCGAGAATCGCACTCTTGACAAGCTACGTAGTGACTTGTTTTTAGAAGCTCTTTCCGAGACCTTTCAGTCTTTGACCCTCTCCGATCATAACTCTTTGCAGCCTTTGTTTGATGTTTTAATAAGTCCCATTGCAGACTTGCTTCAGGGTGATGACTTAATCTTTGTTCCTGATGGACCATTTTGCTTGGCTCCTTTAGCTGCATTGAGTGACTATGTCAGGATCCGAACTGTTCCCTCGTTGACCGCTTTAAAACTCATCACAAGTGCACCTGACAATTTTTACAGTTACAGTGAAGCTCTGCTTGTGGGCGATCCGTGGTTAAAGGAAGTCACTGACGAAAATGGTGAACCCCTTGCCGAACAGTTGCCGTGCGCGATAAAAGAGGTGGAGATGATTGGAGAACTTCTGCAGACCGCTCCTCTCACTGGACGAAATGCAACGAAAGCTGAGGTGTTGAAAAGAATGAAGTCAGTTGCTTTAATCCATATTGCAGCACATGGAGATTCGAAATTTGGAGAAATTGCTTTGGCCCCAAATCCTGAACGTACATCCCAGATTCCAGAAAAAGAAGATTTCATGTTAACAATGAGTGATGTTCATGCAGTTGGTCTTCGGGCAAGACTGGTTGTTCTGAGCTCTTGTCACAGTGGCCGGGGAGACGTGAATTCTGAGGGTGTGGTGGGAATAGCCAGAGCTTTCCTGTGTGCTGGTGCGCGGTCTGTTCTTGTGTCACTCTGGGCAATCGATGATGAGGCAACGTTGCTGTTCATGAAGAGTTTCTATCAACACTTGGCAGATAGAAAAAGTGCAAGTTTAGCTCTTCACCATGCTATGAAATCTCTTCGGGAGACAAAGGAGTATTCCGCCATTAAATACTGGGCGCCATTTGTTCTAATTGGCGATGATGTTACGTTTGAATTTGGGCCACAAGAACTCGCAAAGAATGGTAAGTGCTGTTCGAATATAATTTTACTGAGTGAAAAGAAATATGTTGAACAGGTTTGTAATCGGCTAGTGCTCAAGAGAAAAAGGTAAGTTTTTCACAGAGAAATTGTTTCAAAATCAGTCGCCAGTATAGTTCGTTTAAGAACTGCTTTGCCTAGCGACTCAAATAATTTTTGTTCGCATTCACCGAGTCGGGTGTTTTCCTTCTTGCAAAGAACTGTTTGCAATGGACTGAAAAGAAATATCTAATTGCCGGTTACCTGCGTAAAGTGAAGTTAGATATTGAGGGCTTGTAGTCTACATGTCGTAGTGATACTCGTTGCTATTAACTAAACACATGTCTGTACAAACGGTTTCATGGATTTAAAAAAATTCCTTATTCATTTATCACTCACAACGAAATTATTGCTAATCTCCATTTAACTGCTATTTCTTTGTTTTTCTTCCTTCCTTTTTTTTTTTTCCAGAAACGTCGTCCGAAAGTTGAAAAAACTACTTCTTGGAATCTGATGCGTCAACATGTCATTTTCGTTACTCGAAGTATATTAGTTTTTGAGAAGATGAAAGCATTCAAACCTCATAAGCGGTGAAGGAAGACAAAAGATATGTAAATGTTGTTTAAAAGTGTGTTTTTAGACGTATTTTACTAGTGACAATTATTGATCTTAAAGTCCTCATGCGAACCTCCATTTAAGGCAAAGACAGAGTTTCGAGGAAGTGCCATTTTTCATTCGTAGAATTGAACACCAAATGTCAATGGTTTCTTCTTTTCTTGTCTTTTTTTATTTGCAGAAAAACAAAATTTAAAGTTCTGGTGTTCTAATCAGTAGCCTTTTTAAGTTTAAGAACTTTAGGATCTTTCTGTGATAAAAGGTTCGGGAAAAATGCGAGGAGAAAGAAATGGCACGTTTTTCAAGTGTCTAAAATGCAAATTTTATCAGATTTCTTACAGTGTGACCGGGAAAACCGTGAACACAAAATAATTAGGAATGCTTATTGTTCATAAGCCAATCGTGTTTGAGGATTTCACACGCTCAAACCGCAGACTGAATAAACGTTGTTAGTACTGTAGCAGATAATACAGGTATTTGCGACGGCGCCACATGTTGAAAGCAACAATTGCTTGGGAGTGCCAGTGATCGGTGAAAGGAAGAACAAATGCCGCACTGTTCTGTTTCTTTATAAGTAGTTTCAGAGCTTAAACGACCACAATTGGCTCAAATTAAATCCATTACCCGGTAAATCTGAAGGCGACACAGCTCTTGTGGTGCAAATAACAGTAACTAAACACTCTGGGCGGATGCGGTCGAACGGGTGATTGGACAGAAATAACATTCCTGACATATTTTAGGTGTTCACGGTTTTCCCGGTCGCACTTTAAGGGGGCCAACGCAAAGTTAAAAAATGGCCGACTTCTTGAGGAAGTTTCTAGAAGCTAAAAAACTAGGAAAGTAGGCATTTACTGATATCCTAATTAATATGCATAGAAGGTTTTAAGACTCAAGAAATTGCTAGAAAAAGGTCCAGAACAGAATCAAAGAAATAGGGAACTTTATATCGGGGGACGAGTACGAGTCTTTCGTATTGAGCATGCGCAGAAGGCTTAGAAGCCGACATTTTTCGAAGTGCGCATGCTCAGAACGGAAAATTCGTACTCGAGGTTGTCCTTGTCCATCGATCTGAAAAGGGAGCTTAAGGTCTACGAAGACGACGTCGACGAAAACGCCACAAAACAATGATATCATTTGTTAAAGGAGCATTAAATAATCGTGCTGCATGTGCAGCACGTGCGGTTTTGCGGTTCTCTGCGTGACGACGACGTGATATCACTAAATTTGAGGTTTCGACAACGTGAGCATGCGACAGAGAATCTTTCATTCTCTATTTTCAGTCTGAAATCGTTCGTACCATTTTATATTTAGGATACTTCGCCCCCATTGTACGAAGTGAACGAGATGGAATAATCGCGAAAGACTTTTACTAGAGCGAAGTTCTATTTTGAGGTGACGTTTTTGTCGACGTCGCCGTCGTAGATCTTAAGGTCCCTAATGTCCCTATTTCCACAGAGGGTTTCCACAGACAGAGGGACAAGGCAAAATAAACTTTAAATGGGCGATTTCTTGGGTAAATTTCTGGCATCTAAAAAACTAGGAAATGAAAGTTACCTGATCTCGTAATTAGTCTGCATTGAAAGTTTAATGACTGTAAAAAAAATTATCTTGGGCAAACTTCTGGATTTGAGTGATCTCGTTGGGCAATTTCGTGGGGAAACTTCCAGAAGGTTAAAAACTAGGAAATAAGAGTGCTGCTTGATTTAATCCGGTTTTTCCCTCTCCACAAAACCAACATTTCATTTTATTTGTACTGATTTCAGTTAATTTGTAGTCTCCCCAATTAGTAGAACACTCGTGCTTGACTAAAATACCTTGAGACTTGAATGATGATGATGATGATGATGGTGATTATTATTTTATTAAAGTCTTTACGTTTAATTTAAAGCACATCCGTAAACTTGCATGGGTTTTCGTACTGGAACACACATTTATCACTAACGTCTGGTGGTTACTTTTCTTACCCCTGTCTGTCGCCCGCTTGGAACAGAAATATGGCAGTTAGGTAATAGCCCACTTCGAAAAATACCATAATACTCTTTGTTTGTCCCCCCAAATTTTGCATAAGCATTGTTTTCGTTTTCTCTAGCTTGGGACTGTTGTTAGTCCCAAGAGAAACTGGAAACAATGCTTATGTAAAATTTGGTGGGACAAACAAAGAGTATTATGGTATTTTCCGAAGTGGACTATAGTCGAGATTCCCATATGACGTACTTTTGATCTATTGATTAGACAATGACTTTCTTTGCGAGAGGAAATTTATTTTCAACAGATCAAAACGTCGGTGTAAAGTTAGGGAAGTGCAGAGGAGAGTACCTTTGAATGAGATCGGATTCTTCCTGATCAAGAAATATTTTTGGGGGTAGGGTGAGTGAACGGGGCATTTTTTGCCTTCGATCTTCTCGTTTTGGTCCAAAAGTTCGAAAATGAAGAAAAGCCTCAATTGCTTTTTTCCCGGGATTATAGGGGGAGATGTAAACTAATTCAATTTAAACGACAACTCTGTAATCAATAATCATTATTTACTTCCATATACTTTCGCAGCGCAAAAGACGTTTTGACAAGAAAAGGTCGGACTTGAATGTGGTGGAGTGTTTCGTGCAATGATATCAGACTAGTTGGGTTGGATGTGATTGTTTAAACTCCTTAATGCGATAAAATGTCCGTTGATATCGATTAATTTATACAGGATGGATACGAATGTGTTTGCTGAATATTGTGGTTGTCCTTGTTGTAGTCACAAACGTGGTAAAGAAAGTGTCATCGTGGAGCTTAAATTTCATTAAATGTAATTTCTTGAGTTTCGCAAACTTTAGCTTTCTATCGGTAGGTTGCACCTTTCGCTTCGCAAATTAGCTTACGTCCCCTTTTACACGAAGCAGAATTAAGTTCAAGAAAATACTTTAGTTAAGGACGGTGCCTACTATTGCTATTGCGCACACGTTCTTCGCATCTCGGGATACTCGGATTTCCTATCGGCGGTGCCTTTTGATAAAATAGTTTTAAAACACCATAATCACTAAAAGGCAGTAAAGGATGTATACACAAGTGATAAAAATATTTGTAAAAAATAGGGGGGAGGGGGGGACATAAATTAATAACAATAAGCTTTTATAATCTGATCTAAACAAATAATTTAGCACGGATGGAATCAGACTGTTTGTTTAGCGTTGGTTTTAGGTCTTTTATAAAAAAGCAGTTCGAAAATAAGACAATCAAATTTGTTTTGACATTTCCTTAAAATTTGATTGTCTTATTTTCGAAAGGTTTTTTTATCTTGGCCTCAGGGTGGGGAAGTTTGATATTTTTGTCAGGAGAATGGGACCTAAACACATGTGGTTGGTTATTTGTGCGACAGTCTTGAAAGCAGTATGAACAGAAGTGTCACTGACCTTTAGCCGTTTAGCCTTTAGAATGAACTCAAGAATGCGGACAGTGTATTTAAATTTCATATATTTCCTTTTTTTTTTTCTTATAATACATCAGTCATGTAAGTTTTCGTGGAGACACCGTTCCCGATTTTTTGCGGAATCATTTCTTAGGATCATCAGTTTCGATCCAGGGATCACTTTTGATCGTGTGCAGACCTCATCCAGTATCTGCTGACCACAAACATAGTAAGGAGTAATTAATTGCTTTCTGGTTAGTCAAAAGTACAGACTAAGAACACAGCCCAAACCTTTACTAATGCTAACCTTGGTCAGAAGTCCACTGTTAATCGTTGTCGTCGTCGCAGTAGTAGTAGTAGTAGTAGTAGTAGTAGTAGTAGTAGTAGTAGTAGTAGTAGTAGTAGCAGTAGCAGTAGCAGTAGCAGTAGCAGTAGCAGTAGCAGTAGCAGTAGCAGTAGCAGTAGCAGTAGCAGTAGCAGTAGCAGTAGCAGTAGCAGTAGCAGTAGCAGTAGCAGTAGCAGTAGCAGTAGCAGTAGCAGTAGCAGTAGCAGTAGCAGTAGCAGTAGCAGTAGCAGTAGCAGTAGCAGTAGCAGTAGCAGTAGCAGTAGCAGTAGCAGTAGCAGTAGCAGTAAGTTTTGAACTTGTCCATAGTACACTGTAATGACTGTGTAACCCCTTTTCCGGTAAATAACAGCAAAAGGTTGTTCTGAGCCAAAATGACCTTTTTCTGGTTATCATAAACTTGAAAAACTTCACGCATTTTAATTTCTTTCAAAGGTGTCCTTTTTTGTCCATCCATGCTCATCATGGCTTTGCTGTATGGCTTTATGTGTTGCTCTACAGTTTTTTTTAGCAGTTAGTGGTATTTTCCACACAATGGACCGTAATCACACACCGACCATGTTGAGTCCCGAGGGATTGAAAACTTTTGTTTTGCCCCATCGAAACTTCAACTCGAGGCTCGGGTACAAAATCTATTGTCTATGGCCAATATGGAGGCCGCGCGAATAAGGCCGGTTTAGGGGCATTTTGCTTGGGATGAGATTTTCTAAAATTGCATCACAGAGCTCACAACACAGAGCTTTATAGCAGGTCACCTGTGCTTTATTCAAATGGTATTTTTGATGTTACAGTAAGAGATTGTAGAGCGGTTTTCAATTGAGTGTCGAAAGTAATTAGTGAATTGCTTTGGTTTTTCATCACTTCACTCAGTGATTGATTCAAAGTTTTCGTGCAAATTTTCCAACCAATCAGAAGTGAAAGTAAAACCAAATCGTGGCTTGCGCGTGCACATTTTCCCGCGCTTTGTGTCGGCTACGTGTAATTACTTTGAGTTTTGATTGGTTTACTGGATTGTCCCCGTCCTTTCTCCATCCTTTTTGATTGGCCAAAGTAATTACTTTGATTTTGGTTTGATTACACTCGACTGATACTCGCTCTAGGGTTTCTCCTTTCCGCTATATATTTACCATTCAGTGACATGCGCTTGACAGTACATACAATTTTCTGTTTTGTTCTTCCTTTTTAATGTCATCTGCAGATTTGTTTTGTAGAAAAGTGTGTTACCTGGTATTTAATTTTGCAGGGAATAGTGATTACATTTTCCTGTTTTGTTTTTCCTTTTTCCATTCGCAGAAGAGAGTAAAATTAAATAACCTGAGAGTGATGAGTTAGTAGGAGAGGCAAGGAAGCTTAGTGGTCCGGGGCGTCAAACTTGAAATTGTGAGTTGCAAGGTTCATGTCATACTGACCACCAACAAAGAGTCATATGATTGGGCAAATATCTACGGTTTAACCTTCTCCTTGTCAGCACTTGCGAAAAGCGAACTGGTCTGTTTTTCACTAGTTTAAATTCCTTAAGATGTGTTGTGTTTTGAAATAGTGTGTCAATGAGGGGTGCGATCAATTTAGCACACATTCTTGTAGAGACATTATTTAATAGTGCTAGCAGTCCCTTCTCTAACAACCAATCAAGCGCCGCCCTCTTTACACCTCGCTCTCTCCCCATTCTCCCCTCGGCTCTTTGGCTCGCTTTCATGACTAAAACGAGTGGCCGGACAGACTTAAAAGGGACTGCTGGCAGGTGCACATCACCATTCTTCTGTAAATACATCGAAGAGGCAAGAATTCCAAAACTGTTCTACTTCGATGTTTCACTGCCATGCTTACCGCAGTATTTTGATTGATGCTAGCCTCAGGGAGACAATGGGAACAAGAACTAAGATACCAAGTGTTCCGACTATGAACCAGTAATCAAAGCCCTCTTTTCATGAGCACGTCAGACATTCTTGATGGCGTCACCCTTGTCCAGAACAAGTCTAATCCATATGCAAAAAGAAGACATGTTGATTCCAGTCCAGACCCCACAGTCTAGATGTTGTGGTTTAATTTTGCTTTTGGTTTGAATTTTTCTTAAACCGGTTAGTTTTTTTTTTTTAAACCAGCTTAAATTTTTAAACTGGTTTTTTTTAATCAACTGTGTAAAAAAGGGATTTTTTCTTTATTTGAGGGAGTGTAGTTAAAAAAAAAACCAGGGGCTTGGTTTTTTTTTAGTTGGTCTAAAAGAAAACTAGATATCTTTTCCTCTACTCACCTACCCCTCCCTGATCCTCTCCAGTACCTTTATCCTACCCCACCTTTCTTCATATATCTATCAAGCAAGCATGGACATAACTTTTCTATGGCATGTGGCCAATGTTGAGGCGCTGTATGCACAAATAGTAGCCTTGCTCTTACCAGTGATGACACCGATGATTACTGAATTCGATGTTATCAACATGTGTATGTACGTTAACGTTACAGAATCCTAAAAACGCATTGACAACAATATATAGTTGCTGGCCTAGCTTTTAAATGAGCTTAATTAAGGAACCAAAGAACCAGCTTTGTTTTTACAAAGTACAAGAGGTAAGAAGTGAAGCACATTCTGTAAGAATTGCTAATATTAAAGAATTTTTGGAGAGACCCCTTTGCATTAAGAGTATTTCTTTGTATGCTGAACAGACAGTATTTGAGTGCGTTACTGACAATAAAACAGTCACTTCCGGAATTAGCCTCATTTTCGTGTAGCACACAGAGGTCTTTTTAGCCGAGAGCTAAATTTCGGGATGTTGCCGTGCTCAGATTTTGTTGGATTTTTAGTATATTCTTCTAGACGGTATATCTGAAAGGTTTTTAGAAGGAAAGCTTCTGTGGGTGTGCACAAAATGCCTGGACTATTAGTTTTTCTTCGGGTCACTGGAGTTTCTTTCGAGATTAAATCCGGCGATGACTGTTTGTCCGTTAAAGGCCGGCTACGTGGAGCCCTGAAATTCTGGAATGACATTCACGCGCACGTGCACCAATTGATACTTGATGTTACTAAATACGGCTATAAATTACCTCTTCTCCAAATTCCTATGCCCTTCACATCTAAATAGTTCGGATTTGGTACTGTCAGCTTTCGCCAAAATGCCTTCAACGATCTCGTTATCCAACGGTTGCGACGCTGAAGTGCTTGAAGCTCCTGTTATAATTAATACTTTGTCCGTATCTATGTAAAAATCAGGCAAAAAGCGTCTAATTTAGACATCCACTAAGTTAACCAGTTCCTTTATAAATGCAGATTCCTGTGTGATTTGTCTATTGCCAAACAGATTTTGAATCCTGGAGATTTTATATTTACTGTTGACTTAAATCTGGTTACCATCACGTAGAAATATTCCCGGTACACAGGAAGTATTTGTCATTTGCGTGGACATTTTCCTCCGGACGCACCAAATTTTTCCAGTTTTCTGTTCTTCCGTTTGGCCTCAGTTCCGTGCCCTATTTATTTACAAAAATACTTAAGCCTCTAATCAAGAAAAGGAGATCTGAACCAAAGTCGACCGTGGTTTATTTGGACGATGGTCTTGGAGTCGATGCGGACAAGAAATCGCTATTTTATAATCCAGTGCTTCAATTCCAGGCTTTACCAGCCGGGTTCGAGCGGCGTTGATGCATTTTCTCAGGATTGGTCTCATCATAATAACTGGCTGTGCCCCACTGTGTATTTAACGTGTAAAGTTATCAAGCATTTAGAACTTAGCAGTGCTCAAGTCGGAACTCTGATCGTTTCACTTTGGAACTCAGCCCATTTTTGGCCCATCCTGTGTTCGGATGGTTTCCTTTGGAGTTCATTTATCCTTGACTGGGTTATCCTGCTTAACTTTCCTAATTTATTCATTAGAGGAAGAGCTAAGAACCCTATTTTTGGCTTTCGTTTCTTTAGCTCTACGTCTTGACTTAAGCATCATTCCCAGATTGGATTCCGAGTTATCTCGTAAAAGCTGTCTAGTTCCTTGTGTTTGATTACATTCGAGCTAGAGATTGCAGCTGTTTTCACTATGTGTCGATGTGTATTTGCATGACGTGCTTACTATTTGTTAGTAATATCAAGTTAAACGTGTTATGCCTTAGAGAGGCATCCAGGAGAGGCCTTAGAGTGACGATTTATCACATCTTTTTTGTACCCCAGAGGTGTATATCAGGTTGCCGTGGAAACGTCCTAGAGGGGTATGCCTATTAGATTAGTATGTTTTTTTCGTATTGTGTTAGCTGAGAAGAGTATTGCCTATAGGTCAAAGTGGCTTTAATTACTGGAGAGAGTGGGTTAAACATAGATTCAGCATTGTGTGCACTGCTGTCTGTCTCATTGATATTGATATTTTTCCTCTTTCTTATACTTAAATATCTTCACTTCCGTTTTCTGGTCTTCAGGGGGCCAAAATTCCGCTAGGGTGGTTTAGCTAATAGACAATCTCAAGTCCACCGTGTTTGCTTCCAAAGCGTCTGGGACATCTGAAAATTACTTGAGAGCTTTTAACACGTGGATAGCCTTTGCTAGCGATGTCTTGGGTACTTCGGAGTTTCCAGTCAGACCAATTGATTCTACCTTATACATGTACTTGCAATACCTCCTCGAGTCGTCCAAGTCCGTCGCTACCATCAACTGCGCCTTCTACGCGTTCAAGTGGATTCATCTTCTTGCAGGCTTCGACTCACCAACAGCACACCCTACATTTATTGCTGTAAAAGAAGGAGCTGTTCGCCTTGCCAGTCAGCTAATAGTCAATAGAAAGGAACCCCTGGAAAACCACCACCTCATGCTTCTTCCTGTAGTGTCTAATCTAGACGACCTTTTACAATTTAGAACTTTACTTATGTTCATTCTCGCATTTTCTTGGAAATTATTAGTTATTTGTAGCAGGGATGTTCAGTTTAGCGAGGATTATGTTACAATCAGCATAGAGAAAAGCAAGACTGATCGGCTGAGGGAGGGCAGATCGGTCGTTATTGCTGAATCCTCATCTAATACCTGTCCGTGTTCTGTTATTAAATTACTTAAACTGTGTATGCTGAAGGTCCAGATTCCTGTGAAATCAGATGAGTATCTTTTAAGGGCCATATCAGCTTCAGGAAATCATAAGCGCCTTATCTCTATTAACAAGGCGATTAGTTATTCCACCCGTAGGCAGTCTTTTAAAAAGTCTTTCGCGAATATTGTACCTGATATCTCTAATCCGGTTTAGTACTCATTCACCAAGAACAGGTGGAGCTACTTTAGCCGCGTGGACGTTACCTGATGTATCTCTTATTCGCTTCGTTGTAAGCTTGTAGTCACAATGGCTAACCAACGTACCCATGTCTCAACCGTTGAGTGTGTTGAAGGCAAAATTTAAGGTTTCTTGAGGAGTAACGAAAGGAAAGCCTGAAAAATTCAGGCTTTTCTTTCGTTACTGCTCAATTAATGTTAATAAATAACTGCAATGATCAGCATCTTAACTTGACTCTCTCCGGAGTTCAATTAAATATGGTTCTCGGAAAAGAATTTGTGAGTAAAGTGGTGACTGACTTTTCCACAAACAACATGAAATATGTTCGCCGTGAACCAAGGAATCTACTGATAGACTAGACTAGGGCCTAGCTATAGTGGAAACGGAAATCCTTTGTAGTTTCATTAAAGAAAAGAACTTGTCACAGTGAAGGAGAAGTCAAATTTATT
Source organism: Montipora capricornis (assembly GCF_036669925.1). Lineage (NCBI taxonomy): Eukaryota > Metazoa > Cnidaria > Anthozoa > Scleractinia > Acroporidae > Montipora > Montipora capricornis. The sequence goes on from NC_090893.1 coordinate 18,829,451, forward strand.
AGTGGCACAAACAAACAAACAGAGAACAAGTGAAAGAAGCTGACAAGCAAATTGATAAAAGGGTGACAATATCAGACAAAAGAAAAGTATCACAAGAAATTTTATACAAATCACAAAGAGAATATAACAAAAAACAGTGAAAGAAGGAAGGCCCGAAAAACAGAAGTCCGAAATTCAGGATTATGTGGCGTTGAAATTAATAAAGAGGGCATTACAAGGAAACGCCTCTTCATCCAAATGTACTGCTTTCTCAAAAAGAGGAACTCGTGGCTTGAATAACCTATGCCAAAATAACCACAAACTTTGGATTTAACATACATCTCCACAAAAATAATGAGCAGAAAAAGCCGAACACCTTATTTCATCGCTACTGAAATAGATAAAATAAGAGCCCGCAAAATCGCTCAGGACTGAACAGTAGGACAAAAACCTCTTTCCAACTTTGCTATTGGAAGTTCGACTTGGGGGGTATTTACATGAGACCGGGACGAACTCAGGCCTGTATGAACTTTAACTGGTATGACTCTTTTGCAACCGTTTACATGAAACCGGGACGAAATTTTTTGTTGCATGATTTCGGGACGAAATGCTGTTTGTCAAATAAATATACGGTGGACCCAAAAACATACAGGCTTGAAACTTCTGGACCCGGTCTACCTGAGATTTGTTCTCATTTACATGATAATGGTACGAACTCAGAGCGCTCCGAGAATTTCTCGTCTCGATCCAGCAACCGAGACCATAGGCAGCCCAAGCTCGCGTCACTACAGACAGCCGTTGAGAATTTAAAAGCGTTATAAGACTTTGTATGAGAAATAAAATACCGTTGATTATAAAGCCTATCGGACCCAAGCTTCGTGTCCTGTGCGGTTATCAGCAGCTGTTATGGAATGGAAGCAGATAATGCTCATTTCCAGCCAAGTGCGTGGGGATTTTTGACGACGAAACATTCACGGAGGTTCGCAAATGATGTGGCTTTAGCTTTGCGTGAAAAAATCTTGGCTGGGATGGATTTTCGAGTCGCAAACCGCCCCTGAGCTAACAACGGTCGAAATCTTAGTGTGCAGCCTTGACTTCGTCTTAGAACATTGGAAACACGGAATTCCCGAAACGATAAAATAAGCTCCAATAAGCACTCACCAGAGGTGAGTCATTTTCATTCCTTTTATTGAATGAACGTTAAATTGAGCGTTTTTTAGGCTTCGTAATCGACGGTATTTTATTTCCCTTACAAAGTCTTATAACGCGTTTAAATTTTCAACGGCTATCTGTAGTGACGCAAGCTTGGGCTGCCTATGCCGAGACGAAACAGACTGGTCTGTGTTCAATGTCGGGCCGCTGGAAACGAGGTTGGAAAAATCACTGCAACGAAAGTGTCAGCGGGTTCCAGCCACAAGGAAGTAGGTACTTGGTGTTTCTATTTCTATTGTTTCAAATTTTTTTTAAACAAGGTATAAAACGTTCAGTAATTATACAATTATCCTAACCTAACCCTAACGCTAACCCGGTTTGGGCAACACATCACGCATGCGCACAAGCATTCCACAAGATCAATTAGCAGCCATGGCCAACCGTTTCGGTCTTTCTAGGCTTCATCTGCATGGCGTAGCTAACATACGAGGCGGAAGTTTAGGCATGCCTTTAACTGGCAGCTCCACATACGAGACGTGAGGCGAACTGTGTTGGCAACAGCAAAATTGTTCTCCCACGGCAAGGCGCTTGTGGGATGGTGGATCACATTAAGAGATCGGTGTATTAGCGTGTTACCTTAGTTTTTTTGTCGTTTTCACTATCACAGAACGTTTTACTTGGAAACCACATTAAAAACACTAAATGTCCACCTCACTAACCCTTTTTATTCTTGCAAAATCCTTAACCCTTTTACCCTTCAGCTTGGAAAAAAGCCACTTTTTTGAGTGGGATCTCCCCGTGCGGTGCATTACAGAGGGTATTCCACCTGGAGATGGGTAAAGAACTCGTCTATTAACCGAGACATGAGGGCCTGGGAAAATGATTTTATTGCATGCTTATTTCTGCTCGTCGCCGCTACAACCACACTCAGTTCTACTGACGAAATCGCATTACATTAGTTTAAAGTGAAGCTCCCCAGACTTCAAAACCAGCAAAGACTAATTACATCGGAAGCCTTCAAATCCTGCAATTACGCGTTTTCGACATCATTTCACGGCACACCATTCTAAACGTCTAATTATTATACGTAGCCGACGAGGCCGAAGGCCGAGTTGGCTAAAATTAGGCGATATCACGCAAGCTTGAACGCTATAACTGTTTTATAATTCAACACATTGATAACAAACGAAGATTCCGAAATTGTAACATTTGTGAAGCGGCGCCGGTCCGTCATTTTCACATTTTCTTGCGAAATCTACATCTACCGCCGAATAGACGTCATGTAGACCTACAGCTATCGAGAGCTTTATTACCATATTTGGGCAATGTATCAATTATTAATGTGTTGAATGGAGCTTTTTCGCTTGTACATTTTGTATTTCCAATACAGATCATGTGATAATACTCAGGAGGTTTGGTCCTTTGTTTTATTCGTTAAAAAGAGTGCATGCAAGCATGAATATGTCTGCATGCACTCTTTTTAATGAACAAAACAAAGGACCAAACCTTCTGAGTATAGAGCGTTTTCACTCACGTGACCAGCAGCCATATTGAATTACTGAAACAAAGGAAAGTATTTGCGTAAAAGTAGAGTTCAATTCCCGGAGGATTAGTTTGGTACACCATGATGGCCGCCATTCCTTTGTTTTGGAACACCAACATGGCCGCCGTGACGTCATGTGAAAACGCTCTATTATCACAAGCCTGTATTGGGACAACAAAATGTACAAGTGAAAAAGGTTACAGTTATGGCTCCCTAAGGATATTAAATGTGTTTCCGTTTCGCTGCCGTTGTGTGTTAAAAATCAAAAGGGAAAACTGCTGTTTTACAAATCACCCTTACAATGACAAAACAAGTTCCAGACCTAGAGAAGGGAACACTAATAATGCGACGGTGTCAAAGCTGCCTCCCTCTACTTGCAAAAAATCAAATTATTAAAATGTGTTTTTTTACTAACCACCCTTACAATTAATGAACAAGTACGTTCCTGACCTATGGCAAGGAAAACTAGTTATGCGACGGTGTCCGGCAAATTTAAAGCTGCAGTGCTAACTTGGTGCCATCTCTATGCCTTGGTATCCTGGACCATAACCAGTGGTTGGTTTGGATGCGGCTCCTTTAGTGCCTTTTGCTTCCTCTTCACTCGCATGCCGTACAGAAGGACCGATGCGACAACCGCGATCAAGAGCCCAGCTACAGCACAGCCCACGGCTGAGAAAAGCACAACGTTGTTTGTACCTTTCTCGCGAACCACCTCAGTGATTGTGCCTGTTTCATCTTTGTCCACGTCTCCACCCATGTTGGGAAATGCGCTCTCAACCATTACCACATACTTCCTGTTCAAGTGCTCGTGGACAAACTCTTCCATGATTTTTTCAAACTTTTGGCATTCTCCCTCACGCGCGCAGCGCAAAAGTTCTGTACAGATGTCGTGAAGCATGTCAATCCAGCGTGGAACCTTTGCTGTTTGGTTGTCATGGAAAGCGTCGCTAAGATACCAAAAGTAACCTGTGCGGTTGGTCACGCGACGAATGGCAGCGATCAGAGGAAGATACTCGCCCCAGCTCAGCTCATGAGGACAGAACGTGGTGCTGATTGGCGTGAACGCCTGACCATCTGCGTTTAATGCGGCGTCGCACTCGGTAGCAAGCGTAAACAGACGAGATTTCTTCACCTCTCCTTTCTTACCGTACGGGCGAACAGTATCGGCATCAATTACCATGTGGTCTTTTGTGAAGCCATCGTAGGTTGTGAAATTGTCGGTGTGGGCCCTCGGATAAACAGCTTCCACCTTGCACCAGCCAGGCATCCGCTCAGTTCCCCTGATCCCACGGATGATGTCGCCGTTGGACAGCTGAGAGACGCGAATGGTCCCCTTGGTCTGTTCCTCTACGCGCATTTCACTGGAAACACAGTTGACATTGCAACAGTTATTGCAATCCTCGCACTCTTTACTGTGCGCTAATGCTCCAGGGACGAGGATCCCGACGATTACCGGCAGCAAAATCGATAATTGACTCATTGCAGCTTTGAATAGTCTAAAAGCGGAGAAACAAACATCGACTGATTGACGCACAAATGATTGTTCTGTTTTCAAATGAATATTTCGGGCTTTTAGTCACAATATTGACATTTTAGTGTAAGGAAAGAATTAGGGGTAGGTAGAACACTTGGAGAAAGTTTAGCAAAACTTCGACAGCGTCTGAATGACAGCTAAAACTTTGCTATTAGAAACTAAATGCAATCACTCTGAAAACCTCTCGGGCTTTTAGTCACAATATTGATTTTTGTAGTGTAAGGAAAGAATTAGGGGTAGGTAGAACACTTGGACAAAGTTTAGGAAAATTGCGTCTGAATGACAGCTAAACCTTTGCCATGAGAAACTAAATGTAATCATTGTGCAGAGCTTTACCGTGACCGTCAACAGTACATCACAGAATAAGCTCCAACATTGAAATAAACAACCATTAAGTTGCAAACAATAATTATAAGCTGTTATGAATAATTTAGCAAACTCAATAATGAGTAAATCAAAATGGTATCTTAATGACTAAATGAAGCATCACTCTTCCAAAACACAGTTTAAAAGCAGACTTGAATTGAACGGCCAGACAGTGAAGGCCCGGTTTCGAAAAGCATTCTTTGTTCCCATACATGTATCTTGTGTTAGGCAGGAAGTTCTAATTAAACTAAAACAAGAGATGATTTGTTACCGTTAAGCTTTTCCACGAAATGTAATTAACATGCATGTTTTGCTTGACGTACAAGTACGAAAATATGAATTTCTAGCCAGGAGTGGTTTTTTTATAAGCATTGAATTTCGCCAACAGGATGAAAAGAGCAGCTATTCACATTTGAGCATTTTCAACTCAGTTTCTTTAAGACTGAAACGATCCTCATCACAGTAACTCAGATTAATTACTCCACACGAAAACAAGTCAATGAACCAATTAGAATTCAAAGCAGATTCGAGTATCCGGCGCTAAACGCGGGAAAACGCATTCGAGCGAGTCACAAGTGGTTTTGGTTTTACTTCTGATTTGGAGAGGAAGTGGAGCGAGATTTTTGAGCGTAACGCAAAGTGTAGATATGCGACCCCCTCCCCTAGACCCTATTTCAGACAACAAGAAGAGGGTTTTAGTGCCCCATTTTTAACCAAAACATGCTACTGATTTGGCATCAAAGTTCTTGTAAAGATAAAACTCTATACCTTGCTTCAGACTACAGAAAAGAAAATGGCCCATTTTTGGACCAACCTTGTCAAAATCTGTAACGTCCCGATTTTAGACTAAAATTGCTCGAGAGCCATACCCCTTGGAGCGATACACACCCATGTTGACATAAGGGAGCATAAACCTACACAACCCCCTCCCTTCCTCCTAATACCATGGGGACAAAACCAAAATCAGCACTCAATTGGAAATTGCTCTTTGACCAAATTATATATCATGAGTTAACCCGAGCTCTGTTTTGTGCGTTCAAGTCATCATTGCTCTTAGGAATGTATACGCAGATCACCTCAAAAGGGAAGTTATTAAACTCAATTTTGACACGAAATGAATACGACTTGGATTCCTTATGGGACGACCTCGCAGATACTGAGGTGGTGTGTAGTTACAGTTGAAATTTTCATCCCAGAAGATAGAAAAGATTGTTGGGGTTGAGTAGGACTTTCCTGTTTGATCTAAGTGCCCGTGTACTGATGGGATTAAAACGTTATCCGTAAAACGCCCCAGGATTCATGCGCGTGGAAAACTTTCGACGCGTTTACGAAGGAAAAGTTATATGTGTGGAAGGATCCCGTGTAAGCTAGAAATACATTACATTGTGAGAGGTTCATTTCTTTCAATATTTCAAGATCTCTAACTCTCTAGCTACAGTTTTCTTGTCTGGCGTTTCTCTTAGGATTGCAAAAATGGTTTCTCAAATTGATTTCGTTTCTATTCTAAGAATTTGATTAATTGTTCTACATGATGTGAGCGCATTGTTCTTTGTTTGGAACTCGAAGCTAGGAAATGTTTGAAGGGAGCATAAGGCGATGTGAAATCACGGTCTTCATAATCTTACAAGGATAAAGTTTTAGATATTACGCCGGGACTCCAAATTTACACATTTCTTGTACGTTTAAAATAGTTGATCTTCAGCGCATTTTTCGGGTACGTCCGAAGCAGGTGATTAACAGTTTTAACGAAATCAGTCGAAAATAATGATCTGAAAGACTTCTTTGTTATTCACTCACCTCACTTATCTCTTCTTTGTTGCCAGCGAGGAAAGCTAGATAACCACACGATTTTGCTGCTGCCTTTGTCAGCCAGCCTCTGAGCGTGTGAAAGACCTAAACGGTTTTGCCGCTTGAAGTCGTGTGCTTATTATATAAGGGAAATTATGAAGGCGTTTCTTGGAAAGAAAGACTTTACGAAGATGCTTCGCTTGCATTTTGTAGCAGGGCGTTATAATTAAGCTGAAACGGAAAGTGAATTCAACTTAATTTATAATGAACACTCCTGCCATGCAGCAAAAATGGTTTTTGTCCCAGGAAAGTTCTTGTATAAAGTGCCCCCGTGAACGAGAAAAAGATTCAAACTTTACGTGATTCAGGTGTTAATATCGGGGTTGCAAACATTTTCGGCTGCAATAGACCAATTTCGATTTAAAATTCAGTCCCAAAACAAAAGACATCATCTAGAAGCTCTGGGGAATAAATATAAGGATTTGTATGAGTTTATTCCCCAGAGCCTCGAGATGATGCCTTTTGTTTAGGACTGAATTTTAATATATCGAAAGTGGTCTAAACCACCCACATGATATTTTGGACGACCTTAGACCTCATTAATAAGCAAACTTTATACTTGGAAAAATAATAATTAAAAGACACTAAAGGAACTTTCACACTATTGCAT
>NC_090893.1:18841482-18851482 GCF_036669925.1 Montipora capricornis
AATTTGCCAAATTATAATTTTTCTGTATCTGTGTAAACATGGATCCAGAAGAGCATGCCGGAAACAGTGCCGAAAAAAGAATAAGGAAACCTAATTTTACTACCAGAGAGTTGACAATAATTACAGAAAACGTGGAGGGAAATAAAGGCATCTTGCAAAGCATGTTTACCGACAATGTTACCAATAAAACCAAAACTGAAACATGAAAAGCCATTACAGAGAAGGTTAATGCCGTTGGTGTAACCAGCAGAACCATCTACGAAGTAAAACAGAAATGGAAAGGGCTTTTCAGCATAGCCAAGAAGGAGTTTAGCCAACAAAAAAAGGAAGACGGGCGGTGGACCGGCACCAGGCGAGCCCTCCCATACGAGTAAAATGATTGTCGAAGTTTATGATAACACGCCCGGTTTTTCGGGAATAACAGAAGGTTTTGAGTCCGGTGAGTACCGCTGTTACCGATTACCTCTAGGAAACTTCCAGATGCGAAGAAACGTAAGGCTACAAGAACTTGAACAAGTGGCGAAAGTGCGTGATTACGACCGGTGTTTCTCGCTAGATCTTCGGACAACAAATCGGCAAGGTAATTTATGGAGTCTCAACCAAAACGGAATCTCGACTTGACGTCGTTGTCGCTTAAGTAGTCATCCAGACGTGCATTAAAAAGCCTCAGCAACAAACAGCAACATGTCGGCCATCTTGTTTTTGCAGATTTATCCATGGAATAGCGATTTATTACCACCTCGCAAGGTGGAATAAATTTATCCCAGATATATTCCTGAATAGCGCTATTCCTTCTTTCAGGAACAGAATTTATTCCGGGGATAAAGTTATCCCTGGAATAAGGCACAATTATTCCAGGAATAGAGTTATTCCTCCTTTCAGGAACCGGCCCCTGATTTTTCAGGCTTCTCTACCGACTCTACGCAAAAGCTAAAATTGCGTTGACTTCATAACTGCGAAGATCGCAGCTTGACTTGATTTCATATCCGCACTTCAATATAATATCATTCTTTTCATATATCATTTCATTCGTTAATTACTTTTTTCTTGCTTCCTGTTGGTTTCTCGGAACTTTGGATTAAAGCTAACAACTCTGTCAGTATTTAGTATCTGAATTGAAATGAATTAAGTTATCACAGTCATTCAGTTGTGCCTGACGTGGGCACGCAAACAATTCACCAGTATTTCTTATACCTCTTTAACTTATTTGAAGTGGGATTTATTCTTCCTGCTCAAATCGTTGTAAAGGGGAACTTTGCAAGCCAATAGGACTGAATACTTAGCTTGCTGCAAGGGTGTAATAAATTATTTGTTTGTGGTATAATCGACCTATGCTGCCCGTTATTTTTTTCCTTGTACACCGAGAAAGCAAGTCAGAAAATGATGATGCATTTATCTTGGATCTTTTATGAATAGAGAAGGTTTTAGTTTTCTTAGCCGGTGCTGAGATTCAAAATGGAGGGAGTTATAAAGCAAATGATAATTAAAAATTCGTGACGAAAAATATGTGTGGAGCATACAAAATTAAAGTTTCAAACGACAAAGAAAAACTGTTAGGCTAAACAGTTTTGAAAAACACAAATTCCATACATTATAATCTTCTTCAGGTTTGCCCTTGCTCTCCCCAAACGTTTGTTCAACGTTTTAAGTAGATTCAACGTATTTTTACGTTTCGCTTGATTTGGTTGCCCGTTCGTACTCGCCAAGTTTGGCTAATTATAAATAAATTTCGTAACACAGCCCCTTCGAAGCTAAGCGAGGTTAGAGTCTTATATTTTTTCGTATTTTTTTATATTTAATGTTTTATTCAAACCTTCCTTCAATGATATAAGTAGTTGTATATTTTCACGCTTCCCTTGATTTGGTTGCCACTGAGTTCCCCGTCGCTAAATTTGCCTAATTATCATAAAAATAGTAAATTTCGTAACACAGCCTCTTCAAAGCTAAGCAAGGTTAGAGCCTTATATATTTTCGTTCCCATAACGACCTCAATCGCAAAGGAATAAGAAATCAGTAGTTCGGATTAATGGAACAATTAACTATTTGGGTAACAATCTCTTTATCTCTTTCCTAAATAGAACTGCTGCATTAATTTGCAATTTGATCGAAGTTGAAATGTTCCATTTGTTACTTCCCTTAAGAACTTTTCAGTTTTACGCTCCAGTATTACTCAGATAACATTGTGTTAAGAAAGTTAATAAATCACTTTTCCCATAAGACAACGTTTTACCAAGAGACTTGATAATGAATAATCACGTAAAATTGGAATTTCAGAGTCACGAAGCCCTTGCTTTACCTCCACGAAACTTTTGCTTTTAAAAAGCACCCGTTTGGACCAACACTCAGTGATAAGTCGCTCATTGCTCCTTATGGCCCCGTTGTCTCATTAATATATGACTAATGCGATGCAAACCTGCAGCTCCGATGACATGTCTCTTGGTTTTTTCTCTTTTAATGTAATTTAAAAGCCCTGAAAGTAACCAAGAATCAGCTCCCTCAAGATTTTAAAGTTAGGAATGGCGGACCATTGAATAAGAAAATTCCAGTTAAAATAAACAAGTGTCTTTTTGTAATCAAGGCTTTAAAACTTGGGTCACTTAGTGTTGAGTAAAGAGAACTTTTGAAATCCAAGAACAAGAAGACCTCTTTTTTTGGTCACAGGAGCACTTCAGTAGTATGAACAAGGAATTTTATGCGTAATGAACGATGAACGAGTTCTGATTCCTTTTCTCTTATTTTCTGTTGGTTTCTCTATACCGGCTTTATATCAAAGCATAGTTAATCTAGGGACTGGTCATGAAACCCTGAGAATTTCAAAAGGAGGAACAATACAGTCGCAATTAGATGTTGAACCGACCGCGACCCTGCACAATCTTTTGTTTTTGGTTCGCAAGTTAATTTCGAATAAATTAGTTGAAGCTGTTGATTGGTTATCCTGCCGAAAAAAGAGTGTTTTTGTCGGGTTTTGTGCAGGGTCAAGGCCAAAAAAGCAAACAAAAACAAGAAACAAAGAAACTTGTCGAGTTTCATAACTAGCCTACATCTATTAACTATGATCAAAGCAAGGAAGTATGACGGTATTTTTACGTTTATTTTGAGAAGCGGCCACCGTCATTCAGTTGTGAGTGAAGCACGAACGCAAGGAGAGTATTGCAAGGTATGTGAATATTCTAGCCCACTGTGTATTATATATATAGTTAATTGTTTGTTTGTTGTGTGATAAACTATCCTAACTTCCATTCTTTGCTTATACATCGAGAAAATTAGTTAATTAAGTCTTTGATAGTAAGATGAAGTGGAGCAAGGAAGAAAGGAAGGAACTTTATTTAAGTGTCTAGTCGTTCTAGCGCTGGAGCACTAATTGGGGACACTGTAAACTGAAATTAGCAATCAACGCAATTCATGTCAAATGTTGATTTTTGAGGAGAGGGGAAACCGGAGCAGTACCCGGAGTAAAACGTCTCCGTACAGAGAAGAGAACCAACAGACTCAACTCACAAATGACGCTGAGTTTGGAATCGAACGCTTTCCGAAAGGACGCTTCAATCTTTGCACAGAACTGACTGGCCTGACCAGGCATTTCGAAGGACTAAGTCAATAACCCCATCTAATTAATACACTTCGAAGATGATATATACTCCTCCAGAAGAATGCGAAGGATTGTCATGCAAGTGTTCCTTTAAATTGTTGCATTTTCTTTGAAGGCTGACTGGTCTGGCCAGCCAGTTCTGACAAAAGGAAAGCGTCCTAAGTTACAGTTTTCTTATCCGGTTAGATTAAAAATAGAGGGTTTGACAAAGCAAAAGATGAGTGCCTGAAAATGCATTAAAGAATTCTGATTCTGTTATGCTTCATCGGCTTTAAAGTCACACTCAAAGTGAAGCAAGACTAGCGCTTCACATATTTTCGTTCCCTTAACAACCTTACATCTCGCGAAACTAAGCCTCAGTCGTTTGGAGCAATGAAACAAATCAACTATTTGGATAACAGTCATTTGATCTCTATCCGTAAAGAACTGCCCCATTAATTTGCACAGTTTGATCGAGTATGAAATGATTTGGTGTTCTTTATGTTGTTTAAATGCCTCTCCTAATATCTTTGGAGTTGCTGCTCTGTTCATAGAGGACTATTTTATCGAGAGCCAATAACGTGGTAACCTGATCAATCACCGTTCGGGAGAGTCATTTCTTGGCCTCACATCAATCCTCATCCATCTGGAACGACAGAGGTAATTAAGTTGCCCGTTGTTTCTCAATATTGTCTAATAACAAGAACAAGTCATTTTATGCTTAATAAACCAGTTCTAATTACTTTTAAGTGAAGCGACGATGCTCGCAGTTATGAACGCAAGTTTAGCAATTGCGTATTCCGACGAGAAGCCTGAGAATTCAGGACTTCAATGGGGTTTGAACGCGTGACCTCGTTGAAGACCTGAATTTTCAGGCTTCCCTACTGATTGTACGCAATTGCTAAAATTGCGTTCTTAACTGTGAAGATCGTAGCTTGACTTGATTTCATATCCGCACTTCAATATAATATGATTCATTTCATATATCATTTCATTCGTTAATTACTTTTTTTCTTGCTTCCTGTTGCTATTTCGGAACTTTGGATTAAAGCTAACAACTCTGTCAGTATTCCTGCGGTATCTGAATTAAACTGAATTAAGTGTTCACGGTCATTCAGTTGTGACTGACGCGCGCACGCAAAAAAATTCACCAGTATTTCTTATACCTCTTTAACTATTTGTAGTGGGATTCATTCTTCCTGCTCAAATTGTTGTTAAGAGGAACGTTGCAAGGCAATTGGAATATTTAGCTTGCTTGTTTGTGGTTTGATCGACCAATGCTGCCCTCTATTTTTTCCTTGTACACCGAGAAAGCAAGTCAAAAATGATGTATCTTGAATTTTTTTTTTTTTTTAATGAATTGTGAATATAGTTTTCTTATCCGGTGCTGAGATTGAAAATGGAGAGAGTTATGAGCAAACGATGAGTAAGAATTCGTAACAAAAAACGTTTGTCGAGCATACAGAATTTAACTTTCAAACAACAAAGACAAAACTGTTTGGCTGCACAGTTTTCAAAAACCCAAATTTCAATGCATTATAATCTTCATCAGTTTTGCCCTTGCCCTGCCTCCTTGAATTTGTATTTGGTGTTTTATTCAAACTTTCCTTCAATGTTTTAAGTAGTTATATATTTTTACGTTTCCCTTGATTTAGTCCCCTCCAGAGTTCCCTGTCCCTAAATTTAACTAATTATAAATTTCGTAACACAGCCTTGCTTCTAAGCAAGGTTGGAGCCTTATATATTTTCGTTCCTATAACGACCTGAACCGCACAGGAATAAGCCACCAGTAGTTCGGAACAATGGAACAATTAACTATTTGGGTAACAATCATTTGATCTCTTTCCGTGTTGAACTGCTGAATTAATTTGCAATTTGATCGAAGTTGAAATGACTTCTTGCTCTTCCTGTTCCATTTGTTATTTCCCTCAAGAACTTTTCAGTTTTATGCTCCAGTATTACTCAGATAATTTGTGTTAAGAAAGTTAAAACACTTTTCCTACAAGATAATGTTTTACCAAGGGACCTGATAATGGAATAACCACGTAAAATTGAAATTTCAGACTCACGAAGCCATTCCTTCACCTCCACGAAACTTTTGCTGTTGAAAGGCACCCGTTTGGACCAACACTCAGTGGTAAGTCGCTCATTGCTCCTTATGGCCCCGTTGTCTCATTAATGTATGACTCATGCAAATCAAACCTGCAGCTCCGATTACATATCTCTTGGTTTTTTTTCTTTTGATGTAATTTAAAAGCCCTGAAAGTAACCAAGACTCATCTCCCTCAAGTTTTAAAAGCTAGGAATGGCGGACCATTGAATAAGAAAATTCCAGTTTAAATAAACAAGTGTCTTTTTGTAATCAAGGCTATAAAACTTGGGTCAATTAGTGTTAAGTAAACATAGTTTTGAAATCCAAGAACAAGAAGACTTCATTTTTTGGTCACAGTAGCGCTTCAATAGTATGAAAAAGGAACTTGATGCGTAATGAACGAGTTCTGATTCCTTTTCTCTTATTTTCTGTTGGTTTCTCTATACCGGCTTTATATCAAAGCAAGGAAGTATGACGGTATCGTTTTTACGTTTATTTTGAAAAGCGGTCACCGTCATTCATCAGCTGTGACAGAAGTACGGACGCAACGAGAGTATTGCAAGGTATTTGGATATTCTAGCCCACTGTATTATATATAGTTAATTATTTGTTTGTTGCGTGATAAACTATCCTGCCTTCTATTCTTTGCTTGTACATCGAGAAAATTAGTTAATTAAGTCTTTGATGGTAAGATGATGAAGTAGAGCAAGGAAGGAAGGAAGAAGGAAGGAAGGAAGGAAGGAACTTCGTTTAAGTGTCTAGTCGTTCTAGCCCTGGAGCACTAATTGGGGACACTGTAAACTGAAATTAACAATGAACGCAATTCAAGTCAAATGTTGATTTTTGAGGAGAGGGGAAACCGGAGCAGTACCCGGAGAAAAACCTCTCGGTGCAGAGAAGAGAACCAACAGACTCAACTCACAAATGACGCTGAGTTTGGAATCGAACGCTTTCCGAAAGGACGCTTCAATCTTTGCACAGAACTGACTGGCCTGACCAGGCATTTCGAAGGACTAAGTCAATAACCCCATCTAATTAATACCCTTCGAAGATGATATAAACTTCTCCAGAAGAATGTGAGGGATTATCATGCAAGTGTTGCTTTAAATTGTTGCATTTTCTTTGAAGGCTGACTGGTCTGGCCAGCCAGTTCTGACAAAAGGAAAGCATCCTAAGTTTCAGTTTTCTTATCCGGTTAGATTCAAAATCGAGGGTTTGACAAAGCAAAAGATGAGTGCCTGAGAATGCATTGAAGAATTCTGATTATTTTATGCCTCATCGGCTTTAAAGTCACACTCAAAGTGAAGAATGACTAGAGCTTCATATATTTGCGTTCCCTTTACAACCTTAAGCTTCGCAAGACTAAACCAGCAGTTCTTAGGAGCAATGGGACAATCAACTGTTTGGATGTTATGTTATGTTATGTTATGTTATGTTATGTTATGTTATGTTATATGGATTTAACAGGCATTTTATCTCGTTCCTTATTTCAGAACTGCCTCATTAATTTGAACAGTTTGATCGATTATGAAATGACTCAGTGTTCTTTATGTTTCATTTGTCGTTTAAATGCCTCCTAATAACTTTTGAGTTACTACGCTGCTCACATTTTCGTTATAGAGGACTATTTTATCGAGAGAGTCGGTGATGTCGTACCCACATCAATTATAATTGCAGAGTCATTTCTTGGCCACAAATCAATCCGCATCTATTAGGAACGACAGTGGTAATTAAGTTTCCCGTTGTTTCTCAACGCTGTCTAAAAACAAGAACAAGTTATTTTATGCTTAATAAATAGACCAGTTCTGATTACTTTTTACTTACTTCCTGTAGTTTTCTCTTTACTTTGAATGAATGAAACTGAATTAAGTGATCACGGTCATTCAGTTGTGAGTGACACCTGCACGCAAAAGATCCACCGCTTATCCCTTAACTTATTTGCAGTGGTGTTCATCACTATTCCTGCTCAACTGATTGTAAAGAGGAACATTGCAAGGTAATTAGTAATATTAGCTTGCTGCAACGGTGTAATAAATTATTTGTTTGTTGTTTGATCGACCTAAACTGCCCTCTATTATTTCCTTGTACATCGAGAAAGTAAGTAAATGCTGTATATCTTGAATTTTTTTCTGAATGAAGAGGGTTTTAGTTTTCTCATTGGCTGAGATTCAAAAAGGAGCTCGGGGGGGGGGGGGGGGGTTACGTACGAAGCAAATGATGAGTAAGAATGCATTCAAGAATTCAGGCAGTGTAGATGAAAATCGATTGGTAGAACTTAACCCAATTACTTAGAGTATCCCTTCTGATCCTCTTGTAATGCTTGACAAAGCTAATGAGTAAATGTGACTTGGTACATCGTCTGAGTTCGGTGCAAATGCTCTTTGAAGTGTGTAAAAACACAGTTTCAGTTAAGGACATGACATTGCGTGTCCGTGTATCCACTTACTTGACCATTTCTATACTTTAATTAATATTTAAACTACTTTTACTGCGTATCAGCATATCCACTTTAGAATATACTTAACAACATTTCAAGAGAATGGGTGGTATTTTCCACTACGACTATTCACTTCAGTATAAGATACTTAGAACACTACCAGGGGATGGGTGGTAATAATTTTACACCACGTGAACAGTTGCTGTACATGTATCTCTTAAGAGGTGCAGCTGTATTCCGCAGTTACGACGCTCTGTGTGCATTGTACGTGATGTGTGTGCCCGGCGTAAATGATTATTGTTAGGAGAGTCAAACCTTATAGAAGTATTTTATGCAGAGACTAATTTTGATAGGCAAGTGTAGTAACCACATCAAATCACCATTGCAGAGTTCTTTATCTTGATAAAACCACTGCTTGAGCTCACACAAAAGAGCATCCGTTTGGACCAAGAGTGGTAAGTTGCTTATCATTACTTAAAGCTTTATTGTATACAATGTTCATATATGACTCACGTGATGCAAACAAGCTCTGATTACGTATAACTCTTGCTATATGTTTTGTTTGTGGGTTACAGTGAAAAATATCACTGCCATTATTCATGTAAAAGACACCCTTTTTCCATACACGTGTGATCCATATATGATTCAATTTTCCCTGTTGGATGAACGAAGAATGAAAAGTAATAAGTGCTTAGGGTTTGAAGCTTAAATTGAGGCAAATCTACTAGTGTAGATTCTAGAAATCATTACGCATCCACTTACTGGCATATGAATAGCATGTATTCTTGTATTCCTCATTCTTCAAAGGATGCATCAAAGGATGCATGCAGCTATAAAAATACAATAGTGCACGTGTAGCACTATTGTTTTTTAATTGATGAGTCTAAAGCTTCCGAACTCGAAATGGTATCTCCTGGCATTATTGATTTGACATAACTCGACTGTATTTCATCCCATAAATAGCTGCTTTCAGCTGTTTAATTTGAGGGTTTGTAGGAGAAATAATGCACCTATCGATGTTAAGCTGCTGGGGGGGGGGGGGGGGGGAGAGGCCGGGCATAGGCGGGGGAATTGAACTCAGATCAGTTTTTCTGTTCAATTGGCGGCCTCAGGGAAGTCATCCTGTGTCAAAAAAGTGCAAATTCCTCACCCCAGGAGCATTATTGTTGGTCAAAAGAGTGCAAATTCTCCAAACCCATCTTCCTCCCAAAAATGCATAGGTAAAAAAGAACAGAAGAAATAGGGACAGAAATTATACATTTTATTTTTTAAAAGGTAACAAAGCAATGACTTCAAAATGTAACATCTGCTATAATGGAAGATTGTCATGTAAATCCATAGTTCATCTGGAAAGTATATTAAAATTTTGAGGACTGTCTCAACTGATACTACTAAACAAGACAGTACGACAGGGAAATTCTGTTATCTTTTCATGAACTGTTATGCTACTTTTGTTTACTTGAATTGCCATCCTTTTATTGCTCATTGCCATTATTTATATTTCATCACTAAGACAACAACAAATATTACAGCTCTCGCCGTACTGAACAAGAACTTAGATCTTAAATTTAATTAAATACATTTATTATGCTTATGAATTCAATCAAGCATACACAACTTGAACGAAGAAAACTCGTGAATATTCAAATGTATGCAAAAAATATGCACCAGAACACAACGAAAACAAAAGATTTTCTATTGGATTACATCTTACATCTCAACCTTGTTAAAAAGATTCGATGAATTTGGCTTACAATATATAGAGCAGATTCACTCACCACGCAGAGAATCGGTTTGCTCCTAGTGATTTTTGGGTAATTCCAAAATAACGGTACTATTTTTCAGTCTTTCTCGGTCATTCAAGATGGAGGTCAGCCAAGATGGCGTCAGTGGACCCCTCTCT
>NC_090893.1:18856482-18866482 GCF_036669925.1 Montipora capricornis
CCGAGCTCTGCGATAATTTATGCAAAAAAAAGCCCCTGATGGCAATGTGTCCGTAATATGTCATAACATGTTATCAGTAGTTCTTTTTAAATCCCCAGTCCCTTTTTCTCCTGCTGGAAATGTCTTTTAGGATAATTAATCAGTTTTGCTTGAATGAATTCGAATAAAAGCAGAGCGTGCATCGACCCTTTTTTATAGAGTGTTTTCACGTGACGTCACGGCGGCCATGTTGGTGTCCCTAAAGAAAGAACTGCGGCCAGAACTGCGGCCATGTTGGTATCCCCAACTAATCCTCCGAGAATTGAGTTCTATTATCATGCAAACGTTTTCTCTTGTTTCGGTGAAATAAACAAGGTTACTGATCACGTGAGTGAAAATCGAGGGTTTGCTCCATAATATGTCATAAAATGTTATCTGTCGTTCTTTTTAAATCCCCAGTCCCTTTTTCTCGCCCTAGAAATATCTTTTAGGGTAATTAATCAGTTTTGCTTGAATGAATTGGAGCAAAAGGAGATTATCTACTCAGATTTGTGTTAAGAAAGTTAACACTTTTCCTACAAGGTAATGGTTTGTGGAGAGATTTAATAATTGAATAACCACGTCAAATTAAAATTTCAGGGACACGAAGCCATTGCTTGACCTCACACGAAACGTTTGCTCTTGAAAAGCATCCGTTTGAACCAACACTGGTAAGTCCTTCATTTCTCCTTATAGCCTTATCTTATGAATATATGACTCCGCTCCGATTGGCCGTTGGCAAAACCAAGATCGGACCGGACGGGATCGGACCGGAGCGGATCGGATCGGATCGGATCGGATCGGATTGACAGACACGGACCGGGTCAATAACAAAACCCCCGCCAAAAGTAGACGGTCACCAGACAACGTGCTGAAGACTGGAAAAGGCGAATTATGTGCCGTTCTCTCTTGTGTAGTCGTCTCCTCATTTATTGAGGAGATTACAGATTCCGAAGCGGAATTATGAAAGATACCATGTGACAAATTGACGTCAATAAGCGAATTGACTGCGTGCGCGACGGTCTTCTTCTTCAAACATGAAAACTGACAACATTTTTTTACTCTACCCCAGTCCCTGGCAATTGCACAATAGCCTGATTAAGCGACAGAAAGGGAACGTCAGTTGACGAAAGGGGAGCCCGCAGAATAGTTGGGATTCTAATATGGCCTAATATGGATATTTTTACTGCCTGCGCCATCGTCAACTGACATTCCCGTTCTGTTGCAAAATCAGGCTATTGTTTAATTAGAAAGGGACTGGGATAAAGTAAAAAATTATCAGTTTTTATGTTTGAAAAGGAAGACCGTTGTGTACGCAGTCAATTCACTTGTTGACGTCAATTCGTCACATCGTATCTTTCATAATTCCGCTTCGGAATCTGTAATCGTGTTAAAGATGAAACAACAACAATGATATTCAATGTAAGGAGAAATGTAGACTCGGAAAAGTATCCGAGTCCCAGATGGGATTTGAGCCCACGACCCTCCGTGATCTAGTCGGATGCTCTAACCACTGCGCTACTGGAGACTCTATGGTGAGCAAGGGAGGTTGGTTGGCTGCATCTTGATATGCATTAATGTGACAGCGCGATGCCGTTAGTGAGTTTCAAATATGCTAGTCAATACTTGGCTGTGTAGCCGCGCGATGCGGTTCAAGTCGAGACCCACAAATTGACCCTTGCTCACCATAGAGTCTCCAGTAGCTCAGTGGTTAGAGCATCCGACTAGATCACGCAGGGTCGTGGGTTCAAATCCCATCTGGGACTCGGATATTTTTCCGAGTCTACATTTCTCCTTACAATGATGAATGGTATATGAAATGGACCAAAATCGCGAGGTCACGGGTTCAAACCCCGTTGAAGTCCTGAATTTTTCAGGCTTCTCTACGCAATTGTAAAAATTGCGTTCATAACTGCGAAGATCATAGCTTTACTTGATTTCTCCTTACGTTGAATATCATTTAATCTGTAATCACCTCTGGAAAACAAAACATTTCGACGAGTCTCAATAAATGAGGAGACCACGACACGAGAGAGAAAGGCACAGAATTTGAGTACGTTGTCTGATCTTATTGATCCAGTCCGAGTTTTGCCAATCCGATCCGACCCGATCCGATCTGGTCCGATCCGATCCGATCCGATCCGGTCCGGTCCGATCCGGTCCGATCTGGGTTTTGCCAACGGCCGCTCCGATTACATACATTCTTTTTTTTTAGTAAAAACATCTAATTTTGGAACAGAGGCTGAACGTTGTTATATAGTGAACATGGTATGGTATTTCAATAAATCAATGTGGACGTGACCAGCCTTGGTTTCCTGGTACAGTTGAGTACTACAACTCAAAGCTGAAAGAATGCAAGTTCAACTACCTTGATGATACATCAGACTTTGTTTCACCTGATGACTTTGGTGGTGTTGAAGTTATTTTGGAACGATTAAGTGTTCAATATTAGAAGCTGAGATGCCATGCAATAAGAAAACCATTGTTATTTTATACAAAATATGCCCTTAAGTATTTGGATTAAATTTACATTCAGTTACCTTTATTTTATACTTTCATTTAAACTACAAACTGAATGAACAAACTGAATGACTTTCAGCCTGAGGAATGTTCTTAATACGTTCTTAAAAGTCAGGTTAATCTCAACCACAACGTTCTTATCAAAAAAGAGTGTATGTCTTGTCTTCCTTTTTTCTCTTTTAATGTATGTTAAAAGCCCTGAAGTAAACCGAGAATTCTGGACAAAAAAAAAAAAAAGACATTCATAACTTCCTGGTCCACATCTGAAAAACTATTGTTGCATGAATTAAATCATATTATGGAGCTTAAAGTACGAGTCATTTTTGAACCACAGGAGACCAGACAGGCCAGTAGATCTCTTGAAGATTTTTAATTAAACCAATCTTCTCAAACTCATTAATAATTCATAAGCCAAAAACGAAAGAAATCACGACCGTGAAGGAAGTTTGGATATGCGGTCTTAATTAGCATAAAATTTCACCAAACTTGATCCCAAATATCTCCTAAAATACTGATTCCTTTGAGAAGCAATATCAAACACTCGAGATATCCAACTGATGAGTAAATATGACTCCGTACATCTTCTGAGTTTGGTGCAAATACTCTTTGAGGTGTGTAAAAACACAGTTTCATTGCGTGTCTGTGTATCCACTTACTTGGCCATTTCTATACTTTAATATTTACAGTAAATTATTTTACTGCGTATCAGCATATTCACTTTAGAATATACTTAACAACATTTCAAGAGAATGGGTGGTATTTTCCACTACGACTATCCACTTTAGAATAAGATACTTAAAACACTACCATGGGTGGTAATAATTTTACAGCACGTGTAGTTACTGTACATGTTTCTCTTAAGAGGTGCAGCTGTATTCCTCTGTCAGTTACGACGCTCTGTGTTTGCATTGTTATGTGTGTGGGCTTAAATGATTTATGTTAGGAGATTCAAACCTTATAGAAGTATTTTATGCAGAGACTTATTTTGATAGACAAGTGTATTAACCTCATCAAATCATCATTGCAGAGTTCTTTCCCTTGACGAAGCCACTGCATGAGCTCACACAAAAGAGCATCTGTTTGGACCAACAGTGGTAAGTTGCTCATCATTACTGAAAGCTTTTAATAATGTATACAATGTACATGTATGACCCACGAGATGCAACCAAGCTGTGATTACGTGTAACTTGTGCTAAAAGACACCCTTTTTCCATACACTTGTGATCCATATATGATTCAATTTTCCCTGTTGGATGAACGAAGAATTGAAAGTAATAAGTGCTTAGGGTTTGAAGCTTAAATTGAGACAAATCTGCAAGTGTAGATTCTAGAAGTCATTATGCATCCACTTATTGGCATTTGAATACCGTGTATTCTTGCATTCCTCATTCTTCAAAGGATGCATGTATAGCAGTATTGTTTTTTAATTGATTTGAGTCTAAAAGGAATTTTATTTAAGTGTCTAGCCATTCTAGCGCAGAAGCACTAATTGGTGACACTGTAAATTGAAATTAACAATTAGCACAAATCAAGTCAAATTTTGGTTTTTGAGGAGAGGGGAAACCGGAGTACCCAGAGAAAACCTCTCGGTGCATAGTAGAGAACCAACAAACTCAATCCACATATGACGCCGGATCTGGGAATCGAACCCGGGCCAGATTGGTGGGAGGCGAGTGCTCTCACCACTGCACCATCCCTGCTTCCAAACTCGGAATGGTATCTCCTGGTATTTTTGATTTGAGTTAACTTGACTGCACCTCATCCCATGAATGCGTTCCTTCAGCTGTTTGATTTGAGGGATTGTAGGAGAAATAATGTGAAGCTTTGTCCTTGTTATGCTGCTACTCCATTAGTCAAGAAGTTCAGGCTGGTTCTGAACAAAAACTCACGAATCATGACTTGGCTTTTTCTAATACTCAGAAATGATTTCCTTGGTGACAAAATGGACCTTTCCTGTGACTTATTGCGCATTTGACAACCAGCAATATGTAGTTATTCGTACATGTAAATGGGTCCATTTTTGTTTTCTTGATTGTCGCTTCTGCTAATAAATGAATAAATAAATAAATAAATGAATTAATTATTTAATTAATTAATAATTTACAAGAACAGTTAAAACAACCAAGCCTGTTTAAGTAACAGAGCTTTGTGATATTCCATAAAAGGGTTTCTTTTTTCATAAAAATGTACCATCAAAATTAAAAGAGTTTAGTGTGGAGACGTTATGTTGGTTTATAGCAGAAATACATCACCATGGCGGCCAGAATGTAAGTCTTAACTTTGGCTATCATTAACGCTTTGTTTGCCTTAAGTTTTCTAAGCTTGCGTGCCTTCTTGTACACCCTTCTTTTATTGTTTATTTAGACCCACAGGATGTAACTAAACCTTGGTGTTTCCTTAGAATGGGACAGGTTAATAGTAAAGAAGTCAAAAAAGGGATTAGGAATTAAATTGGAATGAGAAATCTCATGATTATTTAAACATTGGAGGCCAAGAAATTGAGTTCAATTGATGATTTGGTTTAATACACATGTCACCTCACCTATCCTCTTCGCGCTCTGTTGCGCATAAGGCTGCACTACTCTTCTTCCACTTGTCCCTATCCTTAGCCAGGGCTCTCGCTTCCTCCTAAGACTTCCAGCCCACCATTGTCCTCTCTTTCTCCACAGTTTGGCGCCAGGTGGTTTTGGGGCGGCCAACTTTCCTTCTCCTTCTCTTTACTTCAGTCTACTCATCCTCATACATCCTGTTCTTTCATTAAGCTCGTCAATCAATACTAGCCAAAATATACCCAGGCTTCTTTTCAGGCACTGGTATTGGAAGGAATCTAGTTTTCTGTTGTCTTGGACATTGGTCTTCCATGTCTCACTTCCATATAACAGGACTGGCTTGACTAAGGTGTTAAATAGCCTGATCTTGGTCCTCCTGTTTTATTGCATGTACATTTAATATAAATTTTTAACAAATGGAATGAAATTTTAGAATAAGCCATTTTACAGTTGTTTGCCTAGTGACCTAGCCTATGAATGGCTGCGAGGCTGCTGGTGTCCTTCCATTGATACAGACTTCACTGCTTTTATCATGTAAATTGTGTTGTCGTAATTGTAATTAGTCTACATTGCATTAACATTAGAAAAGCACAAAGGTTTGTACCAAAGCATGGTCACCGGCAGCCTCGCTTCCATTCTTAGGCCAGGTAACTTAGCTACAACCTATTGCAACTCCCACAACTCTGTGGTTGGTCCACCCATAGCTTGACTCGGTGTTGTGGCATGGGCTGTAGTCTTCTCCGCTCTTACTGATGATGCTTCTAGGGTGAGATGGAATCATCTGCCATAAACCCATTTTTACATGGGAGGTATTTCTTGAGCATTAAGCCCAACTCGGATCTTCATCCACAACAACACTGCTGCTGGTCTTGCTGATATCTTGGAATGGTGTTGGGTTAAATGGAGTGGAAAACGTATTGTTCTTTTCTTGTCCGGTACTTGATCACCTACTTCAATACCTTATCTGCGTGTTTTTTGGTCTTTGGTTGTAAATTTGCATCTCTGTCGATCGTCCTGAGCTTCTAGGTGTCTAAGTGACAATCAGCATCTTCCCTCTCATCTTGCCGTTGAACAACAATTCGGGATGGCTTTTGCAGGCCATGGTATGATCTGTGCTACTTAATGAAGTACTGTTTAAAAAAACAAGCAGCTGTGTTTTATCGGGTTTCAGAACACGAGGCAAAGACAGGTGTTTTAAGACCCGATAAAGCAAAAGTTCAAATTGTGAGAAGAAGATATCGTTAAAGTCCATGTAAAGGCTGCACCTTTTTTCTCAAAATTCAAATAAAAAATTGAGGGTGCAACTTGTCTACGTAAACACCTGAGAGGTTAAACTTCTCAAGATGTCACTGAATAAAAATATACAACAAACTGAAAGCATGTTGTTGCTGATCATTGCCTTTTTCATGAGTGGTGGCTCCTGAAGGAGCCGCTCATCGCGTTCATTTGCGATTCTTGTTCTCCAGAATTTCTTTCAAGCGATTAATTCTCTTTACTCGAACAAGTGAACATCAACCTACTTGAAATCGGACGGTTACCTTTCCGCCACTTGCGAGAAAATACCAAGATATTCGTGAGTAATCGCAAGCCAAATGTCCGACCGATTGATTGTGATGCCCAGACTCCTCTTCACATTTCACATAGTTATCTAAGCTGTCCCTGGTAAGAGGCAAACCATGAGATTGAGCTTGTACCACAGAGTGTGAATCTCCTCCTCTCCTTTCAATGATCAAGAAATTTCTTAATTTGATGGCACTCACGTGATAAGACGGCCATGTTGGTGCCAAAACAATAGAAAAATGTAGCTTGAGTTTTGCATAGTAATAGAGTCGAATTTTCGTTATTGTTCTTTTCACCAACATGGCCGCTGTGACGTCAAAAGGTGAAGACTTGTTTTCATATCTCAAAGTGCACTTGGACGTGAGCATTCGAAAGCCTTTCAAAGTTATATAAAATTGATATTGAAAAAAAAACGCATTCAGAAAGCATCTTTAAGTTTTTTTTTTATAATAAACTCACACGATATAGGTATGACAAGTGAAATTCGCTATATAAAGACTTAATTGATATGAAAGCTCATAACAACCACCGTGTCTGTGCTTTGAAACCATACTTGTTTGCCCTTGTGTTTTCATTAGAACTTCAAAGTTGTTGTCTTAGGTTTTTTTTTCAAACTTCGAGCTTCCGAAATGCATGGCATCTGACAGGATGCGGTGATGCGGATCCGCATAATTCACTGAAATCCGCATCTTCCGCATAATTCCCGATATTTTCCGTATGATTCCGATATTTTCCGCAAAAAACAGAAGAAAGACCTGATATTAGTGATAAAGCAGCTCCTTAACATCCTCAAAAACATAAAAGCCGAAGAAATTGACTGTTTTGAAACGCTTATTTTCTTGAACATTTGAAGAAAACACACCATTTCGTTCGCAAGATGAAAGTTTGTAAGAAAGATCGTAAGCAGTTTCCGCGCATTTTCCGCCAATGAGTCATGGACCACTAGTTTTTGTTCCTACAATGCTTTCCATTGGACGAGAAACAGTTACACTTCAGCAAATGACGTGACTGATAAGAAAAAACACACCATTTCGTTCGCAAGATGAAAGTTCGTAAGAAAGATCGTAAGCAGTTTCCGCGCGCATTTTTTCGCCAATGAGCCTGGACACACTAGTTTTTGTTCCTACAATGCTTTCCATTGGACGAGAAACAGTTACACTTCAGCAAAATGACGTGACTGATAAGAAACTAAGGGCGCGTTCGATTGACCGTATTCCGGAATAGGAATACATGGAATACAAGTTAGAAATCCTTCGTTTTTACGGGAGATCACATTAAAAATGTCGAAACACCTGCTAAAATGCTATTTTAAACATATCTTTATTATCCTTGTTGCTTCAAAAAACGCCAGACATACCGTTTTGAATTCATCACTTCACGTATTCTTATTCCGGAATACGGTGAATCAACGCACCCTAAGTCAATGATCGAGGGAATGGATCGCGCTCCAAAGGTATTACAATTTTGCTCCATTATCTCCAAATTGAACAAAAATCATGATGAGAAACAAAATAATTTTTTATCGCTTTATTTATTTTACCAAAAGTTGCGGCAAAATCCCAACTGCTAACCCTTTTATTTCAACGGTGAAAGCTGGTCGCAAATTGGTGACTCCTCCATGTATTTTAAATCACAAAGGGCAAAAATTCAGTCACAAATGCGATTGTATTGGTTGCAATTTCGATTACGGATTTACCGTAAGCATGTAAATACATTGGACGGGCCTAATTATTAGTTTTATAACTTGTTTAAGTTTCCGCATAATCCGGTGTAATTTCCGCATAATCAACGCATGTTTCCGCATAATATGGCAAAAATTTCCGCGTATCTTTAATTTTTTTCCGCATCCTATCAGAAGCATTATCTGCAAAAACGTGGCTTGGCAAAGAATTGCGGAAAAGTTTAATTTAACTTCATCAGTGAAAGTTACAGGCAAACAGTGTTCCAACAAATGGAAGAAACTGGAGGAGAAGTATAAAAAAGTCAAGGAACACAACGACAAAACGGGTAACGACCGGAAAGAGTGCGACTTCCAAGAAGAGCTGGAAGAGTTTTTCGGAACTGATCCGAAGATAATTCCAACGGCTACCGTTTCTTCTTTGACAGCAAAGCCGGCCACAGGCAACACGTCAACGGATGATGAGGAGGAATTACCTCTGGCAAGCTGCCGAGAGCCACCAAAGAAGAAGAAGAAACGCCGCTCAAAGTCGTCCGCTACTGAAATGATTGAGTTTCTGACCGAGTACAAGGAAGAAAAGCGGAAGGAAAGAGGAAGAAGCAAAATTTGTCCTTGCGCAGAAAATGCGTAATGAAAAATTGAATATAATGGAGAGATTCCTTGACGTCCTGTCGAAGACAGCAAATTGAGAACTTTAAAAACTTGAAGGTCCGGTTTATAATCTTTGTAGCCCAGCAACTCTTACCAGAACAAGTTTCGTCCTCAATAACTCTATCGCGCTCCAAAGGTGTTAGTATGTCCAGTATGTCCAAATTGAAACAAACTTCATGACGAGAAACAAAATAATTTTTTATCGCTTTATTTTACCAAAAGTTGCGGCAAAATCCCAACTGCTAACCCTTTTATTTCAACGGTGAAAGCTGGTCGTAAATTGGTGACTCCTCCATGTATTTTAATCACAAAGGGCAAAAAATTCAGTCACAAATGCCATTGTATTGGTTGCGATTTCGATTACAGATTTACCATAAGCATGTAAATACATTCGACGGGCCTAATTATTAGTTTTATAACTTGTTTAAATTTCCGCATAATCCGGTGTATTTCCGCATAATCAACGCATGTTTCCGCATAATATGGCCGAAAATGTCTGCGTAATCTTTAATTTTTTCCGCATCCTATCAGAGGCCTTTCGTTGGAGCTAAATTAAATAATGTAAGCTTGTTTTATAAGGTTTCAGGTTAAGAAAAACACTTTTTTGCTGCCCTAAAGACATTTTGAACACAAAGGAACAGTAATTATGTATCTCGATCGACATTTAGTTGGGATAAATAAAAAAAATGAGGTCTTCTGCACTACCGGTGCACCACGTTAAAAGTTGAAAGGACACAGCTAAATGCCAAATGAATGATCAAGGTGCTTGTCAACCACGAACTTCCGAAGATGGTCAATCACACAATAGGGCCATACCCCCATTTATACGAGAGAAAATAAGCCGCGGCTTTCTCTGGCCGCGGCTTACAGAAGACTCGAATGTTCACCCCGTACCGTATATGGTACAAAAATCTACGTTCACGTCTTTTTCAAGCCGCGGCTTATATTGACCTGGGAATATATATTCGTATAAATAGTTCCTTTTGCGTATTTTGTACACCGTGGCCAGAGTAAACCGCGGCTT
>NC_090893.1:18871482-18873982 GCF_036669925.1 Montipora capricornis
AATTTCCACATCCACTCAAAAACCCCCACATCCCCTCCCATTCCTAGATAAGAGTGAGACTTGTAATAGATTTTACTCTGTCTAACCCCAGAAGATTTTCTCCTCAATGGGGAGCAGTTTTCAGGAGTTAGTGGGTTAAAGAAATCATTTAAGGTTGATCATATCAACTTGTATAGATCGAGGAGCGGTTTTCAATTGACTGTTGAAAGCAATTAGTGAACTGCTTTGGTTTGCATAATACTTCACTCAGTGATTGGTTCAAAGTTCTCACACCACTTTTTCAACCAATCACATTTTCCCGCACTTTGTGTCGGCTTTGCACAATTACTTCGAGTTTTGATTACTTTACTGGATTATCTCCATCCTTTTTGATTGGCCAAAAGTAATTACTTTGGTTTTGGTTGTACGAGACTCAATTGAAACTCGCTCTCTATATTTTGCTTGACTGTTAATTTGAGTAATTTAAACACAGATTTCTTACTCATACTCTTTCTTACTCCTTAGATACATTTTTTCACTCAATTCCAATACATTTAAAATTGTTTGTGAACTTGTATCAATTGTGGAACTGTTACATGATTCATTAACCTGGTGGACTGCCATCCTTTCGTAGTTGGACTGTGCAACTGAAAATAAAATATATATTCTATAAGAATCTTGGTAATCTGTTATTAATTTGCAGTAACATACTTTGATCTTGACTAATGTGTACCTTGAAAATTTTTAGGGAATCTAGTTCAAAGTATGCTAGCGTATTACTAGAAGTGTATTATTGGTTGATTTCAGATACCAAATTCTGAACAACAAGTCGACCTTAAAGGATGATTATGAAAATGCAAGCAAAAAAGGACAAGCAACATCCGTGGACATCTTGTTACAATTATGGACAACACTACATGTAATTTAGGCAAGATTAATCTCAAGCTAATGCAGCATGTGGCCTTTTGTAACCAAATGAGCATGCCTTTGGTTTGGAACACCACAGAATCCAGAGAGGGACTGGTTATGCCCTCGCTGTGCAATCTTTGCTCATCTTTGCAGGCCTGATTTTTTGCGCCCTACCCTTCCCATCTCATGGCCACATGTATTTGGTCATGGAAGTAAGTATCTGGTCAGGTCAGTGACCTTTGGGTTAGTGGCTTCTTCCAGGACTGTCAATAAATTGAAAGTAGAAGGCTTATAATTAAAAGTAGGTGGCCACGAAAGTGAACTTGGCTCAATAGACTGTGGATGGAAAAACATTCTTTCTTCAGCAAGGACACCAGGTTGTTTCGTCAGATATAGCGCACATTTGAATAACAAAAGCAATGTTTGTAAACAGATATCTTCCCTATTCGTCCCTTCCTGTGCTATTAATTACCATATATTGTTACCTGGGTCCACCAACCTTCTAGGCACAAGCTTGGACTCATAGTATTCTTAGCAATCACTCACTTACCTCTAGTTCTTTCACGTGATGGTTGTCATCAGAGCTGGAACTATAGACAACTTGAAATGTCACTTTACTGGGCATGAAGTCTCCTTCTTTACTTTAAATCTATATCTAATGCCATAAAAAATAACACATTGCTTTAAAAAATAACCTTATACAAAGATTGCTTAAGTCCTGGAAATTTTACCAACAATTTTAAAAATAATCAAATATTGAGAAAATTTATCTGGGTTCTTTAGTTAACAGTTAAGGTCAGCTTTAAAAGAAAAAAAAACCGAAATCCGTGTTTTCGTCCTGTAATGGATATTTCCTCTCGGGTGACAAAAGAAAATGCTGAAAAAACTGTATATCTATACAATATATATCTCTATAGCCATCTTGACCTTAAGTTTTATTTATCCCACGTCTGTCAGTGAAACCATGAAGAATAATGCATACGTACATGCTTTTCTGTATGTTAGGAAAATGCTAGTTCATAAACAAACATCATTTCAGAATAATAAAGGCCAATTTAATTATAATAACTAATTTCAACAAACGGAAGATAAAATCTCTAGCTCTCATATAATTATATTGTACAAGTGTAATTTCTCGCGTTGTTCTACAATCTATAGATACGTTAATGTGCAAGCGTTATAAAGCTTTATTCCTCGGTCGAAGAGGTGTTTGAATGAGGCTAAACCTGCACAGCTACTGAGAGCTTCTTCTGCTTTATCAATGAAACTGTAACAAGTTCATGTACCTACGTAAAAGTTTCGTATTCCGGGAGACCTCATTAGTAATTGTGTTATCATCGTATATAAGCGATCACAATATACCGTACACCATCGACAAGCGTACGGATGACCCAACTAACTACAGCTTACTACAGCTGCTGGGTGATAAAGACAAAGTCGATGCTTACACGGTTGACAACGAACGGAGCTAATGTTTGCTTTTCGCACCACACAAAACAAACCTCTATGTATGCTGATACTCACGCACCAGCACTTCAAAATTTTGGCGCCAAGGGAAAGTAGGCAGCACTGTTCGCTGCATTTCCGCTCTCCATTTTTATCTACAGTCTTC
>NC_090893.1:18891482-18926482 GCF_036669925.1 Montipora capricornis
TGAAATACTGGTTCTATGAGGCAAAACCAAAGAACCCCGAAGTAAACAAAAGCTGACCGCAATACAATTCAATTCAATACATACTTAACTGATCGCTCCCCATAGGGGATTTTCAGGGCCAATGAGACACAGTTAACGAAACGACGGAACAGAACAACAGCAACAACCGTTAAGAATCCCAACTGGCCCGGGGCAAGCCAGTTGGCTATTTACAAGTGCAGTTGGGAAGTTGAACCAGGGACAAATTCAACGAGTGGTCAGAGCGGGTCTTGAACCCAGGATCTCCGGATCACAAGGCACGCACCCTAACCACTGGGCAACACTGCCTCTGCAACGCCATCGGGATCATAAATGGTTGCGAATCTTCATGGGTAGAGCGCAACCGAGCAAGGGGGTTTCTAGTTCAGCGCTGGACCTCTACCCGACCCCCTTGTGCTGAGTGAAGAAAGGAAAAAGAAAAGAACAACAGGTTCTGAATCCATGGACAGACTGACAAAACCAATTTTTTTTTTATCCCTACTACTTGGTTAAGTTTCTTGTATTATATGGCTGTTTTTGGGATTGCTTGCAATGCTTGCAATGCTCTTGGCTTCAATGGCTTTGGCGGATTTGGACGAGCAACTATCTGCAGAATTTGCAGAATTTTCCCGCTGCCTTATCCATACGAGGCCACCATACCTTACTTCTCAGATTTTGATTTGAGAAGTTCACCTGCAGCTGGTGCGTAACCTTTGCATTCCTCTAATCGAGCAGTTTTGATTGCCTTTCTTTAAGCTTTCAACTTTTCATCTACTGTAGATGTTTCCTCAACTTCTCTTGTACTGATAGACTCCCACGCAGACGTTTTTAGGGCTTCGTCGTGCGTTCCTCTGCCACTAACATCTGCTAAACCGAAAAAGCACTTCCGTTCTTGGATTACGGACCAATCAGCGGCCGTTTTCCAGTTTTGGGTAAACTCGTGTTTTGTATGGCATTTTTTCACAGCGTGTAATTGGCTATGCACAACTCAATTAGTCAATGATGGTTGGGTTTCTTTAAATAGTGGCCGTTGAACGGAAGTGGTTTTTTGTTTCAGCAGACGTCGTGGGGGAGTAACGCGTGAAAAAGCCCTGAGAACGTCGGCGGGGGAGACTATTGTAGTGATGGCCTCAGGTGTGGCCCTGATCGCTGAAAATCGGATCCTCTTCTGCAGTGCTTCATGATGATGGTTTGCTGCTTTGTTGGGTTTTAACAGACAGAAAAGAGGGCCAAGGTTGTAGGTGGATCACCCAACGTTTGATGTGGGCGCAGGGTTTGGAACGGCTCTGTAATGGTAGCGAAACGGGGAATGAATGTGCTGCAGCAATTAGCCAGCCCTGGAAAGCTCCTTACTTTGCTGACTCATGCAGGCTCCCTTGGTTCTTGCAAAACTCTACCTCTTCCTTCTGTTAGGCTGATTCCTTTCTCACACAGGATGATGCCCATAAACACTGTAAACCCGTACACACTAAACAAGCATTTGTCAACATTGAAAGGCAACGCATGCTGTTTCAGGCGTTCCATGATCTTGCGCAGAGCGGTGTGAGCATCTCATGTTGAGTAATAGATGTATTGGTGCAGCTCATTTGCTGAACTTACGCCGAAGGTTTAAAACTTTTATGTGTATGGCCTTTCTGTGTCACCCTTGACTGCTGAGGCTCCAGTTAGCGGTATTTCCACTAGCTTGCTAAAACCTTTGTACCATTCATGTTAGTAGTAGTCTTTATTATTATTATTATTATTATACACACATAAAAAAAAACATCACTAAACAACAAACTTGTTCAGTTTACAAATTTTCAATTTTAAAAGTATATATGTATCTAACTATCTAAAACTGAGTAAATTTCTATTGATAAAAATACTTTTAAAACGTGTAGCAACTCATCTGCAATTGATATTGGGTATTGACCCATTTGCTCACCTATGTCGATGCACAAATGAATGTCACCATCCGCCTTTGGAATGATTACTATTGGGGTGACCCATTGTGCGGGCCCATTGACTTCTTCTATGATGTGATAGTCCAATAGTTCCTGAACTTACTCCGAACGTTTTGAATACGCTCTCGAGAGTGGATATTTTTAAATCCACTATGAATCCAGAACCTTGTGAAAGCTAAATCTGCATTTTTTTTTTTATCTGGGTGGCGTAACAAGATCAAGCTCAGTTCCTTGTCGTGAAATCTATTCTCAAGATGGCTGCCGAGGGCAATATTATTTCTTTATAGCGCATGCTTTGTTACCTCTGTTTCCTTGAGGAGTCCTGAGTACTAGCGTGAATCCGGATACGCTTCGCATGCGTGTACGGGCAAATTCGATTTGAATACGCTGCGTTTGGATGGTAGTATTTTTGGTTTCTATTTTTGCTTTGTTCTTTCATTTCTTTGTTTAGGTTAAGGATTTTCCATTACTGTAAACCTCTCAAATGCGAAATGAAGTTGTTGTTGTTGAATCCGGAAAGAAAAAGTTGTGGATTCAAAAATATCCGGATGCGCGTGGACTGGGCCTAAGAAAGAACGACGATGACAACGGCTACGAGAACGCAACATAACAATAAGTTCAATGAGCAAAAACAATAGTTTTGCACGCACTGCACGTGCTTTTCAATATTTTGATACATTTCTTTGCCGTTCTCGTCTTGACAACGACGTGAAATGATCAAATTTGAGGTCTTGTGGAGGACGACAGCACCTGACGATGAATTTTCAATTTTCTCCCCAAACACTAGCAACGCGTTCATGACAAATTTAGTTCTGGAATGTTTATGTGAACTGTTCACGCCAAACGACTCGGAATACTCACGAAATTATCAACTAATGGTAAATGATCTTGTTAGATAGCGTTCTCGAAGTCTTACTCGTCTCCCTATTTCAAAGTGGGTGCCATACAATTTGATAAATCTGACAGGTATTCTAAGGCATTAGTTTTGTTTATTTCGTGTTTGCATTGCAAAAACCTTCAAGCCGCTTTTCTTCAGCCACAAGCGTTCTAGTACTTAAAAGTTCACTGAAGTTGCAAAGAATACTTCTACAGAGTTGAAGGTGAAAATCATTCTTCAAATCTAGTAAAAAAAGTTATAGACGTGGTTTTCAATAGAAAATTATGAATAAAACCTTGATGGTTTAAGAGAATGATCATAAGATTACATAAAGTTACCCAGTTCTTGTAATCTAATATCCGAAAATTTGACAGTTCTAATTATTTGAAGTAGGGTCTGAGTGATTGATTTAGGAATTTTTTCGACTGTACGCTTTGCAAAGAGACAAGACTACGAAGATTGGATTTATACATGCACAATAATAAAATAATGACTATAAGGATAAACTAAACAGTAGTACAGAGTTCTTAAACAAAATTTAGAAAAACAACTATACCTGAAATTAAATGCTGTAGCTTCAGAAATTTTGTAAGCCATTTGAGTAATTGAGGGTTTCCAAGAAAGATGTTAGTCAAGCACATCCCCAAGAAAGGCCATTCTACGATCTGTTCAATTCTTTAATCATTTTTGCAGATTTGCGTTATAATTAAAAGATGACGTCTTTTCTCTCGAGGCTTAAATAGAATAAAGAATTAGTTTCCCGCAATTTTTTAATGGACGTTTCTTTGCCTTCAACTAGGTTACCAAATAACTAGACCTAAGAGACTAGCATCGTCATATCAGCAATTGCAAATAAAATCCGGTCTGGTAGTTTAAATACACCACTGAAGTCATGAACATGGAATAAGAAAAATGAGGGAACCAGAGTGCGTATATTAATGGCCGTAAAACCAAACAAACTACGCCAACGTAATGGACCCCTTAGTATTCACGTTTATGAAGCAGATTTTTTTTTTTATCAACCGTAACAAAGGCCTTAGAATATAGATAAACAAACACGTATGGCATGTTCACTGCCATCAAGCGCAAGATGGCTTCTTGTATAGGTCAATCAGTGGTAAAGAGTTAGTAAATACGCAATGTAGAGAAAACATAAACTTAGTGTAATGTTTACTGTGATGTGACGTAATTTATTTAAGCTACTTACAAGACTGTTATGGATAATTACTTCCTAGAGCAACTTTGAGAATCCAGGGGTACATTTAGAGCAGTCTGTATGTCATAAAAACTGATTGACCACCAGCTTTAAACAGTGTTATCACGCTAGCAAGTTTGATTTGATCAGGAAAATACTTTGGCTGAGTTAATTTAGTTTTTTACTTTAATTTTAATTTAAGTTAATTTAATTTAATTGATAAATAAGTACACAAAGCACAAGTTTTTGATAATAAGATGCCAAAGCCAGAGGCTTATACGGCGTAGGTCAGAGAGTTACAATGTGCTGCTAAGTTACAATGAGAATAAAAAATTAATAAGTACAAAATTTACAGAGAAAAGGAAAACTATTACAACATAAAAAGAATTATTACTGCACATAAAGCAAAATAAACATAACAATAATGATAGTGTGCAAAACGTGATGAAAAAAGAGTTTGAGGGAGAAAAAAGAATTTGCGTTCAACTTAGTTTAAACTCATAATGATTGAAAATAATCTCTCAGTTTATGCTTGTAACTAGAAAGAGTAAGTGAATTACGAAGTGAGAGAGGAATGTCATTCCAAATTTGAGGACCCTGTACCAGAAGAGAAAAAGAATATTTGTCAGTATGAAGATGTAAGTTGTCTTTGTGCCTGGTGAGATATTGATGACAATCAGAGTTAAGAACGAAAAGAGATGAAAGAGGAGAAGGCAAAAGCTGCTGCATGTGAAGGAAAACAAAGCAAGAAACTTGGTACTTATAAATATGAAATATGTTGAGTATTTTGAATTTGTTAAAGAGTGGTTAAGTATGTGCACGTGGTGGAGAGTGAGTAATGATTCTTAAAGCTTTCTTCTGGAGACGGAAAAGGGGTTGTAAATGAGAAGAGTAAGTGGATGCCCAAATAATAACACAGTATTGAAGATATGGGAGTATTAAAGAGTTGTATAATGTGCAGAGAGTATTAGAAAAGAAAAACTGTCGTGATTTGATACTAATCCCAGTGGATTTGGCAATTTTGGAAGAAATCGCTTTTATATGAGCCTGCCATGAGAGGTTTTGATGTATGATAACACCTAAGAATTTTCTATGTTCTACTCTATTAATACTATTCTTATCGATGCTAATAGAAAGACCATCAAGATTTATTTTCTTTCTTGCAGGGTGAAATAAAATAAATTTAGTCTTGTCGGGATGCAAAGTTAGTTTGTTAGCTTTGAACCAGGTAGCCACAAAAGAAAGTTCATGGTTCACAATTTTCGTTAGTTCAGAGATATTTTTGTGTTGAAAGAAAATATTAGTGTCGTCTGCAAAAAGGATAAATGAGAGATAATTAGAACATGAAAAAGTTTCATTAATGTATATGAGAAATAAAAGTGGCCCTAACACAGAACCCTGAGGAACACCACATTTAATTGGAAGCAGTGGAGATTTCCAGGAACCAATTTGAACATATTGAGAACGATAAAGGAGATAGCTATGCATCCAGTTAAAAGGTGTTCCTCGAATACCATAGAAGTTTAATTTATCTACGAGGACGGAGTGCTTAACAGTATCAAATACCTTCTTTAGATCAATGAATATGCCAATTGTTAGTTCGTTCTTCTCAAATGAATCAAATATTTTAGTAGTAAGTTACAGTATTGCTATAAAAGTAGAATGTTTTTTTTCTAAACCCATGCTGATGATTATTGAGTATGCTATGTTTGGTGAGATAGTCCATCAGACGACGGTGCATGGCATTCTCAAGGATTTTAGAGAAGCAAGGTAAGATTGAGATAGGACTATAATTAGTGAAGTTAGTGCTATCTTCACTTTTGAATATGGGAAGTACTTTACTGATTTTAAGCTTATCAGGCACAATGCCAGTTGAGAAGGAGATATTGCACATTTGAGAGAGGGGAGATGCCAAGAGATCAATAGATGCTTTAATCACATTAACATTAATACCATCCACACTAAATTGATAATTTCATCAGAGGTAGTAGGTGGGGCAAAGAAACTACAATCATAGACAAAAGTAGTTGGAAAGGTTATGTAAATGAACCACACCAGAGCTGTATTTCAACCTGCTTCTGTTAAAGCTCAAAAGAAATAGTTTCACTTTCTCGTACATAGCCCCCCTCCCGCCTATTCAATGTTGGAAGGTAAGTCAACAATTTTCCACTGAAACCATTCAGTTTTGCACAACATTGAAGGAGGGGGGAGGGGAGAGAAGCAATGAAGACTTCAAAAGTGCTAACCTTCCCAACAGTTTTGTCTAGGATTGTATGAGAGTAGGAAATCTGCTTTTAACGCTTATAATTCTCGTAGTATTTGACATGTGGCTTCCATTTGTTATTCTGGACACGTTCTTATAATGTACTTTCCAATGCATAAATAAAATCTCACAATACTGAATTTTGGTTAAAATCATCGTTTTATGATTTGGATTTCAGAATTGCGTGACGCTTCACAACGTTACTCCAAAATCCGTTCTGTTGGGGAAGTGTTTACTAAGAATGCCATAAAAAATACATTTTTGTTGTTTTTATGTTTCATATTCGTTAAAAGATAGCTTTCTTTTTGGAGGACGTTGGAAGAATACCAAAAACTGTTTTATTTCGATCGATTTAGCAAGAAATGGTGGGATCAGTGCGAGAGCACTTACATTACTCCCGACATCACTCCCAACATTACTCCATTTTCGACGCCTAAAATAATGCCTTTACAGCACAGCTACAGATAAATCATTGAAACTGGAGTTTAAAGGGTTTCAAAGGAAATAGTAGTAGGACTTTGCATGGTCATTTCAGCTTTATTTTAGGTAAACTGCAACATTACTCCACAAAGAGAGCATAAATTGAAATAATGCATCTAATTAACCTTTGTGTATACATGGTTTCAATGGAGTAATGTTGAAAATAAGTAGATACAATAACTTTTGTCTATAATCAGAAATACAGTGTACGTATTCCAGTATGCTTTACATATAACTACGTTATGGTTGCAAAATATCACATTCATTAGGCATATATTTCGCATTTTCTTATGGAGTAATGTCATGGAGTAATGTTCACATACATGTTTTCTGTTCCCAAAATAGGTCAATGATTGACAGGCCATCCTACTCACGCTACTGGTGCAAAAAAAGTAATCACTGTTAATTTACTTATTTAATGTGACTGTTTGAAATGCACCGTCGCACATGACGTTTTTAAAAGGCGCTGCTCTCAACTTGGCAAAGTGCAACTGACGTCCGCCATTGTAAAAGTTTAGTCCGTGAACTCGTTTGACCTTTCAAGACCAGCTTTTTGGCTTTAATTAACTATCATTTAGTCTCCTCCCCTTTCTGTTCATTTACGAAGAAATTTCATCATGTTATTTGCTCTACAATTTAATACCATTGAGACACTAATGCAACATGACGTCCTAACACATGTATGAAGTTGAAAACTTGCCTTATTTTTAAACAGATCAACGCCTAAAATTCACGATAACATGGCAAAAAGCAGTTAAATGTTAAAGCAAGCACTAATTGTGTTTGTTTTTCAAAGGCACTATAAACGCTAAGAAAAAAGTCGTCTTTCCAATTTAAGACCACGCCCAGAATTTTCAGACAATCATAGACAAAAGTAGTTGGAAAGGTTATGTAAATGAACCACACCAGAGCTGTATTTCAACCTGCTTCTGTTAAAGCTCAAAAGAAATAGTTTCACTTTCTCGTACATAGCCCCCCTCCCGCCTATTCAATGTTGGAAGGTAAGTCAACAATTTTCCACTGAAACCATTCAGTTTTGCACAACATTGAAGGAGGGGGGAGGGGAGAGAAGCAATGAAGACTTCAAAAGTGCTAACCTTCCCAACAGTTTTGTCTAGGATTGTACCACTAAAAGAACCACTCAAATATGATTTGTGGTCAGCAGTGGAGTGGGGATTTTTAGTGGCAAGAGAAGGACCAACGTTAGTAAAGAATTCATTATTACCAATTTATTAGCAATTAATTGAGAGTTGTTAATAGCGTTACCTCTGTTGTCCTTCATGGCAGTAGGCCTATATCTGGAATGTTTAGAAGAGATGACGGATTTAATTAAGGACCAGGTTTGTTTTAGTGATGAACCAA
Source organism: Montipora capricornis (assembly GCF_036669925.1). Classification (NCBI taxonomy): domain Eukaryota; kingdom Metazoa; phylum Cnidaria; class Anthozoa; order Scleractinia; family Acroporidae; genus Montipora; species Montipora capricornis. The sequence goes on from NC_090893.1 coordinate 18,899,621, forward strand.
TAGAAGACAATTTATCATGGTAGTACTTTTTCCGACATAGTTTGATTAGATAGTTGTATTTGTTACGGAATTTGGTATTGTTAGCTGGTGTAGGATTATTACAATATTGTTTATAGAGAGCCTACTTCCTACGACAGGAATTTTGGAGCCCTGAGGTAAACCAAGGTTTGGCTTTTGAATTTTCTTTGACAGTGATAATCTTAACAGGAAAGCATGTTTCATAGATTGGATAAAGACAGTCCATAAAAGAATTGTACAATGCATTTGAAGAGGAAGATTGTGAGAAATTAATAGAACAAATATGGGAACGACTAATTTCAATGTTATCAGTAGTTACAAGACGTTTATGATAAACTGAAGATTTAGTTTTAGGTTTAACGGAACAATTAGTGATCTGAAATATAGGTAAGTGATCAGAAATGTCAGACCAAAGGATACCACTAAATTTGTGATTGTCAAGGTCATTGGAGAAGATGTTATCGATCAAAGTAGCTGAATGAGACGTGATCCTTGTTGGTTTAGAGAAAAGAGGATAGAAACCATTGGAATACATGAGATCAATGAAATCATTAGTGGGGACATGTGAGTCAGCATTAAGGATATTGATGTTAAAGTCACCAAAAAGGAAACACAATTTATTCGCAAAGCCAATTTTAGCAAGGACTTGTTTAATTTCATCATTAAAGATTTCAGTCTGAACATTAGGGGGTTTGTATAAACAGCCCAAGATGACATTTTTCTCATTATTTGGTTGGACAATTTTAACAAAAACAGATTCAAAGACACAATTCATAGATATAAGGTCACATCTTTTCTTGTATTCGTAAGTATCGCAAAGAAATATGCCAACACCACCTCCTGGTCCAGCAGGTCTAGGTTTAGAAATAAAATGATAACCAGGGATACTATACAAATCATTGGAAGTGTTGTCTAGCCAGGTTTCAGAGAGGTCAATGGCTAAGAAAGATGCGTTTAGGGTCGAGAGGTATTCCTCTAGGTCAACAGAGTGTTTTTTAAAGCTGCATATATTCAAGTGAAATAATGAGAAGCATTTGGAGTTAGAGGAGTCAGAGAACAGATTATTGAACGGTCTACTGGTCATATAAGTACATCTAGACAGTAAGTTAGAAGTTGATGTGAGCATATTGATGTCTGGATAAAGGTCAGAGTTGTGAAGAAGTTGATAAGTATCAGGGTCTTCCTAGAACGGATTAAAATATTTGGTTCCCAAAAGAGGGCCGTCAAAATTAACAAAAGATTGAAGATCTAATAAGGCCAAATAAAAAATCAATCAGTATCAATATCAAAATGATTAAAAGGAAACGTGTAATTTAAATACCTCTATTTTGTGCGGTCATTTCTGGCTTTACAAATTCAGTTTGGATCAGACAAAGAGCTCAACAAAAGAAGTAAACAGTTTGACGTCAACAGCAGAAAATTATCTTTGTTAGACACATAATGACATGCGGTCTCTTTAGTGTTGGTTTGGCAACAAAACTGCAGCATTTGTAGTTAGTGCATTGAAGTTCTCATGCTTTCTTTCGTATTTTTCAAGGTGCGCCCTCACTTTCAAAGACGACCTTCCTTGTTCTCAAGAGTCCGTATAATCAAGAATGGCAGACAAAAAGATAAACATTTTTGAGCAGCATATACAAGAGCTTAGCGTTGCCAGAAAGGAGGGAAACAGAGAAGGGGAGGGTATTGCATATTTGAATCTAGGCACTTATTATTATGGCTTGGCATATTTTGAACAGGCCAAGAGGGATTACACAGAAGCATTAAGGATTTTTAAGGAAATAGGTTTCAGTGCTGGGGAGGGAAAAGTCTGTGGCAATCTCGGCATCGCTTATCACAGTATGGGCAATTTTAAAAAGGCCAGAAAGTACCTCAAGCAACAACTAAGTATTGCAAAAGAAGTAGGGGATCGGGACCAGGAGGGCAATGCCAATGGTAATCTCGGCAGCGCTTATAAATGTCTGGGCAATTTTAAGCGAGCCATAGAGTATCACGAAAAACATCTTAGCATTGCAAAAGAAGTAGGGGATAGGGCCGGGGAGGGAGCAGCCATCGGTAATCTCGGCTGTGCCTATCGCAGTCTGGGCAATTTTAAGCAAGCCATAGAGTATCACGAAAAAGATCTTAGCCTTGCAAAAGAAGTAGGGAGTAGGGAAAGAGAGGGAGCGGCCAATGGTAATCTCGGCAACGCTTATTACAGTTTGGGCAGTTTTAAGCAAGCCATAGAGTATCACGAACAACATCTTAGCATTGCAAAGGAAGTAGGGGATAGGGCCGAGGAGGGCACAGCCATTGGTAACCTTGGCAACGCTTATGACATGCTGGGCAATTTTAAGCAAGCCATAGAGTATCACGAACAACATCTTAGCATTGCAAAAGAAGTAGGGGATAAGGCCGGGGAGGGCAGGGCCAATGGTAATCTTGGCAACGCTTATACTAGTCCAGGAAATTTTAAGCGAGCCATAGAGTATCACGAAAAAGATCTTAGCATTGCAAAAAAAGTAGGGGATAGGGCCGGGGAGGGAGCAGCATATGGAAATCTCGGCACCGCTTATCACAGTCTGGGCAATTTTAAGCGGGCCATAGAGTATCACGAACAACATCTTAGCATTGCAAAAGAAGTAGAGAATAACGCTGGGGAGGGCAAAGCCATTGGTAATCTCGGCTGTGCTTATCACAGTCTGGGGAATTTTAAGCGAGCCATAGAGTATCACGAACAACATCTTCGCATTGCAAAAGAAGTAGGGGATAGGGCCGGGGAGGGAGCAGCCTATGGTAATCTCGGCAACGCTTATGACAGTTTGGGCAATTTTAAGCGAGCCATAGAGTATCACGAACAACATGTTAGCATTGCAAAAGAAGTAGGGGATAGGGCCGGGGAGGGAGCAGCCTATGGTAATCTCGGCAACGCTTATGACAGTTTGGGCAATTTTAAGCGAGCCATAGAGTATCACGAACAACGTCTTAGCATTGCAAAATAAGTAGGGGATAGGGCCGGGGAGGGAGCAGTTTCCGTCCGTGTCTCAAAAACGCGCGTGCTTAAGCTCCCTATTGAGGGCTTATAGTCTACATGTCCAGTGATATGTAGTTGAATAGGAACTGTGACTATTCAAGTATAAACGCTTTCATGGATGAAAATAAGTGTCTTTATACAATCATTTATCAATCAGAATGAATTAAACCCGCTATTTTTCTTTTTTCTTTCTTACTTTTTTTTTTCAGAAACGGCGTCCAAAACTTGAGAAAACTGCTTCTTGGACTGTAATGCGCCAAAATGTCATATTCCTTACTTCAATTATATGAGTTATTGTAACTAAGCATAAAGCTATTTAACCTCATCATGAGCGGTAAAGGAAGAGGGCTGGGAAAATGATTAATTTTTGCCCCGTATACGAATTTTTATTTAAGGCCAAGACAGAGTTTCCAGGAAGAGCCGTCTTGGGTATTTTGAATAGTCCGTCCACCAGCGGACGGGAAATTTGGATTGGCCAAGGGAAGATAACCTGTCAATCAAATATTTTTCATACTTTATTATGGAAAATTAACGCGAGGCATTTCATTTCCTCGCTCTTAATTTCCAAGAACTTAACCCTAATTTTGAGACCTTTCCAGTCATTCATGACACCTAAAAACGATAAAATAAGGTACGAGCTTTTCGGAAAAAGGTTCAAGATTGTTAACATATATAGTAGTGTCCTCGAACATACTATGTGTATGGATTCGGATTTATTGGGATTTATGATATCCGCTTGAAGTTTCCGCCAGAAGAAATCTGTTCCAATCACTTTTCTAGTTTATAATTAAGGACTTTATTGGCATTTAAGGCCCTTGATACTTTAAGACAATGAAGGCAGCTCTTTCTTTGACTGGGGACTTGGATCGAGAGAGGATACCGCGAATGCGTGGTTTCCACGGTTCTCTTTCAACTTAGCTTCACTGAAACAAAACTTGTTAAATTCCACTGCACTGCAGATTTTCCTTTTCGCAGCTCTTACGTGATCGTTCGGATAGCGATGCCGAGATCTCCACGTTCAAACCAATACGCATAAAAAGGTTTCACTTACGTGTCCAGATTCTCTATCGATTTATTTTAGCCAGTTTAAATAATTCCGCAATAAAATATCCAGCCAGCCACACAGGCTATCCTTCCCACGGGCGCATTACACCGTAAAAATCATTAGTTGCACCTTTCAATGCCACAGTCATGTCAGTTCTCATGGAGTCCATACCATTCCTGATTTTTTTGCAGAATCATTTCTTGTCCTGTGCAGATCTCTTCCAGTGAGTCACATCTGCCGACCACAAAAATAGTGTTTATCTTTGTGCATGTTCTTTCTGGATGTAATCTGGAAGTGTGTAACAGAGTGTTATTTTATTTCAGTTTTCTCAGTCATCTCAGCGCGCTCCCGGGCGCTCCTGCGGTCCGGATTTTCCCATCTGGACTCCGCTTACGGACTGCTCCGAATGTCACATTTGCACTTTCGTTTTCACTTTTAAACAAATAGTACATGCGTTTACTTCCTTGTTTTTCATTATCAAGTGCACTTTTTAAGTGTAGTAATACAGTTCCATTGATCCTTTCCGGTGTCACCTTTGGAATAGTGTCCAAGACAACAAGTTATATTCATTGCATTAAAATTTGCGTCTCGCGTACGGCCCGCGGCCTGCCGGCTTGAGCCCTAAGCAATACCTTGGACACAGTTTTTCCCAACACGGGCCTCCCGTCCGGCAAATAACATATATTTATTATTCCACTATTACGCCATTTTACCATATTTGGTGAAGAGAACGTGCAAAATATGAGACGGTAATACACTGTAGTGTCCCGGTTTGACCGGTTTAGAACAGAGAGTTTTTCAATGAAAGAAGTTGTTTGAAGGACAGATGATGAATTTTTGCAAAACACTCTTGCCAAATAAAATTGAAGCAAAATAACACCTTTTTTGTAGTGGAATAATAAATCTCTCATTCGATAGTTTAACATTAATACGCGCGGACATTTTGCGAGTTGCGCAGTATTGTTCCTCGCCCCTGCGGGGCTCGGAAAAATACGAGCAATGAGCAAAATGGCCGCGGGTAGTATATGTTAAACCATCGAATAAGATGTATGTATTGTACTTTAGACCACAAGAATCGTTACTAGATGGTCTTGTTTTAAATTAAAAATTATTATGTTCCTAGGTTTCCTTAATTATCTACTTGTTAGTTAGTGAAAACACAGACTAAGGGAGATATGCAGATTTCCAACACAGCTTAGACTTTACTAATGCCAGCCTTAGGCATGTGTTAGTGATAGGTTTGGGTTTTTCTCCATAGTCTCTATTTTTGATTTCTTAAAAGGAAACAGTAGTACTCGCTTCTATTAAGTCATAGTTAATGAAAGGGAAACTTAACTGATTAGGAAACCCAGCACACTTTAAAAGAGGAAGCCATTATTCAATTTTATAAAGCTCACGTGACAATGACTGTGCAAAGCAGTTTCACGGTCCATGTCACATGACTGCCTGTCTCAATCACAAACGTGGAACAATAGGACTCCCCTTTGAAGTTTGCCGTTTTTCCTCAACCCGTTTCCTCTCCATTAACTATGATGAAAGGAGATATAACAGTTCCGCTCAGTAGTGGAACAATCCAGTTTTGTGTAGGTACAGTATAGGTACAGTATAGGTACATTACACTTACCAATATAAGGTTTGATAGGGGTTAAAATGCTATGGGTTTAAGCTGACTGATTTGCGCCAACCAAATCTCACCATAAAAGAAACTTCATGAAAGGGCCGCCATATTATGGTATTTTGGGGTGCATCACGAAAATTTATGGTTAATTACAAATTTTGAACTTTTCCATAAAGATATGAATCACAGAAAAGGTAGTTCTGAGCCCAAACAATCTTCTTCCAGTTCTTGTGAAAACTGCAAGCTGATTTGTTTCAAGATAGCCCATGCAAATGAAACCACTTTCAAAGGTGTCCGTGGCTTTGTTGTATTTCTTTTATGTAACTTTACCGTTTCGAGCAGTTATTGGGATTTTCCACTCTTGTCTCTTATTCAGATTTTGCTTGTCATGAAATTTTCTAAAAGTGCATCACAGAGCACCCAACACTGAGCTTAGGTTACCTGTGCTTTGATGTTGCAGTATTAAGGACGGTGCCTACTAATTCAAAGGTATTTTTGCGCGGTGTATGAATATGCGGGAAAAGCATATCTTAACAATTGTTATTGAAATCAAAAAAAAAGTTGGGGGTAACCACGCATATTTCAAAGATAATTGATCAACAATATTTATTAAAAGCTTAAAATACAAAGCAATGTATGACGTTCTTTTCCAAATTGAAGCTTAATTATTGCGCATACGTTCTGCACATCTGGGGATACTCGGGTTTTCTATTGGTGAGGTAGCGGGACCCTGTGGATAGGCCGCTTGCCTTTAGATCCGGGGATCCCGAGTTCAAGACGCGTTCTGATGACTGGTTGAATTTGTTCCTAGTAGTCCCTGGTTCAACTTCTCGGCTGCACTTGCAAATAGCAGTTGTTTTTATTTCGTAGAAGAGGAAAATTAACATCTACATGTTCCAGCACTCGGCAAAGTCCCTTTTTGACTTGTGGCTGTTTCTGCTTAGGTGGCCTCATACACCACAAGCCTTTTTAGAGACATCAAATAACCTTCAAGTGATTAGAAAGCAAGAGATAAACGGTGGCTAAGTTTATTTGAAATCGTGCGTCACCAGGTTCACATCACACTGTGACAACCACTTAAGGATCGTCAGGATAGTCTCAGGTTCATCTCCTCGGCTGCGCTTGCAAAAGCGAACTCGTCTGTGTCCAACCAGTTTACAGTAGAGTCCTTAAAATTTCTTGTATTTTTATATAGAGTTTCAATAAGATAAGGGGGGAGGGGGGGGGGGGTGATAAATTAAGCACACATTCAGTTTTTGAGGTCTTCGGTCTCAGGTCTTAGTTAGTGTTCGAGACACCCTCTTGTAATGACAATTAAAGAGGTGTGCATCATTCTTTATACAAAAAGCTCAGTAATGCACGAATTTTGATTGGTTCTCACCAATGATCTGTTAGAGGACAGACGCAGAGCTGACGTCATTGCTCATCGAAAATTTATCATTCTTTATTACATCATTAGGACAGGCAACGTTAGAAAATCTTTTCCTAATGACTTGCGTGGTGGCTTCTCCTCACTGTACGCGTGCCAGCATGCAGCATCCATTTCACTTTCAACAGTTTTTGTCGAATATGTTAACGCGCAGTTTGGAATGATTTGCCTCCTGCTTTTGTAAACGCTGATTCTGTTGCTTCGTTTCATGCTGGCATAGCTGACGTCTCTATCATCAAAAACGTTGAATTTTCTATCATGTTAGTGACACACTCCGCTAACGCCTCGTGTTCCACTAAACTTCTGCTCTTATCACATTTTGCCTGTCGTCATGTGCGATCTTATTGACTATTTTCATCATCCCATACGATTTTTTTTTTTGGGGGGGGGGGGGATATTTACATAACAACAATTCAAGTTATTTGCCCTCGGGACTGTATCATACTTCAGTGAACTGAATATCCATTGTTTTAATGCAAACAAGTCCTCCCGCTCTCCCCTTCATAATGAACTGTATTATGGGGTTGGTGAAAAAAGCGAATTACTGAACAGACGCACAGAAACATTAAATCTAGCTACAAAGATATGTGCTATATCTTAAGATGATTTATGACATCGAAAGAAAAGCTGGCGCCTCACACAAAAAGTTGAAAGACTTGAAGTCCGTGCTTTAGCTTCCTCTTATCCGCCTTCCTTGTTTCCCTGGATCTCCATCCTCTCTCTTGCCGCTTTTGATCCGAGTCCCTTGACTGAACTAATCTTCACTGCTCCTTGCTTCTCTACTTTTGCTACTCAAAGCTGTAAGCTCTTAGATATGTGTGTATGGGTGTATGTAGGTGTGTGAAGTTTTGCGTGGAGGTATAAAAGGATGTATTGTAAGAATGTAGTTTAGTAAACCTACTGTAGGTGCAACTGCACACTGTCAATATATTTAAGCCTGGTTTTCACTATCGACGCAAGCATAAGGACAAGAAGCATACACGTACGCAAACTCAGTAGCTTGTTGTTATTAGAGCCTTTTTTTTCGAACAATAGACACTAATTAACAACACGTAAATGCGCCTGCGTGTGTTGCTTGTGCTTTATGCTTGTGCCGCTAGTCCAAACCAGGCCTTAAAAATTATCTTTGCACCTGGATGTATGTAACAAGGTAATATAATATAGTTTGTGTATAATTATAAAAAAATCTATTTTTGATTTCGTGGGACTTAATCATGCAATAAACACATCGAATCATCCTTACAGAGGCATTTCTCACCGTTGAGGACAATTTTTCACGTCTCATCAACTAGCCTCCGTTTTGACCGACAGTCATTGTAATTTGCAAATCGCTGCTCAGTGCTCATTTTAATTAAATTGTTGCTATGATTAAATAATCACTTGGTTTTTTTCTTCAGATTTTCAAAATGTGATTGCTTAACAACTGACTGTCAAAATTTTGAGCTCTCATTTTTAACCAAGGGCTGTTTACTATTAAAGTGCTACTATGACCAAAAATCCATTTAACTTTATTTTCCTTGTATTTCAAAACAATGTTAACTGAACACTAAGTGACCGAAGTTTTAAGCCTTCATTTCAAAAAGGCACCTGTTTATTTTGACTGGAATTTTTCTATTTAATGGTCCACCATTACTAACTTTAAAAATCTTGAGAGAGGTAGATCGAGGATAAGATGACGTAATAGACTTTCTAGTTAAGAATGAAATCCGTGTGCACGCGCCTAAATTACTATGCAGCGCGGGAGTTTCTAGCTTTCAGACTTTTAAACTCTTCTTTTGCATATGTAATAAGCTGCGTTTACACGCTGCAATTTTAAGCTGGTGAGTCTTTGACGTCATCTTACTCTCGATCCAACCCTCTTAGGTCCAATTGGTCAGTCTTGAACGTAATGGCGGATCGTGAAATCCAACATTCGCACTTAAAGCAAACAGCCTTTGTATATAATTCGAAGCTCAAAATTTTGCCAGTCAGTTGTCAAGCAAACACGCTTTAAAAATCTGAAGGAAAAAGGGAAGTGAATTTTTTTATCATAGTAGCACTTTACCTATTCTTCGAGTGTAAGTTCTGGATTTCATCGTCCACCATTACTCACGCTCAAAATTTACCGATGGGACCTCAGAGGCGGTTGGATCTAGGGACAAGTGACGTCATTTACTCGCTAGCTTAAAATTTCTGCGTGTAAACGCAGCTTGTTACATAATGCAAAACAAGACTTTTAAAGTCTGAAAGCCCGAAACTCTCGTGCTGTATATAAATTTAGCCGCGTATACATGCATTGCATTCGTAAACCAGGGAGACCTCGACGTCATTTTCTCCTAGACCAGCTCCCTCAACTTGATTTCACCCCAAGCATTTAATAGAAAAATTCCAGATAAAATAAACAGGTGTCTTTTTGAAATCAAGACTTAAGAACTTGGGTCACTTAGTGTTTACTTAACATAGTTTTGAAATACAAAGAAAAAGAAGGATAGATTTTTTGGTCTATGGAAGCAATGATATGAACAAGGAATTTATGCGTAATGCACGGGTTCTGATTCATTAACTCGCTTGCTTCTAGTTGTTTTCTCTATACTTTATATTAAAGCAAGGAAGTATGACGGTATTGTTTTTACGTTTATTTTACAAAGTGGTCACGGTTATTCAGTTGCGACTGAAGCACGGAAGCAACAATCTACCGATATTGCTTATTCATGGATTTATTTGTAGCTGGATTCCTTGTTGATGCCCTACCCTGTTCCAAAGAGACTATTGCAAGGTAAGCATTCTCGCTCGTCTAATGTGTAGGCCATGCGTAGTTAACGTTAATTATTTGTTTGTTGTGTGATAGATCTATCCTGTCTTCTGTTATTTACTTGTACATCGAGAAAGTAAGTTAATTTAAGTCACTTATATCTGGATGCAGTAGAGTAAGTTTCAGTTTTCTTATCGGGTTAGATTCATCAAAATGGAGGGTTTGACGAAGCAAAAAATGAGTGCCTGAGAATGCATTCAAAAATTCTGATTCTGTTATGTCTCATCGGCTTTAAAGTTGCACTCAAAGCTAAGCAAGACAAGAGCTTCATATATTTGGGTTCCTTTTGCAACCTTAAACCTCGCTACAGTTGTTGGGAGCAATGAATCAACCAACTATTTGCATATAAACAGTCATCGATCCGTAAAGAACTACCTCATAATTTGCACAGATTCATCGAGTATAAAATTACTTAGAGTTCTTTATGTTTCGTTTCTCATTGAAATACCTCTCCTAATGACTTTGGAGTTGCGCGAGAATGGCGTAACCATCAATCGTAATTAATTCCACAGGGTCGTTTTTTGGTCTCACATCAGTCCGCATCCATTTGGAATGACAGTGGTAATTAAGTTGGTCGATGTTTCTCAACATTAGGGCCCATGATGAGTAAGAATAAGTAAGAATTCGTGACAAATAATGTCTGTGGAGCGTACAGAATTTAACTTTCAAACAACATATAAACCTGTTAGGCTGTACAGTTTTCAAAAACCCAAATAGCAATCCATTTTAATCTTCTTCAGTTTCCTCCTTACACACCCTGCTAGCAGAGCCTTTCTTTTGCTTGCTCGATTTTGGCGTTCTCGAGAAAGGCTCTGCTTGAATCGAGTAAGATCTTCATTGAATATGCGCTGCATGTTGCCAGGATACAGTCTCGAACCCAAGCCTAATATGCCAGATCTCGCCATGCATGTCCAATACACACTAACTGAAACGACCCGAATGCACGATCTGTCGACCCGAAAAATGCATCTCATTAGATAAAATCGTCGTACAGCTCACAGTCCCCACGAATCGAACGATCCGTACGATTCGTGAAGCGCTTTCACGACCCGTATCCATTCGAGTATTGCATGTTATAGTCGTACAGCTGTCCCCACGAATCGAACGATCCGTACGATTCGTGAATCGCTTTTACGATCCGTATCCATTCGAGTATAGCATGTTATAGTGGCAGCATGTCGCTCATTTTTATGCGGAAAATACCCGAAGACACGATCTGTCAACCACAAAAATGCATCTCATTAGATAATACCGTCGCACAGCTGTCCCCACGAATCGATCGATCCGTACGATTCGTGAAAACCCTTTTACGACCCGTGTCGATTCGACTATTGCATGTTGTTGCTAATTTTTATGCCTGTCAATGTGTGTATGCGTCGCGGTCCAATTTGTGAATGAGCTGTTGTCCATAAACATGAACACACTGAACAGCATCTACCAAAACAAACGAGACAATGTGTGTATGCGTCGTTCTCAAAACCCATGCCGTCAAAGGTTTACAGGAACGCAAGGAAAGTGTGCACGCCTCGTTCTAAAAGCCTGTGCCGATAACCGAACGTGCGCCGAAACTGCGCCGACAAACAAACAAGGGAAAGTGTGTATGCTTCGTTCTAAGAACCCGTGCCGTCGAGCGAAAGTGTGTATACCTCGGAGCCTGCGCTGACAAACAAACAAGGGAAAGTGTGTATGGCTCGTTCTAAAAGCCTGTGCCTGTGTAATCATTGAAAATTACTAGTGGGAAGATGACCTTTGAGTGCAAGCGGTGTTGCGTTACAGGCGGCCGTTGAGAATTTGAAGGCGTTATAAGAATTTGTATGGGAAAGAAAATACCGTCGATTATGAAGCCTAAAAAACGCTCAATGTAATGTTCATTCACTAAAACGAATGAAAATGACTTGCACTCAAAGGTCATCTTCCCACTAGTAATTAATTATTACACGCTCTCTAGTGACGCGAACTTGGGCTGCCTATGGTTTCCTCTGTTAAATCGCTTGGGACATTTATTGATGACAATCTACGGTGGCAAACACACATTGATAAATTATCTGAAAAGGTCGCTTCTGGGGTAGGAGCAATAAAAAGAATTCAGACAGTTTGTCCCTCCAACCACTCTTCATTATATATACAATGCACTAATTCAATCTCATTTCCACTATTGCTATCCTGTCTGGGGTAATTGTGGTAAAACGTTATTTGACAGGCTACAGAAGCTTCAGAACCGTGCCGCTTGCGTCTTAAATCTTTGCTAGCTATGATGCTGATGCTAACCACTTCATTAGACAACTCCATTGCAAAGAATTGAGCACTCAATTTCTCAATTATTTCAGATATATAATTGATGATAACTTGAATTATTGTTAGCAATAGGAGAATTTATTACCAAGTCTGTGCCCAATTATTGAAAAATGGTCATTAAAAACGTAGAAACCTCACTAAGATTAGAGATAACGGCATCATCAATTTCAATTCTGTCACCTTTGTATTATTTACAACACCGGAAGTATGCTCATTAAAGGTTCCGTTGCCACGTTTTTCGATAGGCAGCCCAAGCTCGCGTCACTACAGACAGCCGTAAAAAATTTAAACGCGTTATAACACTTTCTATGGGAAAGAAAATACCGTCGATTATGAACCTAAAAAATGTTCAATTTCACATTCATTCAATTAAAGGAATGACAATGACTACACTCTCTCTAATGACGCGAATTGGGCTGGTTTTTGGACGATTACGCTTAGATTGAATAAAAACATTAGAATAATAAGATACTTTAGATGTTTTCATGTTTAAATGTTTATTTTATTACGCAAGTTTTTGTACTTTTCCCAATCGCGTGAATGATTCGATGCAATTCCTTTCTTTAATTGGGAATTGATCCAGGGTCTGCTTTATTGCTTCTAGCGCGTCTAGATCGGAGTGGTGCATGAATATTAACCATATCCAAAAAGTTCGTTTCCCAATCAGTCCAGAAAACATTTGGATCTTCAGAACCATTGCAGAACCAGTCTTGTTGAGCGGTATCGTTACGAAAACTCTCTCGATTCAAATTTAGGAAATTTCTATATCAAATGCTTGAATGCCCTGTTGAAAAAGACGCGAGAGATAATTTCCTATAAACGTAAATAAAGCTATGATCGCTGATACCAATATGAGAGACTCCGGAACAGGCAACCCTGTCAACATCATTTGTATAACTTACATCAATTAATGTTGACCAGGATTCAATCATACGAGTAGGTTCAGTTTTTGCGCAAAAACATGCTGCTCCTTTAATAAGCTATGTGCTATCATTCTCAAGGGCAAACAAGTTTAAGTTTTCCCTGGTTTGGTTGCCAATTCCCAGTCGCTAAATTTGCCTAATTATAAATTTCGTAACACAGCCCCTTTAAAGCTAAGCAAAGTCAGAGCTTTAATTTATTATATATTTCGTTCCATAAAGAACGTTTCAGATTTGTGTTAAGAAAGTTAATAACACTTTTCCTACAAGATAATGTTTTACTGAGAGACTTGATAATGGGTTAGGGTAAAATTCGGCAGTAATTTCTTGGCTTCACATCAGTCCGCAAACGACAGTGGTAAGAGGGCATTTTCGAAGTATCAAATATTCAGCTTGATAGTGACGCAGTGAGGACAAAAACAGTACAATGGAATGAATGCGAAAAATATTTACATATCATCCATTTTCCTTTGTCCTTGTCCTCAGAACCTCTCCTTTAAGCTGAATTTTAATATATCGAAAAAGACCTATTAAGTTGATCGTTGTTTCTCAATATTGTCTAATAACAAGGACAAGTTATTTTATGCTTAATAAACCAGTTCTGACGGAATTGTTTTTACGTTTATTTTGTGAAGCCGTCACCGTCATTCAGTTGTGACTGAAGCACGAACGCAAGGAGAGTATTGCAAGGTATGTGAATATTCTAGCCCACTGTGTTATATATATAGTTGATTATTTGTTTGTTGTGTGATAAACTATCCTAACTTCCATTCTTTGCTTATACATCGAGAAAATTAGTTAATTAAGTCTTTGATAGTAAGATGAAGTGGAGCAAGGAAGGAAGGAACTTTATTTAAGTGTCTAGTCGTTCTAGCGCTGGAGCATTAATTGGGGACACTGTAAACTAAATATAACAATCAACGCAATTCATGTCAAATGTTGATTTTTGAGGAGAGGGGAAACCGGAACAGTACCCGGAGAAAAACCTCTCGGTGCAGAGAAGAGAACCAACAGACTCAACTCACAAATGACGCTGAGTTTGGAATCGAACGCTTTCCGAAAGGACTTTTGAACTTTTGACAGAACTGACTGGCCTGGCCAGGCATTTCGAAGGCCTAAATCTACAACGCCTTCTAATTAATAAATTTCGAAGATGATATATACTCCCCCAGAAGAATGCGAGGGATTATCAAGCAAATGTTCCTTCAAATTGTTGCATTTTCTTTGAAGACTGACTGGTCTGGCCAGCCAGTTCTGACAAAAGGAAAGCGTCCTAAGTTTCAGTTTTCTTATCCGGTAGATTCAAAATCGAGGGTTTGACAAAGCAAAAGATGAGTGCCTGAGAATGCATTGAAGAATTCTGATTATTTTATGCCTCATCGGCTTTAAAGTCACACTCAAAGTGAAGAATGACTAGAGCTTCATATATTTGCGTTCCCTTTACAACCTTAAGCTTCGCAAGACTAAACCGGCAGTTGTTAGGAGCAATGGGACAATCAACTGTTTGGATAACAGGCATTTTATCTCGTTCCTTATTTCAGAACTGCCTCATTAATTTGAACAGTTTGATCGATTATGAAATGACTCAGTGTTCTTTATGTTTCATTTGTCGTTAAAATGCCTCTCCTAATAACTTTTGAGTTACTACGCTGCTCACATTTTCGTTATAGAGGACTATTTCATCGAGAGAGTATATGATGTCGTACCCACATCAATTATAACTGCAGAATCATTTCTTGGCCACAAATCAATCCGCATCCATTAGGAACGACAGTGGTAATTAAGTTGCTCGTTGTTTCTCAACGCTGTCTAATAACAAGAACAAGTTATTTTATGCTTAATAAATAGACCAGTTCTGATTACTTTTTACTTACTTCCTGTAGTTTTCTCTTTACTTTGAATTAAAGCTAACAACTTTATTTTCTGAATGAATCTTAATTAAGTGATCAGGGTCATTCAGTTGTGAGTGACACACGCACGCAACAGATCCACCGCTTATCCCGTAACTTATTTGCAGTGGTGTTCATCATTATTCCTGCTCAATTGATTGTAAAGAGGAACATTGCAAAGTAATTAGTAATATTAGCTTGCTGCAACGGTGTAATTCTTTCCTTGTACATCGAGAAAGTAAGTAAATGCTGTATATCTTGAAATTTTTTCTGAATGAAGAGGGTTTTACTTTTCTCATTGGCTGAGATTCAAAAAGGAGCTCGGGGGAGTTACGTACGAAGCAAATGATGAGTAAGAATGCATTGAAGAATTCAGGCAGTGTAGTTGAAAATCGATTGGTAGAACTTAACCCAATTACTTAGAGTATCCCTTCTGATCCTCTTGCAATGCTTGACAAAGCTGATGAGTAAATGTGACTTGGTACATCGTCTGAGTTCGGTGCAAATGCTCTTTGAAGTGTGTAAAAACACAGTTTCAGTTAAGGACATGACATTGCGTGTCCGTGTATCCACTTACTTGACCATTTCTATACTTTAATTAATATTTAAACTACTTTTACTGCGTATCAGCATATCCACTTTAGAATATACTTAACAACATTTCAAGAGAATGGGTGGTATTTTCCACTACGACTATTCACTTCAGTATAAGATACTTAGAACACTACGAGGGGATGGGTGGTAATAATTTTACACCACGTGAACAGTTACTGTACATGTATCTCTTAAGAGGTGAGGCTGTATTCCGCAGTTACGACGCTCTGTGTGCATTGTACGTGATGTGTGTGCCCGGCGTAAATGATTTTTGTTAGGAGAGTCAAACCTTATAGAAGTATTTTATGCAGAGACTAATTTTGATAGGCAAGTGTAGTAACCACATCAAATTACCATTGCAGAGTTCTTTCTCTTGATAAAGCCACTGCTTGAGCTCACACAAAAGAGCATCCGTTTGGACCAAGAGTGGTAAGTTGCTTATCATCACTTAAAGCTTTATTGTATACAATGTACATATATGACTCACGTGATGCAAACAAGCTCTGATTACGTATAACTCTTGCTATATGTTTTGTTTGTGGGTTACAGTGAAAAATATCACTGCCATTATTCATGTAAAAGACACCCTTTTTCCATACACGTGTGATCCATATATGATTCAATTTTCCCTGTTGCATGAACAAAGAATTAAAAAGTAATAAGTGCTTAGGGTTTGAAGCTTAAATTGAGGCAAATCTGCTAGTTTAGGTTCTAGAAATCATTACGCATCCACTTACTGGCATATGAATAGCATGTATTCTTGTATTCCTCATTCTTCAAAGGATGCATGCAGCTATAAAAATACAATAGTGCATGTGTAGCACTATTGTTTTTAATTGATGAGTCTAAAGCTTCCGAACTCGAAATGATATCTCCTGGCATTATTGATTTGACATAACTCGACTGTATTTCATCCCATAAATAGGTGCTTTCAGCTGTTCAATTTGAGGGTTTGTAGGAGAAATAATGCACCTATCAATGTTAAGCTGCTGGGAGGGAGGGAAGGCCGGGCATAGGCGGGGGATTTGAACTCAGATCAGTTTTTCTGTTCAAATGCGCGGCCCCAGGGAAGTCATCCTGTGTCAAAAATGTGCAATTTAGCCAATTACAGCGCGCGTACTATCTGAGAGATATAATAATGTTTTTTAATTGATTTGAGTCTAAAGCTTCCGAACTCGGAATGGTATCTCCTGGCATTATTGATTTGACATAACGCGGCTGTATTTCATCCCATAAATAGGTGCTTTCAGCTGTTTAATTTGAGGGTTTGTAGGAGAAATAACGTGAAGCTTTGTGCTTTTTATGCTGCAGCCACTCCCTTGCACGTGATTACATGCACAACGACTTCAATAAGCGTCACGAAGTGTCCCCTTGCTCTTCTCGCCAACTTCAACATCACTCTTGTCGCGGAATACAGACAAAAAACGTCACAAAAGTGTCCCCCAAATGCTGCTCTTTAAGTAAAGATTAACTGCTTCATTTACCCAAAGCTAAAAATAACGCTAACCTTTATTCTTATCTTGTTGTTGAAAACAGACTTAAAAGGACACTTCGTGTCGGATGTCAAAATTGGGCATGCATCTAATGAAAAACCTTAAATAACAATGACCAAAACCAAGTTTTTATGAGCCCGCGAGACTAAGCACCCCCAGCGAACCATTGTTTTAACGAAAACCGCTGGTCAGCAGCCTGGTTCTGGTCATTGCTGTCTAAGGTCTTCCGCATCTAATTCGGTGCATTTCTGGACATAAAACCAGTGAGTCCTTGACGGCATTTTCTCCTCGATCCATCCCCCTCAAGATTTCAAAGCATTAAATAGGAAAATTCCAGTTAAAATAAGCATGTGTCTTTGTGAAATCAAGGCTTTAAACTTGGGTCACTTAGTGTTTAGTTAACATAGCCTATGCAAAGAAAAAGAAGAATAGATTTTTTGGTCAATTTTACGGTGACACTTCACTAATATGAACGAGGAATTTATGGGTAATGAACGAGTTCTTATTCATTAACTCGCTTGCTTTCTGTTGTTTTCTATATACTTTATATTAAAGCAAGGAAGTATGAAGCTATTGTTTTAACATTAATTTTACAAAGCGGTCACGGTTATTCAGTTGTGACTGAAGCACGCACGCAAACAATCTACCGATATTGCTTATTCATTGATTCGTAGCTGGATTCCTTGTTGATGCTTACCCTGTTTCAACGAGACTATTGCAAGGTAAGCTTAACTGAATATTCTCGCCTAATGTGTGTAGTTAATTATTTGTTTGTTCTGTGATAGAACTATTCTGCCTTCTATTATTTACTTGCACATCGAGAAAGTAAGTTAATTTAAGTCACTTATGTCTAGATGAAGTAGAGTAAGTTTCAGTTTCTTATCCGGTTAGATTCATCAAAATGGAGGGTTTGACGAAGCAAAAAATGAATGCCTGAGAATGCATTTAAAAATTCTGATTCCGTTATGCCTCATCGTCTTAAAAGTCACACTCAAAGCTAAGCAAGACTACAGCTTCATATATTTGAGTTCCTTTTACAGCCTTAAACCTCGCGAGACTAAACCGTCAGTTGCTGGGAGCAATGAAGCAACCAACTAGTTGGATATAAACAGTCATCGTTCCGTAAAGAACTGCCTCATAATTTGCACAGTTTCATCGAGTATAAAATGACTTGGTGTTCTTTATGTTTCATTTGTCATTGAAATACCTCTCCTAATAACTTTCTAATTGGAGTTGCTCGAGAAAGTCGTAACCATCAATCGTAATTCGGCAGCGTCGTTGTTTGGCCTCATCAGTCCGCATCCATTAGGAACGACAGTAGTAATTAAAATGCTCGATGTTTCTCAACATTGTCCGATAACAAAGTCATTTTATGGTTAATAAACCAGTTCTGATTACTTTTTGAGTGAACATATGATCCTCGCCGGCAGTTATGAACGCAATTTTAGCAATTCCGTAACAGTCGGAAGAGGAGCCTGAAAATTCAAGACTTCATCGGGGTTTGAACCCGTTACCCCCTTGAAGACTTGAATTTTCAGGCTTCCCTACCGACTCCACGCAATTGCTAAAATTGCGTTCATAAAAGCGAGGATCATAGCTTCACTTGACTTCATATCCGCGTTTCAATATATGATTAATAATTTCTTATATCATCCGTTGATTACTTTTTACTTGCTTCCTGTTGCTTCCTCTGTACTTTGGTTAAAGCTAACCCCAACTCTCTCAGTATTTCTGTTATGTATATTTTCTGAATTAAACTGAATTAAGTGATCGCGGTCATTCAGTTGTGACTGACGCACGCACGCAAATAATCCATCTCTCTTTAACTTATTTGTAATGCCATTCATTTTTCCTGCTCAACTGACTGTAAAGAGGGACGTTGCAAGGCAATAGGAATATTAGCTTGCTGCAAGAGTGTAATAAATTATTTGTTTGTCGTTTGACCGACCTATGCTGCCCTTTTTTCTTCCTTGTACACCGAGAAAGCAAGTCAGAAGTGATGCATCTGGAATTTTTTAAGAATAAAGAAGGTTTTAGTTTTCTTATCCGGCTCTGAGATTCAAAATGGAAGGAGATTATATGAAGCAAATGATGAGTAAGAATAAGTAAGAACTCGTGTCACAAAATGTCTGTCGATCATACAGAATTTAAGTTTCAAACAACAAAGATAAAACTTTTAGGCTGTAAGAAATCCAGTGCAAATAGCAATCCAACGGACCATGGCGGACCATGGAATAGGAAAATTCCAGTTAAAATAAACAAGTCTCTTTTCAAAATCAAGGCTTTAAAACTTGGGTCACTTAGTGTTAAGTAAACATAGCTTTGAAATACAAAAACAAGAAGTTAGACCTCATTTTTTGGTCACAGTAGCACTTCAGTAGTATGAACAAGGAATTTTATTTTCTGTTCTTTGCTCTATACCGCCTTTATATTAAAGCAACGAAGTATGACGTAATTGTTTTTACGTTTATTTTGTGAAGCGGCCACCGTCATTCAGTTGTGACTGAAGCACGAACGCAAGGAGAGTATTGCAAGGTATGTGAATATTCTAGCCCACTGTGTATTATATATATAGTTAATTGTTTGTTTGTTGTGTGATAAACTATCCTACCTTCTATTCTTTGCTTATACATAGAGAAAATTAGTCAATTAAGTCTTCGATGGTAAGATGAAGTGGAGCAAGGAAGGAAGGAATTTTATTTAAGTGTCTAGCGTAGGTATTAAGTATTTGATCTCGTTCCTTATTTCAGAACTGCCTCATTAATTTGAACAGATTGATCGAGTATGAAATGACTCAGCGCTCTTTATGCTTCATTTGTCGTTTAAATGCCTGTCCTAATAACTTTTGAGTTGCTACTCTGTTCACATTTTCGTTATAGAGGACTATTTTATCGAGAGAGTTGATAATGTCGTAACCACACATCAATCCGCATCCATTTGGAACGACAGTAGTAATTAAGTTGCTCGTTGTTTCTCAACGTTGTCTAATAACAAGAACTTAATAAATTGACCAGTTCTGATTCCTTTTTACTTACTTCCTGTAGTTTACGCTTTACTTTGAATTAAAGCTAACAACTCTGTCAGTATTCCTGTTATGTTTATTTTCTGTTTTATTTTATTATTCAGTTGTGAGTGACACACAAACGTAAAAAACCCACCGCTTACCCCTAACTTATTTGCAGTGGTGTTCATTATTACTTGCTAAACTGGTTGTAAAGAGAAACATTGCAAGGTAATTAGTAATATTATAGCTTGCTGCAATGATGTAATAAATTATTTGTTTGTTGCTTGGTTGACCTATACTGCCCTCTATTCTTTCCTTGTACATTGAAAAAGTAAGTTAATGCTGTATATCTTAAAATTTTCCTGAATGAAGAAGGTTTTAGTTTTCTCAATGGCTGAGAATCAAGATGGAGGGAGTTACGATCGAAGCAAATGATGAGTAAGGATGTATTGAAAAATTCAGGCAGTTCAGTTGAAAATCGACTAAATCAACTGGTAAAAATCAGTTATTCGCTACGCAACTTACGTTTAGTCAACACAACGAACAGCGTCGTGACAAAAAATGTATGTTGAGCATACAGAATTTAAAGACGAAGACGCACTACAAAAGGAGTGGTACCTAAGGCACATGAAAATGATTTATCAATCGGCCGTGGCATGCGCAACCGAGCTCTGCGATAATTTATGCAAAAAAAAAATCCCCTGATGGCAATGTGTCCGTAACATGTCATAACATGTTATCTGTCGTTCTTTTTAAATCCCCAGTCCCTTTTTTCTCGCGCTAGAAATGTCGTTTAGGGTAATTAATCAGTTTTGCTTGAATGAATTCGAATAAAGCAGAGCGTGCATCGACCCTTTTTTATAGAGTGTTTTCACGTGACGTCACGGCGGCCATGTTGGTGTCCCTAAAGGAAGGAACGGCGGCCATGTTGGTATCCCCAACTAACCCTCCGAGAATTGAGTTCTATTATCATGCAAACGTTTTCTTTTGTTTTGGTGAAATAAACAAGGTTACTGATCACGTGAGTGAAAATCGAGGGTTTGCTCCTGACTGTAATTTGTCCATAATATGTCATAAAATGTTATCTGTCGTTCTTTTTAAATCCCCAGCCCCTTTTTCTCGCCCTAGAAATATCTTTTAGGGTAATTAAACAGTTTCGCTTGAATGAATTGGAGCAAAAGGAGAGCATCTACTCAGATTTGTGTTAAGAAAGTTAACACTTTTCCTACAAGGTAATGGTTTGTGGAGAGATTTAATAATTGAATAACCACGTCAAATTAAAATTTCAGGGACACGAAGCCATTGCTTGACCTCACACGAAACGTTTGCTCTTGAAAAGCATCCGTTTGAACCAACACTGGTAAGTCCTTCATTTCTCCTTATAGCCTTATCTTATGAATATATGACTCCGCTCCGATTGGCCGTTGGCAAAACCAAGATCGGACCGGACGGGATCGGACCGGAGCGGATCGGATCGGATCGGATCGGATCGGATTGACAAACACGGACCGGGTCAATAACAAAACCTCCGCCAAAAGTAGACGGTCACCAGACAACGTGCTGAAGACTGGAAAAGGCGAATTCTGTGCCGTTCTCTCTTGTGTAGTCGTCTCCTCATTTATTGAGGAGATTACAGATTCCGAAGCGGAATTATGAAAGATACCATGAGACAAATTGACGTCAATAAGCGAATTGACTGCGTGCGCGACGGTCTTCTTCTTCAAACATGAAAACTGACAACAATTTTTTACTTTAACCCAGTCCCTGGCAATTGCACGATAGCCTGATTAAGCGACAGAAAGAGAACGTCAGTTGACGAAAGGAGAGCCCGCAGAATAGTTGGGATTCTAATATGGCCTAATATGGATATTTTTACTGCCTGCGCCATCGTCAACTGAAATTCCCGTTCTGTTGCAAAATCAGGCTATTGTTTAATTAGAAAGGGACTGGGATAAAGTAAAAAATTGTCAGTTTTTAGCGGAGCTCCGCGCGCGGAGCACCATAGTTAAGAAAATGTGGTAACCCATCGATGTGAGAAAATTTGGTTTTATAGCCATGACGTCATGAACGTCCGTACGTACAACGTACGTACAGGGCGCTTATACATAGGGCGGTGAAACGGGCACTCCGCTCTTGGTCCAATGTGTGATGCGGAGAAGGACTGGCACGAGCGCTCCTTCCGCACTTCCGGTGCAGTTAATGGCTGCCAAAAATATCCTCTCGACGAACCGGAAATCAAGTTTTCTTTCTTTTTTTTTGGGCCACCAGTAGTGTATTATTTAAAAGCCTTTTTTATATTTTTGACCCAAAACTCAATACTATTTTGTCTGTTGGAAGAGAACTCAAGTATTTTCGTCGGAAGCTGCTTAAATTTGAGTGAAGTAAGACAGTGTCGAATGCAGGTATGTCCTGCTTATCGTGACCAAGCCGTGTTCCGCTGCTTCTTTCAGGAGTACTCCACATTACTCCACTCTAAATTTTACATATGTTTAAGATCGATAGCTTTTACAAAACATAGTAAAAAACCAGCTGGATATATTTGGATATAGCGGCGTTTCAGAACTTCAAACTTGCTCACATAAAATCGCTCACGACGAATAGCCCGCCGCAGTCAATTTTACCGACAATAAAAAACTATTTTCAAGATTTCGCCCGCTTGGGAAAATCAACAAACAACAAATACGGTTTAATCAAGGCGCTTGTAAGTTCATCTTGATAATTTAAATAAAATACGAGTAAAGCTTGCTGTTAATACTCTGTCCGAAAAAGTTTGCAAAGACATGGCTCTGCATGAAAACAACACCACAGAAAAGACGCAAGAATTTATGAAAATGTGAAACGTTTTGGAATGTCTTCAAAGATAACAGTCCACTGCAGTCAATAACAGATCAACGTGTTACCAACTTAAACCAAGTACAAACATTCCACAGAAGGACTGATGCGTCAGAACACTTTATAACATGGCAACAATGTTTGATCTCGAGGTAATATATAGACCAGACTTAAAATGGATAACAGAAAAACAATGCAAAACTGATAAGTTATTGTAAATACCATGTCCTTGCCCCCTTAGGTATGACTATGCAAAAACGGCAACTCCTTCATATTTTGTCCCAACTGAGGACAAAGCAATGATTCTAGTTCCTTGTAGAATATCCTCCCCTGAGGAAAAGCAATTTGTAGCCTATCACTTCTGCTACGTTTTAAGACTCCCCATCCTCTCCCAAACCCCATATTGTTTTCTTTATCTTTGTGCAGTTTGGACACAAACAAATAAACTAACCTGTGGCTGATCAATGTGATCAAATTTTTGTTCCACTATGTGAAACATAAATAAAATAATTAAAAGCATAAGCCCTGGAACATACCTTAAAAAATAACAATGACTGAATTTATTGCTAGGCTTGACTAGCAACACCGCACAGAGAACTTAAAATATAGAGCATAACTAGTGAGTACATATTCCAGCACTTGGCAAGGTCCCTTTTTGACTTGTGGCTGTTTGTGGCCTCATACACCACAAGCCTTTTTGGAGACATCACCACCAAGCCGGCCACTTCTGCTGAATAATTTTCATGGTCAAATATTTGTTAATCCCTCCTACATGATTCAGTTTTTCATACATGTACTATCTGGCTGTTTCTGTGATTAAAGTTTTTAATTTCACACTGAGTTTGTTTCATTTGTTAACCTTATTTTGGGGTTGAGAGTTTGCTTTGTAAATTTCTCCTCCTCATTCTACAGACTAACCCTAACTTTTGTCTATGATTTTTCCTCAACTCACCATTCACACACACAATATTGCCCTCAAACTACCTGCTAATTAGTGAATGTTTTAGTTAGTGGAGAGAAAACCCTTCTTGTACGGAGGATTCTTCTATCAACTCCAATTAAGAAAGCTACAAAGGTTGCTAGGTTAACGGCTGCTTCATGTATTACTATTATTTAACCAATCTTAATTTAACTTAGTTTATCTTTAATTTAATATGGCTCCTTCTTGGGGCACCAGACACAAATGGTAACATCATTATTGTTTAACCACTGTTTGCAAGACATTATATTTTGGTGCGATATTGTTTCTTGTCGCCTGTTTCCATTATTTCATTCAACTACAGAAAACATTGTGGTAATCAGTGGCGGATCTAGACCTTGAGCTAAGGGTGGGGGGTTGCTTGCCCTGTCGGCTTTTCCTCCTGTGGTAAGGTAGTTTTAAGGTAAATGCAAGCATTGTGATAATTTGGTTCTTTCTTGGTTAGGATTTTGCTATGCCAACCATTTATTTGGAAGCGGTCATAAGCTGTGTAATTTTTGTTTTTGAAAAGCCACAAATTCAAGAAACAACCATGGCCCGACTACCATATGATAAACTACTTTCTAACTAAGCTTGCCCAAGCCATACTGAGGAATATTGCACCTTGGTCATTTTTGTATGGACCTCGCTGCGCTCCATCTTTAGTTCCACAATGTTCAACCAATATTCCCCAGTATGGCCCTCCAGCTCGGTTAGTAAGAGCTTAATATTTCCAAGTTGTTACTTGTATTTTGATTAGCCTTTTGGGTCCTTCAACACACAGCATGATTCGTGAAAATACTCACCAGAATATAAACAAAATGTAAAAAAAAAACCATGACTTATAACCTTTTCCATGGAAATGGCTTGTATGGCAAAGTGAACAAGAAAGCAAACACTTGGATTTACCAATCAAAACACTTGGATTTACCTAAAGACGATAGGAGAGAACCAATCAAGAACAGAGGGAAAATGTTTGTTTCATTAACATCAGCTATGTGTCTGGAACATCTGAAGAATTTTTTTTTCGTTCAAATAAAAATGTCGTCTGTGATGTCCTGTAAAAACAATTCTTCCAATTCTTTGAGTGAGTCGCCGATCTCAACACTTGCCGCCATTTTGAAAAGGCTTTTTAGTAGATCCCAGTCTACTGCATCACACCTTTTTGCTCGGACCTGCTCGTCTCACCGCCCGGTCTCTTTCCGCCCTGGTACGTACGTACGTACGTCCGTCCGCGCCTTCATGTATGCCAATGTGACCAGTACACGTAACCATATCACGGGCTCAAGTTTAGAGCTCATCAAGGAGGCAACACTCCATTTGACACTAACTAGTTTACAGCATACATCTTTGATATTGGACATCAATGTTATGGTCAATTGACACCTGTCAAAACAAGGTATCCGCTGACCAGTATCACGTGACCATATAGCGGGCTCAAGATAGACCTTATCGAGGTCAGCTGTTTTTTTTGAAGTTGACCGCTGACCAGGGACTGCTTGTTGACTGGATCGCCATGCATGTCCAATACACACTAACTGAAACGACCCGAATGCACGATCTGTCGACCCGAAAAATGCATCTCATTAGATAAAATCGTCGTACAGCTCACAGTCCCCTCGAATCGAACGATCCGTACGATTCGTGAAGCGCTTTCACGACCCGTATCCATTCGAGTATTGCATGTTATAGTCGTACAGCTGTCCCCACGAATCGAACGATCCGTACGATTCGTGAATCGCTTTTACGATCCGTATCCATTCGAGTATAGCATGTTATAGTGGCAGCATGTCGCTCATTTTTATGCGGAAAATACCCGAAGACACGATCTGTCAACCACAAAAATGCATCTCATTAGATAATACCGTCGCACAGCTGTCCCCACGAATCGATCGATCCGTACGATTCGTGAAAACCCTTTTACGACCCGTGTCGATTCGACTATTGCATGTTGTTGCTAATTTTTATGCCTGTCAATGTGTGTATGCGTCGCGGTCCAATTTGTGAATGAGCTGTTGTCCATAAACATGAACACACTGAACAGCATCTACCAAAACAAACGAGACAATGTGTGTATGCGTCGTTCTCAAAACCCATGCCGTCAAAGGTTTACAGGAACGCAAGGAAAGTGTGCACGCCTCGTTCTAAAAGCCTGTGCCGATAACCGAACGTGCGCCGAAACTGCGCCGACAAACAAACAAGGGAAAGTGTGTATGCTTCGTTCTAAGAACCCGTGCCGTCGAGTGAAAGTGTGTATACCTCGGAGCCTGCGCTGACAAACAAACAAGGGAAAGTGTGTATGGCTCGTTCTAAAAGCCTGTGCCTGTGTAATCATTGAAAATTACTAGTGGGAAGATGACCTTTGAGTGCAAGCGGTGTTGCGTTACAGGCAGCCGTTGAGAATTTGAAGGCGTTATAAGAATTTGTATGGGAAAGAAAATACCGTCGATTATGAAGCCTAAAAAACGCTCAATGTAATGTTCATTCACTAAAACGAATGAAAATGACTTGCACTCAAAGGTCATCTTCCCACTAGTAATTAATTATTACACGCTCTCTAGTGACGCGAACTTGGGCTGCCTATGGTTTCCTCTGTTAAATCGCTTGGGACATTTATTGATGACAATCTACGGTGGCAAACACACATTGATAAATCATCTGAAAAGGTCGCTTCTGGGGTAGGAGCAATAAAAAGAATTAAGACAGTTTGTCCCTCCAACCACTCTTCATTATATATACAATGCACTAATTCAATCTCATTTCCACTATTGCTATCCTGTCTGGGGTAATTGTGGTAAAACGTTATTTGACAGGCTACAGAAGCTTCAGAACCGTGCCGCTTGCGTCTTAAATCTTTGCTAGCTATGATGCTGATGCTAACCACTTCATTAGACAACTCCATTGCAAAGAATTGAGCACTCAATTTCTCAATTATTTCAGATATATAATTGATGGTAACTTGAATT
>NC_090893.1:18931482-18946482 GCF_036669925.1 Montipora capricornis
GACAGTGTTCCCGGTTACACTTAACTGAATTCAAAAACAAACATGGCATCATATTTGTGTTCGATTTTATTTCTTGGACTCCAGATCATCGATAATTAATAAATATGCATTTTACTTCTATTCTAAAGCCGTATTTAGTCTAGACGTAAACAGAAAAAGCAAAAAAATAAACGTCTGTTAAAATGTGTGGGTGTGAAAATACTGCGAATGCCATCTCATGACACTGCCCCTTTAATGAAGTACTGTTTAAAAAACAAGCAGCTGTGTTTTATCGGGTTTCAGAACACGAGGAAAAGACAGGTGTTTTTAGACCCGATAAAGCAAAAGTTCAAATTGTGAGAAGAAGATACGGTTTAGCTCCATGTAAAGGCTACACCTTTTTTCGCAAAATTCACATAAAAAATGGAGGATGCGACTGATATTGAAAAAAACGCATTCAGAAAGCATCTTTACGTTTTTTAATAATAAACTCACACGATATAGGTATGACAAGTGAAATTCGCCATATAAAGCCTTAATTGATATGAAAGCTCATAACAACCACCGTGTCAGTGTTTTGAAACCATAATTGTTTGTCCTTGTTTGTTTACTAGTAGAGTTTCATTGGAACTTCAAAGTTTGTTGTCTGTTTTTTTTTTTTTTTTCAAAACTCAAGCTTCCAAATTGGTGGTCCTGCTTATACTTGGACTTTTAGGTATTAGCACACAAAAAAATAAGCCGGGCCTTAATACTATGCACGTGACATTTTATCGGTGTCTTGATAGGCTGTTAGGCTCATTAATTATCAATGAGTCAGCAGTAGACTAGCAACTATTGTGGCGTGAGTACGATGCTGTAGCAAGAAGCCCCTTTCAGGAAGGGGTTCCTTTCCAATAACTGAAAAAATAACTGAAACAATAATCTCTAGTAAAGTGGGCAACTGGGGGGAATATTCTGTGTGTGGTTGGTGAGTTGTGGTAAAGTCTTAACCAAAAGTTAGTGTTAGTCTGTAAAATGATTTTTTTTGTTCTTAAGAAACTGTTGTGGATCCAGAAAGGGGTAGTTCGAGGAACTAAAGAAAACCCCATGATGCAAAACGAAACACTGGTTCCATGAGGCAAACCCAAACAATCCAAAAGTAAAGAAAAGCTGCCTGTGACGCCATCAGGATCATAAAAATGGCTGAGAATATTCAGGGATAGAGCGCAACCGAGCAAGGGGGGTTCTAGTCCGGTGCTAGATCTCTACCCAATCCCCTCGTGCCGATTTAAGAACGGAAGAAGAAAAGACAGTATTATACTAAAGCCATGGACAAACTGATGCGACCAAACATTTTGTATCCCTACTACTTGATTAAGTTTGTTGGCTGTTTTTGAATTTCGAGTTTTAGTTTCACACAGAGTTTGTTTTATTTATTAACCCTATCTTGAGGTTAAGAGGCTGCTTTGTGGATTTCTCTTCCTTATTCTACAGACTAACCTAAAAGATTTTTTCGTGAAATTGATTGCTTAATGTGGTAGTAATATTTATTAAATTACCATAACTGAAAACTACACAAAGATGCCTTAACTAAAACAATTTCTTTGCCACTGGGGGCACATAGGGAGTCATTAATTTTTGTCTTTCAAGTTCCCCGTTTCCCTTTGTTCTCAAAGGGCACAATTCCCTTCTGCTTTCAGTATTTCTGGAATTCATTTTAGCAGAATTGAGGTTCATTGTCACTCTGAGTTCAATGTTAAGGGAAGACCATTGTGGCTAAAATTATCTTCTACTTTGTCAATTACTTTCTCACTGGTGGTTAATGGCATGACCACATACTCATAATAACGGCTGTAGTACTCAACAATGACCATAATGGAGTGGTCTTAAAAGATCTTCGACCAGGTCTTGCCAAGGGCATTCTGGCAATGCTCTTGGCTTCAATGGCTTTGCCGGATTTGGACGACGAACCAGGTGACACTTATATATTAGCAGGATTTGCAGAATTTTTCCACTGCCTTATCTCATACAAGGCCACCATACTTTACTGCTCAGATTTAGATTTTTTTCTGACAATGGCTTGCTTGGTAGTACAGTGCGGGTACATCTTTGGACTAGTTGCCCAATTACACACAGTTCACCTGCATCTGGTGCATAAGCCTTGCATTCCTCTAATCGACCAGTTTTGATTGCTTTTCTAAGAGCTTTCAACTCTTCATCTACTTCAGATGTTCCTCAACATCTGGTGTGATGATAGCCTCCCATGCAGACGTGATTAGGGCTTCGTCATACGTTCCTCCCCTACTAACATCTGCTGCTGGCCGTTGAACAGAAGAGGTTTTTCGTTTCAGCAGACGTTCGTGGGAGAACGGAAGTTGCAAAGATTAGTTCTACAGAGTTGAAGGTGAAAATCATTCTGCAAATCTAGTAAAAAACACATAGACGTCTTTTTAAATGAAAAATTATGAATAAAACCTTGATGGTGGAAGAGGATGTTCATAAGAATACATAAAGTTACCCAGTTCTTTTAATCTAATATCCGAAAATTTGATAGTTCTAATTCTTTGAAGATTGGGTCTGAGTGCGCGTCAAAAATTGACTAAGGAATTATTTTGATTGTACTTTTCGCCAAGAGGAAAGACTGCGAAGATTGGATTTGTACATGAACAATAATACAATAATGACTATAAGAATAAACTAAACAGTTGTACAGAGTTCTTCAACAAAATTTTTAAAAACAACTATACCTGAAATTAAATCCCAGATTCAGAGATTTTGTAAGCCAATTGAGAAATACAGGGTTTCCAAGAAAAATGTTAGTCAAGAAAGACCGTTCTACAATCTGTTCAATTCTTTGTAAGATGATGTCTTTTCCCTTGAGTATTAAACAGAATAAAGGATTAGTTTTCCCCAAGTTAAGTGGAAGTTTCTTTGCGTTGAACTAGGTAACCAAATAATTAGATGTAAGAGACTAGCATCGTTATATCAGCAATTGCAAATAAAATCAGGTGTGGTAGTTTGAATACATCACTAAAGTTATAAACATAGGATGAGAAAAATAAGGGAAAGAGAATGGACCTTTCCGGGGCGCGGGTGCCTATGTTAATGGCCGTTAAACCAAACAAATTTAATTACGCCAAAGTAATGGACCCTTTAGTATTCACGTTTATGAAGCAGAATTTTTTTTATCCACCGTAACAAAGGCCTTAAAATATAAATAAACACACACCTATGGCATATTCACTGTCATCAGCTTAAGATGACTTCTTGTACAGGTGAATCAGTAGTAAAGAGTTAGTAATACACAATGTGTTAGTGCGCTCGACTCCGGATCGAGTGGTTCGGGTTCGGGGCCTAGCCAGGGACATTGTGTTGTGTTCTTGGGAAAGACACTTTACTCTCACCATGCCTCTCTCCACCCAGGTGTATAAATGGGTACCGGCGTAATGCTGGGGGTGACCCTGCGATGGACTAGCATCCCATCCAGGGGGGAGTATAAATACTCTTAGTCGCTTCATGCTATGGAAACCGGAGATAAACGCCGGCCTGATGGGCCTTCCTAGGCTCGTAACAGAGACTTTACCTTTAATACGCAATGTAGAGAAAAAAAAGCTTAGTGTAATGTATACTGTGATGATGTGGTGTAATGTAAATGTGATGTAATTTATTTAAGCTACTTACAAGACCGTTATAGATAATTACTTTCCAGAGCAACTTTGAGAATCCAGGGGCCATTTGGAGCAGTCTGTATGTCATAAAAAGTGATTGACCACCAGCTTTAAACAGTGGTATCACAATTTTGATGTGATCAGGAAAATATGATGAAAAAAAGACAACAGTATTACTTTGGCGGAGTTATGTCTGATGTGGGACAAATTTATTCCATTTTAATACGTCTATTTTGTGCGGTCAATTCTGTGTTTAAAAATTCATTTTAAATCAAACAAAGGGCTCAACAAAAGAAGTAAAGAGTTTGACGTCAACAGCAGAAAACTGTCTTTGTTAGACTCATAATGACATGCAGTCTCTTTGATGTTGGTTTGGCTATGTACCTGCAGAATTTGTGGTCAGTGCATTGAACTTCTCATTCTTTCTTCTGTATTTTTCAAGGTGCGCCCTCTCTTTCAAAGACAACCTTCCTTGTTCTCAAGAGTTCTTGTATTCAAGAATGGCGGACGAAAAGATGAACGTTTTTGAGCAGCATATACAAGAGCTTAGCGGTGCACGAAGAGAGGGAAACAGAAAAGGGGAGGGTATTGCATATTTGAATTTAGGCGATTATTATTATGGCTTGGCTCATTTTGAACAGGCCAAGAGGGATTACAGAGAAGCATT
This sequence comes from Montipora capricornis, assembly GCF_036669925.1. Classification (NCBI taxonomy): domain Eukaryota; kingdom Metazoa; phylum Cnidaria; class Anthozoa; order Scleractinia; family Acroporidae; genus Montipora; species Montipora capricornis. Next base: position 18,935,776 of record NC_090893.1, read on the forward strand.
AAGGATTTTTAAGGAAATAGGTTACAGTGCTGGAAAGGGAAAAGCCTGTGGCAATCTCGGCATCGCTTATCACAGTCTGAGCAATTTTAAAAAGGCCAAAAAGTACTTCAAGAAACAACTAAGTATTGCAAAGCAAGTAAGGGATCGGGACCAGGAGGGCAATGCCAATTGTAATCTCGGCAACGCTTATTGGAATCTGGGCAATTTCAAGCGAGCTTTAGAATATCATGAACAACATCTTAAAATTGCAAAAGAAGTAGGGGATAGGGCCAAGGAGGGCGAAGCCAAAGGTAATCTCGGCAACACTTATGCAAGGTTGGGCAATTTTAAGCAAGCCATAGTGTACCACAAACAAGCTCTTAGTATTTCGAAAGAAGTAGACAATAGGGCCGGGGAGAGAGCAACCTATGCCAATCTCGGCAACGTTAATCGCAGTCTGGGCAATTTTAAGGAAGCCATAGAGTATCACAAGCAACATCTTAGCATTGTAAAAGAAGTAGGGGATAGGGCAGGGGAGGGCAAAGCCAATTGTAATCTCGGCGAGGATTATGGCAGTCTGGGCAATTTTAAGCAAGCCATTGTGTACCAAAAACAGGCTCTTACTATTTTTAAAGAAGTAGGGGATAGGGCCGGGGAGGGCATTGCCAATGGTAGTCTCGGCAGCGCCTATCACAATCTGGGAAATTTTAAGCAAGCCATAGTGTACTACAAACAACATCTCACTATTGCAAAAGAAGTAGGCGATAGGGCTGGGGAGGGAATGGCCATTGGTAATCTGGGGAATGCTTATCGCAGTTTGGGTAATTGTAAGCAAGCCTTGGAGTACCACAAAGAAGATCTTAGTATTGCGAAAGAAGTAGGCGCTAGGGCCGGGGAGGGCACTGCCTGTTGTAATCTAGGGATCACTTATCACAACCTGGGCAATTTTAAGGAAGCCATAGACTACCAGAAACAATGTCTTAGTATTACAAAAGAAGTAGGGGATAGGGCCGGGGAGGGAAGGGCCTATGGGAATCTCGGCGTCGCGTATGGCAGTCTGGGCATGTTTAATCAAGCCATCGAGTATTTCAAACATTGTCTTAGTATTGCAAAAGAAGTAGGGGACTGGGCCAGAGAGGGTACAACCTATGGTAATCTCGGCAGCGCTTATGGCAGTCTGGGCAATTTTGAGCAAGCCATAGAGTATCTCAAACAACATCTTAGTATTGCAAAAGAAGTAGGGGACAGGGCCACGGAGGGTACAGCCTATGGTAATCTCGGCAGCACTTACCGCATTCTGGGCAATTTTGAGCAAGCCATAAAGTATATCAAACAAAATCTTAGTATTGCAAAAGAAGTAGAAGATAGGGCCGGAGAGGGATTGGCCTATCTTAATCTCGGCTATATTTATTGCAGCAGAGGTGACGTTGAAAATGCTATTCTCTTTTACGAACAAGGTCTTAATATTGCCAAGGAAACAGAGGACCCAGTTAAGGAGGGAATGGCTTGTTATAACCTTGGTTTTGTTCATGAATTTTCAGGCTCGTTGTGCAAAGCTCTTAATTTTTATCGTCAAAGCATAAAAAATTTCAGTGAAACAAGGCGTCTTCTTCAGTTCGAATATGCATGGAAAATAAGCTTCCGTGACACATATCAGATTGCGTACACAGCTCTGTGGAGAGCACTTTTAAAGAATGGAGAGGTTGATGAGGCTTTGTATATTGCAGAACAAGGACGAGCACAGACTTTCTCAGACATTTTGAAGGCGAAATTTGGCGTTGATAAAAAGCCTCCCTCTGCAGTTAATACAAGGAAGGAAACTATCTCTGCTGTATTAGAATATCTACCTACACAAACAGTTTTCACAGCACTTGATGGAAACAAGATCAGTTTCTGGTTACTGGGAAGTGGTAGCGGGATAATCTTTAGGCAAAAGGAAATAAAAAAATTAAGTGCCAATTCACTGTTGCAAACCACTTTGAAACAAATGAACGTGGGAGCTGCTGTTCAATGCGAGAATCGCACTCTTGACAAAGTACACAGCGACTTTTTTTTCAGTAGGGAAGCTGTTGCAAAGACCTTTCAGTCTTTGAGCCTCTCCGATAATAACTCTTTGCAGCCTTTGTATGATGTTTTAATCAGTCCTATTGAAGACTTGCTCCAGGGTGATGACTTAATCTTTGTTCCTGATGGACCATTTTGCTTGGCTCCTTATTCTGCATTGAGCGACTCTGTCAGGATCCGTACTGTTCCCTCGTTGACCGCTTTAAAACTGATCGCAAGTGCACCTGACAACTTCTACAGTAAGAGTGAAGCTCTTCTTGTGGGCGATCCGTGGTTAAAGGAAGTCACTGACGAAAATGGTGAACCTATTGCTGAACAGTTGCCATGCGCGATAAAAGAGGTGGAGATGATTGGAGAACTTCTGCAGACTGCTCCTCTTACTGGAATAAATGCAACGAAAGCTGAGGTCCTGAAAAGAATAAAGTCAGCAGCTTTAGTTCACATTGCAGCACATGGAGATCCAAGATTTGGAGAAATTGCTTTGACCCCAAATCCTCAACGCACATCCCAGGTTCCCGAAAAGGAAGATTTTATGTTATCAGTGAGTGATGTTCATGCAGTTGGTCTTCGGGCAAGACTGGTTGTTCTGAGCTCTTGTCACAGTGGTCAGGGAGAGGTCAATTCTGAGGGTGTGGTGGGAATAGCCAGAGCTTTCCTGTGTGCTGGTGCCCGGTCTGTTCTGGTGTCACTCTGGGCAATCGATGATGAGGCAACCTTGCTGTTCATGAAAAGTTTCTATCGACACTTGGCAGATAGAAAAAGTGCAAGTTTAGCTCTTCATTATGCCATGAAATCTCTTCGGGAGACGGAGAAGTATTCCGCCATTAAATACTGGGCACCATTTGTGCTTATTGGCGATGATGTCACGCTTGAATTTGGGCACCAGAAGCTCCGAAAGAATGGTAAGTGCTTTTAGATTATTAGTTTACTTACTGAAAAGAATTACATTATACAGGTTTTTAGTCAGCAAGTTGTCAAGAGAAAGACTTAAGTTGTTCACAGAGAAATGGTTTCAAAATAGGTCGCCAATGTAGTTCATTTACGAACTGCTCTGGCTAGCCACTGAAGTAGATGCTGATTGCATTCACCAGGTCAGGTCCTTTCCTTTCTGCAGATAACTGTTTGAACCGTGCAATGCACTGAAACGAAATCACTAATTGCCGGTTACCTGTGTAAAGTGAAGTAAGATATTGAGGGCTTATAGTCTAAATTTCACAGTGACACTTCTTTGAATAGGAAGTGATGCTATGAACTAAACACATGCGTGCACAAACGGTTTTATTGATGAAAGTAATGGTCTTTATTCATTTATCACTCGGAATGAAAATGCTAATCACCATTTAACCCGCTATTTTTTTCTCTTTTCTTTCTTACCTTTTACAGAAACGGCGTCCAAAACTTGAGAAAAGTACTTGTTGTACTCTGATGCGTCAATAAGTCATTTTCTTTACTTCAACTGTATGAGTTACTGAAAACATTTAAGCATTCAAACGTCATCAGCGGTCAAGGAAGGCAAAAGATATATAAATGTTGGTTAAAAGTATGTTTGTAGACTTAGTTTACTGGTGACATTTATTCATCTTAAGCTCCGCATACGAACTTTCCATTTGAGGCAAAGAGAGAGTTTCGAGGAAGAGTCATTTTTCATTCCTTTAACTGAATAGCAAGAGTCAATGCTATCAGGTTTTTTTCTAAAGCCAAAATTTAAAGTTCTAGTCTTCTAATTAGTAGGCGCTTTAAGTTTAAGGACTTTAGGATCTTTTTGTGAAAAAAGGTGCGGAAAAAAGCCCATAGACAAAGAAATGGCGAGTTTTTCATGGGTCCAATGGCGGGTTTACCCGGTGCATGTACTTTGACAGCCGATGAACGACCTATTCATGGGAATGAAAATCGGTCCGATTCAAAGAATTCAAAAAAACATTTTTTTAAGTCGGGCCGACACTCAGAGAGAAACCGCCATGTCTTTCAAAGGGTATGCAAGTGGGTAATGCATACAAATACTAAAGATATTAAAGCGTTTAAAATGCGGGATACTAAAAGAACAACGGGGAGATCATTGCAGGAAAAATTGCACGTTTTACACAATTTACACGATACGATTTATCGTCCCGACAAAACCGGCCGACAAATTGTACCGTGTAAACCGGTCTTAAAATGTAAATTCTATGGGATTTTTTTGTAGTATGACCGGGAAAACCGTGAACACCTAAAATATGTTAGGAATGCTTATTGTTTTTAAGCCAATCATGTTTGAGGACTTCACACGCCCAAACCGCAAACTGAATAACCTTTGTTAGTAGTAGATAATACAGATATTCGAAACAGCGCCACATGTATGTTGAAAGGAACAATTGCTTCGGAGTGCCACTGATCGGCAAAAGGACAAATACAAGCACTGTTCTCTTTGCTTCGCTCATTCTGAATCTTCTTTGAATGTTCAAAATGTTTGTGTCTTTGAAGTAGATTTGAAAGCAACAATTGCTTCGGAGTGCCACTGATCGGCAAAAGGACAAATACAAGCACTGTTCTGTTTCTTTATAAGTAGTCTCATAGCGTAAACGACCAGAATTAGCTCAAATTTAATCCATTACCCGGAAAATCTAACACAGTTCTTGCTGCGCAAACAACTGTAAATAAACAGTCTGCGGTCGAACGGGTGATTGGACAGAAATGACATTCCTGACATATTTCAGGTGTTTGCGGTTTTCCCAGTCGCACTTTAAGGGTCAACACTCACCGGGCCATCCCTCAAAATGACATTGGACATTTCGTAACTATTACACGGCCCAATATCCCATCTTAATATGACAAGTTTACCGCTGTAAAAAGAATGACAACAGGCAGAATTAGAGCTTTTGTTCAACAAGAAATAACGTTTCTAAGCAAATCCGGTCTGATCTACAGTATTTAGGTGAAAAAAAAACTTTAATGACGGTTTACCTCTCAGTTGTTTTGCTGGGTACCACTATGTCAATACTCTAAAAATTCAATTTCCCGGGAGCTTGTGTCGTTAGTCTAATAGATATCAACAACTGCAATGAAAAGCCGTTGATCTGGGTTCAACTCTTTGCTTCGCTCATTCTGAATCTTCTTTGAATGTTCAAAATGTTTGTGTCTTTGAAGTAGATTTGAAGTCTGAAGTAGATTGTACATCGTGTAAGTTGAATTAAAACGGGAAATGTCAGTTTCAGGGACGGGCATGAGTGTTCATCCGCTTTAAGGGGGCCAACGCAAAATTTAAAAAATGACCAACTTTTTGAGCAAGTTTCTAGAAGCTAAAAAACTAGGAAAGTAGATATTTACTATACATAGGTTTTAAGTCTCAAGAAATTGCTAGAAAAAGGTTCCAGAATCAAACAAATTGGAAACGATAGAAACGTGGATTTTCTAAGATATTGCCACCAGAGGGGCAAGGCAAAACATTTTTAAAGGGGCGATTTCTGAAGCAAATTTCTAGAAAAACAAAAGCTACGAAATGAAAATTACCTGATCTCGTAATTAGTCTGCATTGAAAGTTTAATGACTATTAAAAATTATCTTGGGCAAACTTCTTGATTTGAGGGATTTAGCTGGGCAATTTATGGAAACTTCCAGAAGTTAAAAACTAGGAAATAAGAGTGTTGCTTTATCTGTTAATTAATATTCATTGAGAGGTTAAGGACTATAAATATTTCATTCTTTAGTCTTAGACCTTTCGATGCAAACTAGTTAAAAGATAATGCATAGATTACTTAGTAGGAAACTCCTTACTCCAAACGGGCGGTGTAATGAACTAGCATACTCAAATACAAGATGATATAGTCATAGTCTAGTTAATTGTAAATAAACATACGAAACCTCTAATGTGGTTTACTTACAGATAATTGCGAGGAGAAGAATTACATTGTCCATTTTATTGTCCGTCGATGCAGTCGTCGCAAATGGCAACTTGAGCACACATTTGCTACCGTACACGCGTCTTTATAGCAAAGAATTTTATTGACTTTTCAAACAAGCAGTCAACAGATTCTCTACCACTAGTAGTTATTTGTTTTGGGAAATGGACTATGGGCACTTTTCATTTAACCGAGAGAGAGAGTTTAAGCAAGGCTTGAACCAGCGACCTTGCAAAATAATGACGCCATATTGGCTGTGGGGCAAACGCGGCTAAAATTACAGTAAATGTATGGGATTCTGGTCGACTTGGAACCGCTGTAACGCCGCTGCAAAGAGGCGGATTTCCATAGTGAAATAGTGAGTCTTTCAAAAGACATTTACACTCAGATTATTTTCATGAAATATAAAGAAGAGATTCAGGCTACAACGATCACACATGCGAAGATTTCTAATTCGAATTTACGGACGTCGTACCTTCCTTTATGGCCTTATTTTCTGTTGAATGAACCGATATCAATAAAACGTTTTTAAAGTAGTGGCAAAAATTGGAAATGTGCCTCTTTTTTGCTTGTTGCCAAGCAACTAGTGCACTTATCTCAGTCCGTGGGGGGACCCCTGGACATAGGTTTGGATTTTGACTTCCAGTGACTCCTCGTCCTTCCCTCTCCCTCGGGAATTATGGCGTGAAGTCTTGGCCCCAGGGTGGGGATGTTTGATATTTTTGTCAGGGGAATGGCACCTAAATACATTTGGTTATTTGTGTCTTGAAAGCAGTATGAACAGGGCTGTTTCAGCTGTTTTGAACTGGTGGCATAAAACAACTGCTTCTCACTGTCAATATCTAAATTTGTTCCGTTAATAGCCAAGGACAGTTTACCATGACATAGAAATAATATTGTAATTGGACTTCTGAAGCTTGAAATACTAGATTTGCTCATATAATTTTGTTTGCCTCAGAATACACAGAACATTAAAGTAAATGACAAAACGTGACACCTTTTTATCAATAGTGAACTATACAAGAATGACGATACGTAAAGGAACATTATTTGCCCATGCATGGTTGGAACATTTGATCTGATTTCACCCATTTTTTGCTAGGGTGGGAATTTTGTCCAAAGTAAAATGTGCCACATATGCCAGGGCTTCCTCCCCACCACACCCGCTCCTTCCTTCCTGGAGCTTAACATTAATAGGGTGCTTAAGAGATCAGTCAATTAGATAGGATTGTTGTTATGGCATGGGTGGGCTCCCCAGCACAGTAACAAATGAGTCTATTTTTAGAATACCCGTTCCCGCGAAAATCAGTTGTCATATCCCTAAAAAAACATGGCAGAAGCCGGCACGCGTGACATGGCTTCTTTTGATTGGTTGAAATTGGCAGCCCTTTGTTTGTTTCGCACGCAAAGTGTATCTAAAAATAAGTACATTTGTGACTGTGCAGGGGCAAGGCCGCAAAGTGATAGATCAACACTCTTATCTAATTTACTCTTGGGAATATAAAAGGCTATAAACTCGTTGCTAGCCATCACAAACAGCACCAATGTTGACACTATGACTGGGATTTTAAAACTCTTCTTTCTTTGCGTTTATCCCGGAAGTCGGTTCAGGAATCAGACCTGCACAAGCCCGGAAATGATGCCACAACAAGTTGCAAAATTGTTGAGACACTTTCATTAAAAACACCTTTTCTAGCTTCCAATGCCCGCTGTATCTAGAACTTAAACCTTTCCCACTTCCTCTCCCCTCTCCCCCTTTCAATGTTGACTGCTTAAGTTTCCAACATTTCTTTGTCTTGCTAGCAACACTGATAAGGCGGGGAGGGGGGCTGCAGTGTGAGCGATAATACGAAAATTAATAATGTCCCAAGAAGGTGAAGTGTCTCCACTATTTTTGCAACTTTTTGCAGCTCCCAAATTGTCCCAGGACTGGAAATGGTCGAAATCGGACCACAAATGATCCCCAGACCGGTGCAGTAATACATGCAGGTAAAACAGTCTCTTTGGTTAAACGGGTAGAACTCAGAGATGTGCTGCGGTGCAGTGAAAGTGACGCCATCTTGGATTCACCTTCAGCCGCGGTGGCATTGGAAACGTTTTTCTATTGAGTTACTCGAGCTTAAGGTGGCTGAAGATAGTTTTTTGATACCTATGTTTCATGTACCTTTTTTTTTTCCATCGTTACCTTTTCTAGCATACATTCCTCATAAAAGACTAAAACTATCACAACACTTTGTTCAATTATGAAGAAAAATAGGACAGATAGCGTGAACATTGAGCAAATATAATGATTGCTGCATTGAAGCCATGTTTATTTTTCTGCAATCCTTGTGTGCGCGCTGCTGTGCGTTAAGCAAGAGCGCGCGCGAAAACTGTGTTTTGAATGGGAAAAGTGTATCAAAAACTGTGTTCATCCACCTTAAGAAAAGACGACGGCTACGGCAACTAAAACGCCACAAAGAACCAATATTATTGGTTAAAAAGCCGGGAAAATACTCGAGCTGCACGTACCACACAAATTTGACCCATACTTTACTTTACTTTAATTTATTCGCCACAATTCATGGAGTGGCAGGGGAGAGGAACAGAATTTTTCGTCCCAATTGACACCTAACCTCTATATCCATAGATCAGGCCACAACACCGGGAACTCCATGCCCTACTCTTCTCGAATAGTGTGTGGGTTCTTTAACGTCCCACAGATTTTATGTATACCCAAGGGTTGTGAGGCGGGACCTCCGGCTTATAGTCCTTATCCGAGAAGACTTGAAAGTCTGACCATTTGCAGATGGCGTTACAAAGGCAGCACTTTCTCCTCAGTTATTTAAAGACCCTGAGTGTTGGTCCGGCCGGACTTGAACTCACGAACTCCTGCGTGACAGCCCGGTGCTCAACCAACTGAGCCACCGGTGCGCGATAAATGAGTTTCGTTCCGGCATCATCATCTTCATTGTACGCAAGGCGTAATGCGATTGTTTTTAACATAATGCATTGTATCCGTGTTTCTGGCGGTTGTGATGGATTTTGTGAGCAGTTTGAAAGGTCTGTCGAAGATGTATAATTAGCCTTTCCAAACCCTTGGAAAAACATCCGTTTCAACGACCACTGGTCCTTCTCGCCTTATCTTATGAATATATGACTCATGCGGTGGCAGCTCCGATTACATATGATTACATATTTTTTTCTCTTTTAATGTAGTTTAATAGCCCTGCAGTTAACCAAGAACCCTGGACAGGAATATCGAGACACTCATAATTCCTGGTTCACATCTAAAAAACTACCATTAGTGCTTGAATTAAAACACTATAGGGAGCACCAGACATTTTTGAGCCGCAGAAGGATACCGGAAATAAACATTTCTCATGTTAAAACAGTAGTGTCTTATAGATTATTTTCCAAGCTTCTCTAATAGTCTAATAGTGAAAAGATATTAGGCAATACAACAGCGATCTTCCAATGGAAAATAGGGTGCTTCGTTTTCGAGTTGTGAGTGCTTCGCTTTCTAGTTTTGAGTGCTTTGTTTTCGTCTTAGGGTCCTTCGTTTTCGATCTTTTGGGGGCTTCCTGCTTAGTTCCTTGTTTTCGATACTACCCATTCAGTTGTGGCTGACGCACGCACGCAAAAACTCCACCGCTTATTCCTAAACTTATTTGCAGTGGTGTTCATTATTCCTGCTCAAATGCTTGTAAAGAGGAACATTGCAAGGTAATTAGTAATATTAGCTTGGTACAAGGGTGTAATAAATAATTATTTCTTTGTTGTTTGATCGATCTATACTACCCTCTATTCGTTCCTTTGTACATCGAGAAAGTAAGGAAATGATGTACCTTGAGTTTTTACAAAATGGAGATAGTTTTAGTTTTCTTATCGGCTGAAATTCAAAAAGGAGGGATTTACGAAGCAAATGATGAGTCAGAATGAGAAAGAATTCGTGACAAAAAAATGTCTGTCGAGCATACAGAATTTAAGTTACAAACAACAAACTCAGATAAATCATGAAAAGCTGTTGGTTGAACAGGTTCAAAAAAAAAACCAAATTCCAGTTCATTTTCATCTTCTTCAGTTTGCCGTTTGCCCTGTCTCCTTTAATTTGTATTTGATGCTTTATTCCGTGTTGATCAGCTTCATTAATTTGCACAGTTTGTTCGACTATCAAATGACCTCTTCTATATTCCTGTTATTTTGGCTACTTCTGTTGAATTTTGCCGTTTTCCGTTCCAGATCTACTCAGATTTGTGTTACTCGGAAAGTTTTCCTACAAGATAATGTTTCACCGAGAGACTTGATAATGGAATAGCCACGTAAAATTAAAATGTCAGAGTCACGAAGCCATTCCTTGACCTCACTCGAAACTTTTGCTTTTGGAAAACATCCGTTTCGACCAACACTGGTCCTTCTCGCCTTATCCTAGGAATATATGACTCATTCGATGGCAGCTTCGATTACATATGATTACATATTTTTTCTCTTTTAATGTAGTTTAATAGCCCTGAAGTTAACCAAGAACCCTAGACAAAAATGTTAAGACATTTTAACTTCTTTGTCCCACATCTAAAAAACTATTGTTGCATGATATTAATGATAATGATATTAGGGAGCACAAGACATTTTTGAGCCACACAAGGAGACCGTAAGTGAAAATTTCTCATGCTCATGCCTATAAGTTTCTTATAGGTTTTTTAACCAAGCTTCTCTAATGGTGAAAAGATACTAGGCAATACAAATGTCAAGGCAAATTAAAAGGAAAAACTGAACAAATTGCGACCTGTTGGACCCCACAGTTTTCATG
>NC_090893.1:18951482-18953982 GCF_036669925.1 Montipora capricornis
AGTTGTTGGGTGAAGGCAGTTTCAAAAAACCCACATTCCAATCCATTTTAATCTTCTTCAGTTTTGCCTTTTTCCTGCCTCCTTTAAATTTGTATTTGATGTTTTATTCAAACCTTCCTTCACTGTTTTAAATAGCCGGTTATTTTTACGTTTCCCTTGATTCGGTTGCCAGTTCCCAGTTACTAAATTTGGCTAATTATAAAATTGGTAGCACATCTCCTTTGAAGCTAAGGAAGGTTAGAGCCTTCTATTTTTTCATTCCCATAGCGACCTGAACCTTATAGAAATAAACCATCGATATATGATCGGAGCAATAGAACAATTAGCGATTTTAGTGACAATCACTTGATAAAGTAGAAAAGTAAAGCAACCATATTTAACGTCGATAACTCGTAACTGTAATTCAACTGACAAACCTGAGGTCGACGGTGCGCTCATTTTACTCCCCCCTCTCCATCAGTGCTCCGTTTTACGGGTATTTAAAGCTACTCAGGCTACACTGAAAGGAAAGAAGTCAAAACAAGGATGCGAGATCCGTGGATCGAACTCAGGACCTCTTGCACCAAGGCCGTGCACTAACCGACTGAGCCATCCTTGCTCCTCCTTGATCCTCCTTGATCTCGTTCCTTGTTGAACCGTGCCATTAATTACTTTTCTGGTTCTTCTTGTTCCATGTGTTACTTTTCTTTAATGGAACCTTCACTGAAGCAAGACAAAATAACTTTTAAACCCCAATACATAATGTTTGCAACACAAATTGTCCGAACTTTTTCCAATGGAAACGTTTGTATCTAAATAAATGAATTTCAAGAACACTTGTTTTTGTGTTCAAATTTCCCGGGCACAGCCATCTTGAATGAACGATGGTGACTTGTCCTAGTTGCCTTATTAGGGACTTTAAGATCTACGACGCGTGGTCAACGAGAACGCCACAAAGCAGGAATATCATTGGTTGAAAGAGGAAAAATGATCGTGCTGGACGTGCGGAATGCATTTTAGCATATATTTTTGGGGTACTCTGCTCAAAAATGATGTGAAATCACCAAATTTGATCATACAAATGTAAGCCTGTCATTCTGTATTTTTACTCTGAAACCGCTCGTATCAATTTATTTTTAGGATATTTCGCCCACACTATACGACGTGAAAGAGAAGGAATAATCGCGACAGAAGTACGACAGTGTAGAGTATATTTTGAGGTGACGTCGATGTCGCCATCCTAGATCTTTAGTCGTGAAAACGATAAGGGAAACTGGAACACGTGACAATTATTTAAGACGGCGGCGCCCAGAAATTTACAGTAAAAAAAGTGATTCTAAAGTTAATATTTTTCGTGCTATTTTTCACGGAATATTTCTCGTCCAGTAGAGGTGATAAAATCGAAACTAAGTATTTCGATAGGCTGTACGTTGGAGAGTTGACACAATATTGCTCGTCCTCTACTGGAGGAGAAATATTCCGTGAAAAATAGCACTGCATTTGCGGAAAAAATAAGAGACCAAACAATTACCGAGGACGAAATCATGGTTTCCTTCGGTGTTGTTTCTCTATTCACGTCAATCCCGGTGGAATTAGCTCTGCAGGTTACCCGTGAAAGATTAGACAGCGATAATAACCTAATAGAGCGCACCAAGGTTTCCAAGGGTAACAATGCGATAGTTAGAGTTCGTTCTGCGGAACAGCTATTTTACTTATGAAAAGGAGCACTATTATCAAACGTTTGGCTGCGCCATGTGCTCGCCTGTGGGTGCAACGATAGCCAAGCTGGTGATGGAGTTTGTAGAGGAAAGAGCAATTTCCACGGCCGCCCGCCCTCCAAGATGATGGTACGTCGATGACAGCCACGTTTGTCTGCCAAAGGAGTACGTGCAGGAGTTACATGCCCACCTCAACTCTATTAACCCACACATACAATTTACTAGTGAGGTTGAAAGCGACAACGGTCTCTCCTTTTTCGACACTACAACAGTTAGAGCAAACGGTCGCATACAGGTCAACGTGTACCGAAAGCCGACACACACTGATTTCTACTCTCATCATCCAGCTCAACACAAACGATCAGTGGTTAATACACTCCTTGATAGAGCGGAGAAATTCCCGTCAACAAATAGGGGGAAACGCAAATAAAAGCAACATGTTATGAAAGTCTTGATGAACAACAACTATTCGTTTGGCCATAATATGCGGAATCGCAATCAAGGCAGTTTACTTTGTATAGAGCTCTTGCCACAAGGCTTAGTGAACATAGAAGAGCTGTCCGTGTTTGCGACGGCAATTCTAAAATTGAGCAACACGCAAACCCAGTTGGCCATAATATGGACTTTGACCACGCCACTTTAGTTGACAAGGCAGTTGACTATCACAAGAGATTTTTCCTGGAGGCTTGGCATTCAAAGAGAGACCAGAATGCGGGGAATGAACATATAGAAACTCCTGACATTTATGTTTCACTTGCATAATGTTCCTTGTCTCGCCCAGAGATACGTGTACTCAGGCTTGT
>NC_090893.1:18958982-18991482 GCF_036669925.1 Montipora capricornis
AAAATTCATCTTTCAAATCGGCACCCTTAATCCTCACGGTATTAACGAACGCTTTTCATTTAACTAATATATTCTTATTTTTCACGTTGCCATGTTACCACCAATAGCGTAGCTCCTACTCTACTATAAAAACTACACGTAACGCATAATCCCTCGATTCGCTCTGACGAAGGGCAAACGCTCGAAACGTCAGCTTTTAGAATCTCTGTACGGCGGGCCAATTTACATTATCAACTCCGTTGATAAAACCAAATTTTTGTATACTACTTCCCCACCGACGCAGCACCACAGTTTCTTTAGAAACTACCCCTTCATATTAAATTAAGTTTTTTTTAAATAATAAACTCACAAGATAAAGGTATGACAAGTGGAATTTCGCTATATAAAGACTTAATTGATGTGAAAGCTCATAACAACCACTGTGTAAGTGTTTGAAACCATAATTGTTTGTCCTTGTTTGTTTACTAGTAGAATTTCATTGGAACTTCAAAGTTTGTTGTATTTTATGTCTTTTTTCAAAATTTGAGCTTCCAAATTGGGGATGCGGCTTATACATGGATTTTAAGGTACTAGCATACAAAAAAATAAGCTGGGCCTTAATACTATGCACGTGACTTTTATCGGTGTCTTGATAGGCTGTTAGGCTCATTAATTATTAATGAGTTGTTGAAGTTAAAGTCAGCAGTAGACTAGCAACCTTTGTGGCATGAGTATGATGATGTAGCAAGAATCTCCTTTCAGGAAGGGGTTCCTCTCCACTAAATGAAACAATAATCTCTAGTGGAGTGGTGTGTGTGGATGGTGAGTTGTGGGAAAGTCTTAACCAAAAGTTAGTGTTAGGCCGTAAAATGATTTTTTTTTTTGTTCTTAAGAAACTGCTGTGGAGGCAGAAAAGAAAAAAGAGATGGGAATAATAAATATGAAAAAACTGTGCACTATAATCTCCGTTTGTAAAAGATATGGAAAGGGGTAGTTCGAGAAAACTAAAGAAACAGCATGACGCAAAATGAAACACTGGTTCCTTGAGGGAAACCCAAACAATCGGAAAGTAAAGAAAAGCTGACTGTGACACATAAAGCTCATAAAAATGGCTGAGAATATTCAGGGATAGAGCGCAATTCGAGCAAGGGGGTTTCTAGTCCAGTGATAGACCTCTACCCGATCCCCTCGTGCCGATTTAAGAAAGGACGAACAAAAGACGGTATACCAAATCCATGGACAAACTGATGCGACCAAATATTTTTCATCCCCACTACTTGATTAAGTTTGTTGGTGGTTGTTAAATTTCAAGTTTTAATTTCGCACAGAGTTTGTTTTATTTATTAACCCTATCTTGAAGTTAATAGTCTGCTTTGTAGATTTCTCTTCCTCATTTTACAGACTAACCTAAAATATTTTTTCATGAAATTGATTGCTTAATGTGGTACTAATATTTATTAAATTACCATAACTGAAAACTACACAAAGATGCCTTTGCTCAAGGATCATAACTAAAACAATATTTTTACCACTGGGGGCACATAGGGAGGTATTTTGCCTTTCAACTTCCCCATTTGCCTTTGTTCCCGAGAAGCACCATTCCATTCTCCTTTCAGTATTTCTGGAATTCATTTTAGCAGAATTGAGGTTCATTGTCTGACTTCAATGTTAAGGAAAGACCATGGTCGCTAAAATTATCTTCTACATTTTCAATTACTTTTTCACTGATGTTTGGTGTCGTGACCACATACTCATAATAACTGCTGTAGTAGTCAACTATGACCATAATGAAGTGGTCCCAAAATATCTACGGCCAAGTTTTGCCAAGGGCATTCTGGCAATGCTCTTGGCTTCAATGGCTTTGGTGGATTTGGACGAGCAACCAGCTGACACTTATAGCAGGATTTGCAGAACTTTTCCGCCGCCTTATCCCATAAAAGGCCACCATACTTTACTTCTCAGATTTTGATTTGTTCTGACAATGGCTTGCTTGGTAGTACAGTGCGGGTACAGCTTTGGAATACTTGCCCAATTACACAGTTCACCTTCAGCTGGTGCATATAAGCCTTGCATTCCCCTAATCGACCAGTTTTGAACGCC
This sequence comes from Montipora capricornis, assembly GCF_036669925.1. NCBI lineage: Eukaryota > Metazoa > Cnidaria > Anthozoa > Scleractinia > Acroporidae > Montipora > Montipora capricornis. The sequence continues at coordinate 18,961,062 of NC_090893.1, forward strand.
TTTCTCAGAGCTTTCCACTCTGTATCTACTGCAGATGTTCCTCAACTTGTGGTGTAGTGATAGCCTCACACGCAGACGTGATTACAGCTTCGTCATGCGTTCCTTCCCTACTAACATCTGCTGCTGGCCGTTGCACGGAAGTGGTTTTTCGTTTCAGCAGACTTCCTAAGAGAACGGAAGTTGCAAAGATCAGTTCTACAGAGTTTAAAGTGAAAATCCTTCTGCAAATCTAGTGAAAAAGTCATAGACGTCTTTTTCAATAGAAAATTATGAATAAAACCTTCATGGTGGAAGAGAATGTTCATAACAATACATAAATTTACCCAGTTCTTGTAATGTAATATCCGAGAATTTTATAGTTCTGATTCTTTGAAGATTGGGTCTGAGTAATTGATTTAGGAACTATTTTGACTGTACGTTTTGCAAAGAAACGAGGTTACGGAGATTGGATTTGTACATACACAATAATACAATAATGACTATAAGGATAAACTAAACAGTAGAAGAGAGTTCTTAAACAAAATTTAGAAAAACAACTATACCTGAAATTAAATGCTATAGATTCAGAGATTTTCTAAGCCAATTGAGAAATATAGGGTTTCCAAAAAAGATGCTAGTGAAGCACATCCCCAAGGAGGACCGTTCTACGAATTGTTCAATTGTTTAATATATTTTGCAGATTTGCATTGAAAGATGACGTCCCTTCTCTAGAGGTTTAAATAGAATAAAGAAATAGTTTTCCGCAAGTTTCTTTGCCTTGAACTAGGTAACCAAATAATTAGACCTAAGAGACTAGCATCGTCATATCACCAATTGCAAATAAAACTTGATCAGGTCTGGTAGTTTGAATACATCACTGGAGTCATGAACATAGGATAAGAAAAATAAGGGAACGAGAATGGATCCTTCCGGAACGCGGGTGCATATATCAATGGACGTTAAACCAAACAGATTACGCCGACGTAATAGACCCTTGGCATTCACGTTTATGAAGCAGAATTTTTTCTATCCACCGTAACAAAGGCCTTAGAATATAGATAAGCACACACCTATCAGCATTTTCACTGCCATCAAGTGCAAGATGATTTCTTGTGCAGGTCAATCGGTAGTAAAGAGGTAGTAATACGCAATGTAGTGAAAACATAAACTTGATGTAATGTATAATGTGCTGATATGCTGTGATTTATTTAAGTTACTTACAATACGGTTATAGATAATTACTTTCTGAGCAACTTTGAAAAGACAGGAGACATTTAGAGCAGTCTGTATGTCATAAAAGTGATTGACCACCAAGACGGTTATAGACAATTACTTTCTGAAGCAACTTTAAAAACCCAGGGCGAATTAAGAGCAGTTTGTATGTCATAAAAAGTGATTGACCACCAGCTTTAAACAGTGGTATCACACGAGCAATTTGAATACATCAGGAAAATATGATGACAAAAGACAACAGTATTACTTTGGCTGAGTTAAGTCTGATATGGGACAAATTTAAATACGCCTATTTTGTGCGGTCAATTCTGGCTTTAAAAATTCAGTTTAAATCAGAAAAGGGCTCAACAAAAAAAGAAAAAAGTTTGACGTCAACAGCAGAAAATTGTCTTTGTTAGAATATTAGAGACCTTAACATACAGGTTCTTTGCCATTTCCCGCGAACCGCGAACGTCAAGAAGTCACGTGACCAGTGCGTTGGCGTCCGGTTTGCAGTTTGAGGGTCACGTTTGTACGGCTAGACCACGTTCGAGAGGTAAGTGTTTTACCGCAAGGTTTTTTTGCACCTTAAAACATCACAATCCCACGTTTGAGAGGAAATACTACTTTTAAAAACTGTTTGGCTGATTAACTATCGAATTCTTGTACATTGAAACGTAATTTTGAAGACGATTTCTCAGCTAAAACAGAAGTGAACGAACGAATGAAAACAAACATGGCAGCCGGCTATTCAACCCGCGAATCTTAAGTCCCAAATATAGGCAGACGGCTAACCTGAAACCGCTAACCACAAACCGCGCCTTGCCGTTTGTGGTAAGATCGCCAAACCTCGATCTTAAGGTCTCTAATAATGACATGCGGTCCCATTTGGTGTTGGTTTGGCTACGTACCTGCAGCATTTGCGGTCAGTGCATTGAACTTCTGAAGCTTTCTTTTGTATTTTTCTAGGTGTACCCTCTCTTTCAAAGACGACCTTCCTTGTTCTGATAGTGAAGAATGGCAGACAAAAAGATGAACGTTTTCCAGCAGCATATACAAGAGCTTAGCATTGCCAGAAAAGAGGGAAACAGAAAAGGGGAGGGTATTGCGTACTTCAATCTGGGCGCTTATTATTATGGCTTGGCTCATTTTGAACAGGCCAAGAAGGATTACACAAAAGCATTAAGCATTTTTAAGGAAATAGCTTTCAGTGCTGGAGAGGGAAAAGCCTGTGGCAATCTCGGCATCGCTTATCACAGTCTGGGCAATTTTAAAAAGGCCAGAAAATACCTCAAGCAACAACTAATTATTGCAAAAAAAGTAGGCGATCGCAACCAGGAAGGCAATGCCAATGGCAATCTCGGCAACGCTTATCACAGTCTGGGCAATTTTAAGCGAGCCATACAGTATCACGAACACCATCTGAGCATTGCAAAGGAAGTGAGGGATAGGGCAAGAGAGGGAGGAGCCAATGGTAATCTCGGGATCGCTTATAGCAGCCTGGGAAATTTTAAGCGAGCCATAGAGTATCACGAACAACATCTTAGCATTGCAAAAGAAGTAGGGGATAGGGCCGGGGAGGGCACGGCCAATGGTACTCTCGGCATCGCTTATTGCAGCCTGGGCAATTTTAAGCGAGCCATACAGTATCATAAACAACATCTTAGTATTGCAAAAGAAGTAGGGGATAGGGCCGGAGAGGGAAAAGCCTATGGTAATCTCGGCAATACTTATTACAGTCTAAGCAAGTTGGACCAAGCCATAGAGTACCACAAACAAGATCTTAGTATTGCAAAAGAAGTAGGGGATAGAGCCAGGGAGGGAAAAACCTGTGGCAATCTCGGCAACGCTTATTGCAGTCTGGGCAAATTTGAGCAAGCGATAGAGTACCAGAAACAAAGTCTTAGTATTGCGAAAGAAGTAGGGAATAGAGCCGGGGAGGGTAGGGCCTATGGCAATCTTGGTATCGCTTATGGCAGTCTAGGCAAATTTAACCAAGCCATAGAGTACCACGATCAAAGTCTTAGTATTGCGAAAGATGTAGGGGATAGAGCCACGGAGGGAAAAAGCTGTGGCAATCTCGGCAACGCTTATTGCAGTCTGGGCAAATTTGAGCAAGCGATAGAGTACCAGAAACAATATCTTAGTATTGCAAAACAAGTAGGGGATAGAGCCGGGGAGGCGAAAGCCTACGGCAATCTCGGCAACGCTTATCACGGACTGGGCAAATTCAAGAAAGCCATAGAGTACCACAAACAATCTCTTGGTATTGCAAAAGATGTAGAGGACAGGGCCAGAGAGGGAAAAGCATATTGTAATCTCGGCAATGCTTATTACTGTCTAAGCAAGTTGGACCAAGCCATAGAGTACTTCAAACAAGATCTTAGTATTGCAAAAGAAGTAGGAGATAGAGCCAGGGAGGGAGAAACCTATTCCAATCTCGGCAACGCTTATCAAGGTCTAGGCAAATTTAACCAAGCCATAGAGTACCACGAACAAAGTCTTAGTATTGCCAAAGAAGTAGGGGATAGAGCCGGGGAGGGTAGGGTCTATGGCAATCTTGGTATCGCTTATCGCAGTCTGGGCAAATTTAACCAAGCCATACAGTACCAAGAACAATGTCTTAGTATTGCAAAAGAAGTAGGGGATAGAGCCACGGAGGGAAAAAGCTGTGGCAATCTCGGCAACGCTTATTGCAGTCTGGGCAAATTTGAGCAAGCGATAGAGTACCAGAAACAATATCTTAGTATTGCAAAACAAATAGGGGATAGAGCGGGGGAGGGGAAAACCTACGGCAAATCTCGGCAACGCTTATCACGGACTGGGCAAATTCAAGGAAGCCATAGAGTACCACAAACAATGTCTTAGTATTATGAAATTAGTAGGACATAGAGCCGAGGAGGGTAGAACCTATGGCAATCTCGGCAATGCTTATCTCAATCTGGGCATTTTTAAGCAAGCAATAGAGTACAACAAACAATATCTTAGTACAGCAAAAGAAGTAAGGGATAGAGCTGGGGAGGGTATAGCCTATGGCAATCTCGGCAACGCTTATCACAGTCTGGGCAAATTTAAGAAAGCTATAGAGTACCACGAAAAATATCTTAGTATTGCGAAAGAAGTACGGAATAGAGCCGGGGAGGGTATAGCCTATTGCAATCTCGGCAACGCTAATTACAGACTGGGCAAATTTAAGGAAGCCATAGAGTACCACAAAAAAGATCTTAGTATTTCCAAAGAAGTAGGGGATAGAGCCGAGGAGGGAAGAGCCTGTGGCAATCTCGGAAACGCTTATCGCGGTAAGGATGAGCTTGAAAATGCTCTTCTCTTTAACGAACAACATCTTACTATTGTCAAGGAAACGGAGGACCCAGTAGGAAAGGGAATTGCTTGTTATAATGTTGGTCTTGTTCATGAAGATTCAGGCTCGTTGTGCAAAGCCCTCAATTTTTATCGTCTAAGCATAATACATTTCGATGAAACAAGGTGTCTTCAGTCAGAAGATGCATGGAAAATAAGCTTTCGTGATACAAAACAAGAGGCGTACACAGCTCTGTGGACAGCACTTTTAAAGAATGGAGAGGTTGATGAGGCTTTGTTTGCTGTTGAACAAGGTCGAGCACAGGCCTTGTCAGACATTTTGAAGGTGCAATTGGGTGTTGACGAAGAACCTTCCTCGGCAATTACGAGGACGGAAACTATCTCCGCTGTTATGAAATATTTGCCTTTACAAACGGTTTTCATAGCACTTGCAGGGAACACTATCAGTTTTTGGTTTCTGAGTAGAGGAAGCGGAATAAACTATAGGGAAAAGGAAATCGAAAATGGAAGTGCTGACTCACTGATAAAAACTACTTTGAAACAGATTGGCGCGGGGGCTGTTGTCCGATGCGAGAATCGCTCGGTACACAGACATCGCAGCGACTTCTCTTGCAGTGGAGAAGCTGTTGAGGAATCCTCTCAGTCTTTCAGCGTGTCCGACAACCCCTTGCAGTCATTGTATGATTTCTTAATCAGTCCCATTGCAGACTTGCTCCAGGGTGATGACTTGATCTTTGTTCCTGACGGACCATTTTGCTTGGCTCCTTATTGTGCGTTGAGTGACTCTGTCAGGATCCGTACTTTTCCCTCGCTAACCGCCTTAAAAGTGATCTCTAGTGCACTTGACGACTTCAACAGAAAGAGTGAAGCACTGCTTGTTGGTGATCCGTGCTTGAAGGAAATCACTTGGGGCACTGGTGGACCCATGTATAAACAGTTGCCATGTGCAAAGAAAGAGGTGGAGATAATTGGAGAACTTCTGCACACCGCGCCTCTCACTGGCAAAAATTCAACGAAAGCTGAGGTGCTGAAGAGAATGAAGTCAGTTGCTTTAATCCACATTGCTGCTCATGGAGATGACGAATATGGAGAAATTGTTTTGGCCCCAAATCCCGAGCGCGCATCCCAGATCCCCGAAGTGGAAGATTACATGTTAACAATGAGCGATGTTCATGCAGTTCGTCTTCAGGCAAAGCTGGTTGTGCTGAGTTGCTGTCATAGTGGTCAGGGAGAGGTAAAATCTGAGGGTGTGGTGGGAATAGCGAGGGCTTTCCTGTGTGCTGGTGCCCGGTCGGTTTTGGTGTCACTCTGGGCAATTGATGATGAGGCGACCTTGCTGTTCATGAAGAGCTTTTACCAACGCTTGGCAGATAGAAAAAGTGCAAGTTTAGCTCTTCATTATGCTATGCAATCTCTTCGGGATACAAGGGAGTATACCGCCGTTAAATACTGGGCGCCGTTTGTTCTAATTGGCAATGATGTCACGTTTGAATTTGGGCCACAAGAACCCGAAAAGAAATGGTAAGTGCTGTTCGAATATAATTCTAATTACTGAAAAGAAATATCATGTACAGGTTTCGTATTAGCAAGTTGTCGAAAGAAAAAGGTACGTTCTTCCCAGAGAAATGGTTTTAAAATCGGTTGCCAATTTATTTCTTTTACGAACTGCTTTGGATAAAGACTTAAATAAATATTGATTGCATTCACCGGCTAGTCTTTTATATACCAGATCCGAGATAATTAATGTCCACGAAAGAAGAGAACAAGGCGATCATAACATTACCAAATTAGCAAGGCCTAATCGGAATCACAGTGGTTCTCTTGTCGTCTGCCATTTTAGTCCAGTATATGAAATTCTACCCCATTCACCGGGTCGGGTACTTTCTTTTCTGTACGTAACTGTTTGAACAGTGCACTGGACTGAAAAGAAATCACTAATTGCCCTTTACCGCCTTAAAGTAAAGTTAAATAGGGAACTTAACTAAGCTTATCTATGTAAAAACGCTTTTACGGATGAAACGAATTGTCTTAAAGTGCTACTGTGATCAAAAAATCATTTCCTTTTTTTCTTCAGATTTTGAAAGCGTGTTCGCTTAACACGTGACTGGCAAAATTTTGAGCTTTGAGTTTTATCCAAAGGCTGTTTATCTTGAGTGTAAGTTTTGGATTCCACGGTCCGCCATTACTCACGTTGAAAAGTGACCGATTGGACCTCAGAGGATTGGATCTAGGGAAAGTGACGTCATTTACTCACTAGCTTAAAATTTCAGCTTATAAACTCCACTTATTACATATGCACGACACGAGTTTGAAAATGTGAAAGCCCGAAACTCCCGTGCTGCATATTAATTCAGCAGTATACACAAGCATTGCGTTCTTAAACTAGTGAGTCTTTGACGTCATTTTCTCCTCGACCCAGCTCTCTCAAGATTTTAAAGTTAGTAATGGAGGACCAATAAATAAGAAAATTCCAGTTAAAATAAACAGGTGTCTTGAAAATCAGAACTTAAAACTTGGGTCACTTAGTGTTTAGTTAACATAGTTTTGAAATCCAAAGAAAAAGAAGAATTGTTTTTGGGCGTAGTAGTACTTTAATAATCATTTATCAATCAGAATGAAATTCCTAATCGTTATTTAACCCGCTATTTTTTCTCTTTTTTCTCTTACTTTTTTTTTTTTTAGAAATGGCGTCCAAAACTTGAGATAGCTACTACTTGGACTGTAATGCGTCAATATGTCATTTTCCTTACTTCAATTAAATGAGTTATTGTAAGCATTAAAGCATTTAACCTCATCATAAGCGGTAAAGGAATATGGTGAACTTTCCATTTAAGGCAAGACAGAGTTTCCAGGAAAAACCGTTTTTCATTCATACTGGGAACGCTAAATATCAATGCTGTCATATGTCATGATCATCCTTTTTTTTTCTCAAAAAAGCAAAAATTTAAGACAAAGTTGCAAGGTCTTCTCATTAGTCTTTCTTTGAAAAAAAGGTGCGAAAGAGGGTCCATAGACAAAGAAATGGCAAGTTTTTTCTGCAGAATCTAAAATGTAGATTTCCTGAGATTTTTTAAGAGGGCCAACGCAAAATAAAATAATGGCCGACTATTATGGCAAATTTCTAAAAGCTAACAAATTAAGAAAGTAGAAATTACCTAATGTCCTAATTAATATACGTAGTGGTTTTAAGACTCGAACTTTTGTATTCAAGAAATTGCTAGAAAAAGGTTCCAGAATCAAACAAATAGAACGTTTCTTAGAACCGCGGATTTTCTAAGATATTGCCACAGAGGTGCAAGGCAAAATATTTTTAAAAGTGGGCGATTTCTGAGGCAGATTTGTAGAATGTAAAAGACTAGGAAATGAACTTCAGGATTTGAGCGATCTCTTTGGGCAATTTCTTAGAGAAACTTCAAGAAGTTTAAATACTAGGAAATAAGAGTGATGTTTGATCCTAATATTTAGCATGCATTGAAAGTTTAAACTGTAGAAATATTTCTTCTTTTAGTTGTTCGGAGATTACGATCAATGCATAGATTGATTGGTGCATACCAAGTAGTAAACCCCTTAATCCATACGGTCGGTGTTATAGTAATGAACAATCATAGGCATATACAAGACTCATATAGTCATAGTCTCTTTGTTGTGTAAATAAACATATGAAACGTCTAATGTGATTGACAAAAGAAAACTCTGAATGACCAGTGCTTTACGTACATAGAATTTCAAGGAGAGAAATTAAGTTGTCCATTTTATTGTCCGTCGATACAATCGTGGAAAATGGCAACTTGAGCGCAGATTGGTTACCGAAACTACAGAGGAGAGTATTATAGAGTGTTTTTACTCACGTAATCATAACCTTGTTTTTCAACCGAAACAAGAGAAAACGTTTGCATGATCGATAACAGAGCTCAATTCGCAGAGGATTAGTTGGGTACACCAACATGGCTGCCGTGACACTCTACATTGACTCGCTTTTGAAACAAGCAGTCAACCGTTTTTCTACCACTTCATGATTTCCTTTGGAAAATGGACTATGGGCGCTTTTCATTTCATGGAAATGACTCGGCGTGCAATTGCGTCACTGAGCTACTAAGCCATCTTGGAGCTAGTCACTGGGGCTGAAAAGTTATCAGGACTTTCGAGAAACGGACCCCTGGTCACTAGCGAGTTCGTATTATATCCCATAATTCACCTGCGTAAGACTGTCCCATTACCCGTCACAAATTAAATCAACTAGTTTTCCATTCTTCCCATAGCTCGCGAAGCTGGTGGGATAAGTTATCGCAGGATTGGAGAATTCCATCAATAACTACAAATTCATTGATTCTGTCCACTTCTGTAAATAAGTTTTGTTTTCAGTGTCTTGACACTCCTGCTGGTCTTTCCATAATTGGTTATTTCTTTTGAAACATAGAAATGATTGACTGGTTTTCATGTACTAAATTCTAAATTCTGCATTTGCCTTTGCTTTTTATCCTTTGTACCAGTAATTGTCATATTTTCAGTCGAAATTGAACCAAGGAAACATGTGAAACGTAGTTTTCGTTTGTCGGGAAAATCCCAAACGTGTGTATTATGCAATTATCATTCACTTTTAGCTTAATTTCCTTTATGACGAGGGAGAGAAATAAAGGAACTGAAGGTTACTGTACAAGATCCGATCACGGAGTTGAAGATACCATGCTGGCCCAGTGTCAACTGTTTCTTTGCAGAAACCACAAAGAGTAAAATGCATGAAACCAAGCGCATCGCAGAGGACCCTCCCACTTTAATCAATTAAGTATTTTTTCCAAACAATTTGGCAATCAAAAATGCAATAATGTTATATTTTTTCCCCACCTGAAACACGGAGCGTGGCTTTTGCTAACTTTAATCTAAATGCACTGAAACTGTTTCAAACTCAAACACCTAACGTCAAACCTGAAACTCTTGTTTGCGATCTGCGGTAAACTTAGATCTTATAAGGGCTATATTACTTATTGAAGTGAATGGTTATGAACTTACAATTTGAATAATTCAAATATTATCCCATCTTTTTCGACAACTAAGTCATGGTGGTCACGAGAGAAAAAGTTTCACATCCAGTTTTGGATTGACGAACTACAGGTATGCGAAAGTACAGGTATGCGAACGTTTTTCACCTGAAATTTCAGGGAGTGAGTAGATATTGCATGGAAGCTCTGTCCACTTGCCAGGAAGGGCATTAAAGGCGGTGTGTACAACTACACATTGTATAATTTGTCTGGTCTCTGTTGTGGTCTTCACGAAGAACTGATTACTGCATTTTTTTTACTCTTATCCCCAATAGAGTCAACTTGAATTGCTCAATTTCACTCAAGTATCCAGTGGCGGATCCAGGGAAGTGGCCCTGACCCCCCCCCCCCCTTATTTTTGGACCAAAGCCACCAAAACACAATAAGACACCAAAACTGTGAAAGGGCAAAAACAAAATGTTTGAGAGCGGGCCCCCAACTCACCTCCAGGTCTGGCTCCGCTGGTATCTATCTTGACGCCCCGCTTCAAATGAATTGTTTGTCCCATAACCATAACTGCTAGTTAACCACCTGCAATTTTCCTTTGGCCTGTCCTCTTTCTGATGCTATCCCTTGACGCAACCCTCCAATAGAAAGCTTAAGCAACGACAACGGCGACAGCAACGTACGAGAACGTCATCTCAAAATACAAATTCGCGTTATTTTAATCGCTTCGTGACTATTTTAACTTTTTTAAAATTTGACAAGGGCGTGGTATTTCCTCAAAAGTGACATCTGTCTGAATATCACTTAATTTAGGGAAGAAAATGAAACTTTATCCTCAAGTGCTGACGTTCTTCAGCAAACCTTAAACTTGGCTTGTTCACGTTGTTGTTTTGCTGACGACGGCAGAGAAATGGACAAAAGTGATAAAACGCACGTGCAGGGCGTGCAAAGCTATTGTTTTTGTCCACTCAGTATGCAAATTTGTGAAGTTCTTGTTGCCGTCGCCGTTGTCGTTGCTTGAGCTCCATATGGTACAGGCGTGTATGAAGGGCAGGGGTTTCGAAGGGATCAAACCAGCCTCAAAATGAAGCCAAAGATGAAATTTGTATTTTTGATGGCCTGTAGTTAAAAGGGGGAAAAGTAAACTCTTGATGTTATGCAGGATTCAAAAGTGCCATCCGGGATAGTATAGCCACTGATTCATGCACTTGGTCCGATTCGGATGATTACAATCCTCTCACATATTTTAGGACACTCAGTGCAAGCGTTCAATCATCATGATGCAAAGGCTCAAAAATTCAGTACATGAGATGTACCATGAGTGAGAGTAGGCTCTCTTCGCTGGCTGTCGTGCACATATTAAAACTGGCACCTCTTGATCTTGATGGCCAATTCATCTGTCGTTCATAGATGGTGGTCTATGTATTGAGTTTGTTATAGATTTTACTCCATAGACGTTCCAGACATAAGCCTGGCAAAAATGCAGGGACCTATATTCGGTGTTTATTGACGTTTAAGTACACGCTTGAAACTTCTAGAAGGCACATTAATGTTCATTTACTTTTCCTTGGCTAGGAGCGATGTCTCTTCGACCAACAAAGTTGTTGACAGATAGCGTGAACTGCAACTTTCAGCTGGATTGTTATCAATTTCAGTCACAAATACTACAACTCTCTTATATCGTGAATGCAGTAACAGCAAGTGAGAAAAGATCTTCCCGCTGTATCATCTCTTTTGCAAGAGAATTAGCACGCGCTCTCTACTTTCCTGAAGCATATGATGCGTAGGTAATGGGAAATAAATATATCCCTTGAAAGACTCCGATCAAACTTTAAATAAAGCTGTTTTTTTCAAAACATTCTTGTTGCATATCTTGCCTAGACATTCAGCCTGAACCCGAGATAGCCTGTACACAGGCTCCCCATTTAGGTTATTCCGAGAGTTAGTCCAGTCGATTTGCTCTGAAATAGCGCGGTCAAGGGTTGGCTTTGACCGCGCGCCATTCAAAGGCAAATCGACTGGACCATGTCTTGGAATAACCCAAATGGGCGGCCTATGTGCAGGGTACAGCACAAGATTAAATTTTCCGTATCGACAGAGTCCCCATTTATAAAGTACACTCACAATAGTTATACGGTTCGGTAAAAAATGAAATAGGAGATTTTTTAAGCCCACGTCAGACTTTGTCTGATCCTTTGGATCATCAACTTTCTATCTGATAGAAAAAAACGCGTTAAGTTAAATCAGACATTGTTGAACTGGCTCCCTGTTAAAGCAGGGGTCCCCAGGGGACCAAATTAGGCCCGATTTTGTTCCTCATAATGGTCAATGATTTGGGGAGGGCCATGTCACCTAATTTTGGAATGTGAAAGTGCGTGGATGATGTCTCTTTGTCAGAGAACCTTAGAAAGAGTAGCTTATCATCCTCCCGGGCTACACTCGACTATATAAACAGCTGGGCCTCTGGCAACTGGATGCGTCTTAACGCTAAGAAATGCAAGGAGTTGCGATTGTGTTTCTTCAAGGAAAAACCGCAGTTAGCCCCCTTAACAATTGATGATCAACCGTTAGAGGTGGTTAGCGCACATAAGGTCCTGGGGCTTATTATTCAGAATGACTTAAAGTGGAATGAGCACATTGCATCAGTAGTTGCTAAGGTATCGAAACACGTGCATATTCTACGTGTTTTACGTCGGGGCGTTGTCCCAGCAACTGACCTAGTCTCAATTTACGTGTCTTTGATTCGCTGTATTTTGGAATATAGCTGCGTAGTTTGGCATTATGCTCTTCCTTTCTATTTGTCTGAACAGTTCGAAAGAGTCCAGAAAAGAGCTTTTGGTCTTATCTTTCCCAAACAAACCTACAGCAAGGCACGTGAACTTGCTGACTGCCCAAGGTTGGACGTACGCCGCAATGATCTTTGTATTAGAACTTTAAAGAAAATTGACGGGAAGGGCCCTCTCTCAAAGCACCTGACAATGAAGCGGGTGAGCGCGCATGGACGTACGATGAGAAACCCTACCCACAGAACCCTATATAAGTGTAGAACGGAGCGGTTTAAAACAAGCTTTTTCCCTAGCGCAATAATTCCTTTTAATAATAATAATAATTAGAATTTATTTTTCTTATGTAATGTGTATATTCAATATGTTTTTTAATAATTTTATTGTAAAGACACATTCATTTTTAAAGGCGTAAATAAACTATTACCTTACCTAACTACTACCTTATTACCTTATATTGTTACACAAGCTGCACCACTATGGAATTAGAGGAATAATCAATAACTGGTTCTCGTAATATTTGTCAGGCAGAACACAATCAACGCCAATTGGTTCTTCTGTTTCTGGTAAAGAAGGAATAGTCTGCAGCGTCCCTCAAGGCTCTGTCTTGGACCTCTTCTTTTCTTAATCAGTGCTAAATTTGAGTTCTATATATTTATTTGCCGATGACACAAACTTGTTACTCACAGAAAAAGACCTAAACAATCTCGAGATCATTGTTAATGAGGAATTGTTTAAATTGTATGAGTGACGACATTCAAACAACGGCTAAATGTAACTTTGTTATTTTCCTTCCTCATCCTCGGGAACTAGGCCATGAAGAAGTGAACCTTAAAATATTTGATAACAATTCTAAACAATTAGTATCTCTCGAACGTCAAAACATATGCGAAGAACCTTGGAGTTCTAATTGATCGTTCTCTCTCTTCGAAGCACCACATTGATTATATTTCGACGAAAATAAGCAAAGGAATTGGCGTTATTGCTAGGCTTAGGCATCTGGTGCCTTTTACTACACTTTTAAATATTTACCGCTAGCTAATCGAACCCTATATTTCTTGTGGTCTCTTTGCTTGGGGTCAAGCTACAAATACTTACCTAAACAAAATTGTCATTTTAAAAAAGCGGGTTCTTCGCTTAATGCATTTTTCAGACTAGAAATCTCACACTGATTCTCTTTTTGTTAGTTCCTGAATCTTACCAGTAAAATTGCTATATTTTAAATTGGTTACCTCTTTGGTACATAATGTTGCTAATCAGCTTGCTCCATCCAATATTTCCAGTCTATTTATTCGCTCCGAAAAGATTCCCCCCTACCTCACACGCCCGGGGGCTGGGGGGGGGGGGGGGGGGAGCTCCCATATAAAAAGGGGAGGGAAGCTCGTCGGAAATTTTAAATCAAACCCCTAAAGGAGACCAATTTGGGCGTGGCTCAGGCTTTTTTGACCCCTAAAGGAGACCATATTAAACACAGAGAAGCAAAATACCGTGACTTTTAATAACGACAAAGACATTATCATCTAATACTTTCACCTACGTGAAACACATACACACTTTTATATTTCTTCGCGCGCAACCCTAAAGGAGACATTTACGGCTACATATCAATTTGTTTTTTGCCTAGAACACCCATGTGAGACCAAATCCGAAATTCACACCCCTAAGCGAGACGAAGAGCATCCCTCCCCTTTCTATATGGGAGTTCCTCTCCCGAAAAATATCCAAAATTTCAAAATCCTTCGAGTGTCGCTTACAACGAATTTGGACACAGCTGGTCAACCGTTCACTTATTCAGTGCTCTCACCGTATCGAGGCTCAAGTGAGGCGTTGACTTGCCGTGTCCAAATTCGTGGTAAGAGGGCCTTGAAGGATTTTAAAATTTTGGATATTTTTCGCATTTTCTCAGCAATGAATACTCGGTGGACCTTGAAACTTTGTCAAATACAAGTAAATTTATCGGTGTGGCCATCGACGGAGTTTGAGCGTGACTGATGCCGGAGAAGTTTGATTTTATTGGCGAGATGTAAATATATTTTTCAGATTGTTATCTAGCGTGCGATCGTAGACGTATTTTTGGCGGTTGAAACGACCGCCGGAAATACGTCCGCGTTCGGAGGCTATTTGTTATGGAGATTCCCATACAAATCCTTATAATTTTTCACCCTCCGAGTCTGGGTGGCCTGTGACGGCATCAGCAGGCGTTGCACAGTATCACATCGTCGGTTTCATGAAACTTTGTTACACTGTTTTGTTTAACTTCCATTGCCACACAAGTTTTAGGAAAAGTAAAACGCAACGGTCGCAACGATGGGGTCGTACTACACCTACTACAGCTACTAAACCTTTACAGCCACTACATGTACTACAGCTAGTACTCGTACTACAACTACTAGACAGACTACACAGACTACAGCTACTACTAGTGCCTTTTTTTTTTTGTTAAATGTAAGGTGAAAACTTATTTATTTCATGTAGCTTTTAAAGCGCATCCTGTTTGATATTCACTCTTATTAGTATTACTAATGAAGTTTATTATCATTATTATAAATATTCTATTTTATTAATAGACATGTAAGTAGTTTTACTAATTTGAATTTCATTGAAGTATTTTCAGTTGTTTCTGTAGCAAGCAGGTGTTTTACGGGGTGATTTTGCGAGCCTCACGCCCAACCCTCATCCTTTCTCGCCGGGGCTTGGGACCGGCCATGGCCGCCGGATGACGACTTGTTGGAAGAAGTAAACTCCTTTACCTATCTGGGTAGTGTAGTTGACATCCAGGGGGGCACAGACGCTGACTTTGAATCCAGAATTGGCAAAGCGAGAGCATTTTTTCTGCAGTTAAAGAACGTCTGGAGCTCCAAAGATCTGACACTTCAGACTAAGATGAGGATCTTTAACAGCAATGTCAAACCTGTTCTACTATATGGCTCAGAGACCTGGAGAACAACAGTGGCAACTACAAAGAAGGTGCTGCAGACCTTTATCAATTCATGTTTACGAAGAATCTTGCGGATACGTTGGCCTATCACCATCAACAACGAAGACCTCTGGCAAAGAACCAAGCAGAGGCCTGCAGATGCTGAGATCATGATGAGACGTTGGAGATGGATAGACCACACTCTCCGAAAGCCTTCTACCAACATCACAAGACAAGAGGAAAAGGGGACGGCCTAGGAACTCGTGGAGACGGGACTTGGAAGCGGATATCAAGAGATTGGGGCTGACCTGGAGTCAGCTAGTAAGGAAAGCCCAGGACAGAGATAGCTGGAGAACTCTTGTAGGTGGCCTATGCCCCAGGAGGGGTACTAAGCATAAGTAAGTAAGTAAGTATTTTCAGTTGTAAAGCGCTATTGATCAGTGAATGTAAATCGCGCTCTAGAAGTTATTAAATTATTATTACGGTTATTATTATTATTACTATTATTGTTATTGTTATTATTATTATTATTATTATTATTATTATTATTATTATTATTATTATTATCATTATTATTATTACATCAAGTACACTGCTACTACACCTACTTCCACCTACTTTGGGGACAAAATCATGGGGTGACCCTATTCGGTAGAATGGTGGAATTCCAGAATACACGGAATAATCTAAAATACGGAATACATGGAATATTCTAAAACACGGAAAATATTGAATATTTTGAAACGCAGAATATACGGAACATTCTAAAACGCGGGATGAGAGGAAAGTATTTTAAGAAAGGATTTAAATAATACATTTTTTTTGCCCGTGAGTAGTCATAGGATAACGAACTTCGCATGATAATTTTACATTTCCTCACGACATGTCCTCGCGGGATGTTCTCATACCTTCGTCGAGTTTGGGCGTCATCTTTCGAAAATTCACCGAGAAAGGCGATCCTGAAATCCATAATAATGCTTTCTCAGCATGATTGGTGCAAGA
Organism: Montipora capricornis; assembly: GCF_036669925.1. NCBI lineage: Eukaryota > Metazoa > Cnidaria > Anthozoa > Scleractinia > Acroporidae > Montipora > Montipora capricornis. The sequence goes on from NC_090893.1 coordinate 18,977,258, forward strand.
AATCAGATCAAAGGAATTCGAAGCATTTGAGTCTATTCAAATCTACCAATCGGTTCAACACGACCGTTGGTTTGTCAACGCTTGGCAACAGTCGGGTTGTACTGAAACTCAAATTCAGCGACGGTGTGAGGACATCCCTAATCGATCAGTTGCTGGTGTTTTTAACGTGAAAATTTCACTGGTTTGGCGTCAGTTCCCGCTTGAACAAGACAGGTCACTGGCCGGCGGCTCGGTGTTGCCTGACTTGTCAATTTTCTTGACTGTCTAACTGGTGGTCGGGAAAAGATCTCGTAAATGACGCCCAGAACAGCTCGGAACGACCAAAAAAAAATAAAAATAAAAATAAAATAACACACAAACTTTATTGCCGACCAAATCGCAACCGCTGTAATGTATTTATCCTTCTACAGATCGATAACAACAACAACGACTGAAGGTGGTTCGCCTGTGACCGATCATAACAACATCTGCCAGGGAATTCGTGTATGAACGAAGCAGGTTTTGTAACAAAGACCTTCAAAAAGGCATTGATTTAGCAAATCATCTTGAAAAAGAAACGACAACATGTCGTACATTCTGTTTTTAAGGCAATTGAGACACTTATCAACGTCTTTCTCCATTTTTCCTTCTCTGAGTGTAAGAAAGTGCGCCTGTGATGTTTCGACACAGTCCGAGAGGCACAAAAACGGAAGCGGGGAAACATATCGCCCAGAGGTGAATCACTTTGTATGATCTCTTCTTTAACACGTTTTTATACCCTTGGTCGCGAGGAAATGTAAAATTATCATGCGAAGTTTCTTTATCTTACGCACAATACTCACGGGCAAAAAATGTATTATTTATTTCCTTTCTTAAAAGACTTTCCTCTCATCCCGCTTTTTAGAATATTCCGTATATTCCGCGTTTCAAAATATTCAATATTTTCCGTGTTTTAGAATATTCCATGTATTCCGTATTTTAGAATATTCCGTGTGTTCTGCAATTCCCCCATTCCATTCTATCATTCATCCATTAAATAGGGTCACCCAAATCATGTGTCCCCACATGACATACCTAGCAACCTCTTTCCCAGGGTCTCTCTTATTTTCGGATTATTGTGGGAAGTGCCTCTCAGCTGTTTATCGCAACACAGACGTTTTGGTTTCTCTTTTCTCAGAACTTTGTCCGTCATTTGTGATAGATAAGGCAAGTAAGAACAGATTGGAAGTTTGTGGTTGGAAAATTGAAAGGATACGAAAACACGTTTTGTTCTGGAAAACTACATGTACGTAAGTCCCACCGAGCAGCTAGTAGACTAATTGTACATGCATAAGTAAGTCTTATGTCTCGCTTTGCGACAGAACTGAAACATCATTGATCCATGTTAAACTCTCTCATAAAGTTACAAAATTTGATCGTCGAATTTTAAGTTACTTTGAGTTATGTGTAAGGATAAACCCTCTACATATTCAACATGATCGTTTTATCGTGATACTAGATAATGTAATAACCACATCAAATCGTAATTGCAGACTCATTTCTTTTCGATTCGTTGACGAAGCTATTGCTTGACCTGGCGGCATTCTGCATCCATTTGGAGCGACAGTGGTAAGTTGCTCATTGATAACCATTTCTTAATGAACAAGAACAACTACGTGTAATTTAAGCATAATCAACCAGTTTTGATTAAGCTTACTTTTTACTCCCTTCCTGTTATTTTCTCAGAACGTTTGGTGAAAGCTAGCAAGTATGTTGGTACTTGGCTAGTTCTAAAACAGGGAATGGGGAATTGGAGAATGAGAGCAGTGAATGGGAAATAGGGAACGGAGAATCTCTAAAATAGGGAGTCTCTAAAAGGGGGAATCACTAAAATGAGGAATCTCTTAAAGAGGGAATTACTAAAATGAGGAATCTCTAAAAGGGGGACTTACTAAAATAGGGAATCTCTAAAAGAGGGAATTACTAAAATAGGGAATCTCCTAAAAGGGGGAATTACTAAAATATGGACTCTCTAAAAGGGGGAATCTCTAAAATGGGGAAATCTGTAAAAGAGGGAATCCCTAAAAGGGGGAATCTCTAAACAGAGTTCCAGTTAAATTTTTCAATTGGGGGATTATTTATACCATTTGACGGGTCACCCAGACATTTTGTTGTAATATTTAACTGAATATTTAAATTTCATCTTTCGAGTCAGGAAGCCTTCTTTGTCGGGTTATTGACTCTTATCTGGAACACTGCTTCAGTGGGGAATCTCCAAAAGGGGGAATCTCTAAAATGGGGAATCTCTGAAAGGGGGAATCTCTAAAAGCAGGAATTCCTAAAGTGGGGAATCTCTAAAAGGGGGAATCTCTAAAAAGGGGAATCTCCGAGACCACGAAAATTAAGAGAGGTCTGATTGGTTGATTTTAATGACAAGCATCCATTTTAACAGTGCAATTGTTGACTACCGGTACAATTCACACAGAAATGCCTGCTATTAAAATATCAACGAAGTACTCTTTCGATCGTAAAACTGCGGACGAAACATGCATATGAAGGAAACATACAATGTGAAAGTTGTAAAGCCGGAACAGAAACTGGAAGACAAGTTAATGGCTTTAAAGTCAGAAAACCTTGCTCATTACATTTTGAAAAAACGTACAACGTGAGAGGAGTAGAGAAGTGAGTCCTTCTATATAAACCACCTTTGACAATTCACCATTCGAGCAAAAGAAGAAGTGAAAGAATAATCTTTTTTTTGACATTTGGTTGCACTGTGGGATATCAGCCATGAGCGGAATTTGACAACGCACTGTAAACATGAAACAATGTTTGTTTTGGTGTAAATCCTTTAAAAGCTTGGCCTCCTTGATGAACATTGCCGTAAAATCCTGAGCTGTACTTAACAGCTTTTTTACAATAACATTTTCTGCAGGCTTTCCTTCAGCTTGAAAACACCAAAAACACGGCTCCAAAGGTCCCTTGACTAGCAACTAGCAAATCCAAAAGCCAAGGGAAACTGAAAGTCAGCCAATTGTTTACTTAATGTCAACTCGGCTGAGAAAAGACAAAACATTGCCTGTCGCGAAAATATATTTTTTTATGGTTTTCCCGCCATGTCCAACATCTTTGGGAGAATTTAGTATTTCTTTAATTGGTCTTTCATGCTTTTCGTCATGCACTGCTCAGATTTCCCCTTTATGTGTTTGTGTGCAAGTGAATGATGAGGTATCCATCAACTTGAGTACCATGGAATTAAAATTAAGGAAATGACTCGAAAAGGCAACAATATAACACAAGGATGCTTTGGATTCTACATATTCTCATTACTATTGAATTTAGTTGTACACTACTGTTGTGTGAATGGCTTTTTTTGTATGCATGCGTCCAAGAAAAGTAAACACCATCATGTTTTCCCACCAATTCTATTTGCAGACAGGCAATTAATTTTTTTGTTGCCCTACGTCATAAGATGCCTGTGGATGGTGGATGTAAAAATTGACTATGTTTAACACAGCAAAAAGGGGAGCGGTGTTCATTGCAAAGAATTATACATTGCTAATTTGCAAGGCTGATCTGTTAGCTTGTGAAGGCCGACTAATATGAATCCCTTGAAACGGACATGTAAAGGGACGCTACATCCTTCAGTGACCTAAGAAATATGTTGTTTTTTTTACACTGACTTTCTTTCAAGTGGAAGCAAAATCGCCTCTGATGTTGTCCTCTGCGGAGCCTCCTCAATACCACTAGAGGTGGAGAAAGAACGCCAAGTGAGCCGATCGTAAGGTCTAAGGCGTGTTTACAACCTTCACTGATGCATCTATGGTTACATATATTAAATAAATATACTGTATGAGATACTTGCGATCGCAGTAAGAAGTTGCCAGCTGCTAATGTTTTGATGCAGTGCTATTTGAAAGCCATTTCCTGCCCAGTGATTGATGACTGTCACACTTTCTTAGGAGTTAAAAAGATGTTAGGGATTCCTCTTTTTAGAGATTCCCCCTTTTAGAGATTCCCCCTTTTAGCAATTCGTCCTTTTAGAGATTCCCTATTTTAGTAATTCCCCCTTTTAGAGAGTCCCCATTTTAGTAATTCCCCCTTTTAGAGATTACCTACATGTATTTTAAAGATTCCTCATTTTAGTAATTCTCCCTTTAAGAGATTCCCTATTTTAGTAATTCCCCATTTTTGTAATTTCCCATTTTAGAGATTCCCTCTTTTAGAGAATCCCCATTTTTGTAATTTCTCCTTTAAGAGATTCCCTGTTTTAGTAATTCCCTCTTTTAGGGATTCCCCATTTTTGTAATTCCCTCTTTTAGAGATTCCCCATTTTAGTAATTCCCCCTTTTAGAGATTCCCCCTTTTTGTAATTCCCCCTTTTAGAGATTCCCTATTTTAGAGATTCCCCATTTTAGTAATTCCCCCTTTTAGAGATTCCTCCTTTTAGAGATTCCCTATTTTAAAGATTTCCCTATTTTAGTAATTCCCCCTTTTAGAGATTCCCTATTTTAGTTATTTCTGCCTTTAGAGATTCCCCATTTTAGTAATTCTCCCTTTTAGAGATTTCCTATTTTAGAGGTTCCCTGTTTCCTTGTCCCTGGTCCCAGTTCCTATTACCCTGGGCATTCCTCATTTCATGTTTTACAACTAGCCATTGGTATTCCTTTTACCGGGTATGTTTATTTTGTAAAGTCAGTTGTGAGTGATTCAGGCGTGCAAACAGTCTTCCTGTATTGCTTACACTTAATTTATTTGCGGGTGGATTCATTATTCATACAAGGAACATTGCAAGGTAATTTAAGAATTAGGAGAGAGTTAATGTAAGGTAAAGTCTTGATTGGAATTCTGCTGAGTTGCAAGACTTGCCTTGATGGATTACACGAGATAGCAAGTGCATGCGTTAACATGGGTTGTGTCTGTACAGCAGCCACAAAGGTTAATCAAAACTGATTAGTAAATACTGTATCTTCTGAGTTTGGTGCAAGTAGTTTATTTAACTGCATCAAATGATTGCAGAGTTCTTGCCATTGACGAAGCTGTCGCTTGACATCACATGAAAAAGTATCTGTTTGGAAAAACAGTGGTAAGTCGCTCATCATTACTTAAATTCTTATAATTTTGTAGATGACCCATGCAATGACAACAAGCTCTAATTACGTATAACTTGTGTTGTGTTATGTTATCTCTAAGTTATGGTCAAAAAGATCACTGCCATTGTTCATGTAGAAGACACATGTTTCCATGCGCTCGTGATCCATATATAATTCAAATTTCCCTTTTGGATGAATGAAGAATTCAAAGTTCACTTCACACTCAAGTGCTCAGGGTTAAGCTAAAATTGAGGCAAATCTAGATTGGCTTATGAATATCATGTGTTGTTACTATATATTCCTTAATGTTCTTCAAAGGTCACTGCTACATGAATACAAATTATAGTGACCCGGTTTGTATTACAATATGAGCATGTAGCTTCCAACCTCGGATTTGATTTGAGGTAACTCAACTGCATTTTATCCTGTAAATGCGTGCGTTAAGCTGTTTAATTTTGAGGGCTTGTATTGGAAATGGAACCTTGGTCTTTTTTATGCTGCTACAGCTGCACGTATTAAATAAATTCTCTTTAAATGGATGTTAGAAGACCAGAAGTTAACCAAGAATCCTGGACAAGGTTGTTTAATACATGTACATGAACCTGGCCCATATCAAAAAAAATTATGCATGAATGAAGTCTTAATTGCCACTGCCACTTCGCCCCCTTCCCCCCCCCCCCCCTCCCACCACATTGTTGAGATGTAAATGGGTTCTTTGCTCATCTTCCTGAACAACATTGTCCTGGGTGGGGTGGGGGAATGATACATTGTTGGCCTTCTTTTTAAGTTGTGGTTCAAAAGGTAAAGCAACAGGAAAGTGTCAAATCTTTTTGTCCAGGAATTAATTTTTTTTCTTAATTTTATGCTCATTAAGGAAACATGCACAATCAGTAGTCACATTGCGATGATTGTAGATATTCAGCCAGTTTGTAGACCTTCAAGCGTAATGGAATTTGGGAATGTAGTATTGGTTCACCTTTTCCTATGTAGTATGTTATAAATGTAATAGAAAATTTTAAAACAATGTTCTCAAGAGTGACAGAAATAGAAGTTATAGGGGTACTCTTGTATGGCATGTAAGTTATTAAAGGAAGAAAATAAGCATATACATGTATTGCATCAAGAAATTTTCCTGTCAATTTTTTTATGACAAAAAGGTTTAAGTTAAAATCTCCTGATAAACAAAAAAAGTTAGTTTCTGTTTTAATTTTAGGCAAGAGTGAATGTCACTTTGTACATGTATGAAGGTATTGACATCAGTGTGTGGCAGTTGAGACTGGACTCAAACAATAGTCATTGTCATTAGCTTTACTTAACGAGCTTTGAATTCTTAACAAACAGCCATGTGAGAGAAGTGTGTAGTTGACATGGGGGTTATAGACAAAAGATAGAAGTGATTGTTGCATGTCTTTTATATAATCAAACTGCATTGCTTGATCTAATTGAGTGTCTTTAACAAGAAAAGTAATGGAATGTTCAATCACAAAGTTTGAGGTGAAGTCCTCAATGACTAGGTTGTTATTCCAACCCAAAGTCCTTGACTGTATCTGTCTGGTAGACTTCTCTGCCTCTGAGGTCTTTCACATCTTGATAGAGCTGGCATGACCGGTTTTGCTGGCATGCTTGCCACTGTTGTCCAGCTCGCTGTAATACTCCTGTGGATAGTGACTGCCTAATTCCTATTCTACTACATGGTATTCTACACACTTGCTTGACGTGCTAATGATGCACTCCTGGTCAGACGTTCACTTTTAATGGTGTCTTGGGTATTGCTGGGGTTGGTTCACATATACATGTAGTTTGCCTTGGTCTTGTGGCCAGTTGGGGTTCTTAATCATGTTTCTGTTAAGTTTGAATTGTTTCTTTCAGATTATTTAAAGTGGAGTGCATGTGAACTACAATCAGCAACAAAATTAGTTGACACAATATTGTGTTTAAACAGTTCTTTTTGAGTGTAGAATAACACTTTAATTTGAATCATGCTCTAATTTATTCACCCCCCTCCCCCATTCAATGATGCCTATTTGTACCCAAATATCCCGGGAATCACGCTACAACATTGTTTGTGAGGGGAAGAGGGCTAATTGGACTACCTAAGAAGACTAAAAGATACAAGAAATGCGGCATACAGGGTAGGAATGGTCAATGTGTCAACAATTTTGACGCCGGTTGTCTGAGTTGGTTGTCACTGTATTACCATATGGTCACTTTGTTTATTGGTATAGGAGGGCATATATCTTTGGCATTTAATATGGTTTAAGCAAGAAAATTAATGATAGTAAAATAACATGACGTTTCGACGACTTCATGTCATCATTGTCAAATGAATAAATTAGAAATAACGGAAAGGCATATTTATAGATTTAGAAAGTGAGAAATAAATCAGCATGAAGGCAGTCAGGTAAAAAGTTTTGTGCGAATGGAATCAGTTTGTGTGTTCAGTTTCGGTCCTTTGTTCTTAATCCACAGCATTTCATAGATCAAACAATCGAGTTTGCTACGGCATTTCTAAATCTATAAATATGCCTTTCCGTTATTTCTAATTTATTCATTCAAACTCTGACCAGGGACGGATTAGATCACCACTGCTCTACCGACTGAGCTACAAGGTCAGACGGGAGTAGGCCGTGGGAACTGAAGATGTTAAAGTCACGGCAATGAACATGTACAAATACAAGGAAGGATTACAGTGTTGCAAACGTTAGCCATGTAGCACTTATATTTGAACAGACTTAACTGATTAGAGTGTAAGGTGAAGTGCTAGATTTCTATCCGATATGAACCATGTGAGCGTTTGCCCTACTAATGGAAATGGGCCCACACAATGACAGAGAAAAACTCTGACCAGGGTGGGAATTGAACCCACGACCGTGGTCGTGGTAGTGGTCATGACCCACCCTGTTAGCAATGATAAGTCCAAACACTTGAAAATCGATGTCACAGTTATGTCAATAATTAATATCCTTTAGTGTTTGGTACAACAGGGGTTTGCACTTTGCATGCAAACTTCTGAAATGTTTCAGAGCTTATACAATATCTAACAATTGTTTCTTTAGTTCCTGCTTTTCTACGTTGAAAGTTTTCACTATAGGATTCAAATCCGGACTGGCAAAATGATTGGAATCAATCAAACAACAAGTTGCAAAAATATTGGAGACACTTCACCTTCTTGGGGCGTTATTAATTTACCTTTTATCTCTCACACTGCAGCCCCCCTCCCCCCTTATCAGTGTTGCTAGCAAGACAAAAAAAATGTTGAAAACTTAAACAGTAAACATTGAAAGGGGGAGAGGGTAGGGGAAGTGGAGAAGGTTTAAATTCTAGATACGGCAGGTATTAAAGGCTTAATGAAAGTGTCTTGACAATTTTTCAACTTGTTGTAGCAACTACAAAACTTATGTCAGTATTCCTTTCACCGGGTATGCCACAGTCAATCAGTTATTCATGCTAGCCCACCTTTGTACTCCAACCGGGGTAAGTACATGCCTAACAAAACAGGTGTTATGTCCAATCTTCAAACTTCGACACCTTTCGATTTGTTTCAATGGAAACAAATTGTAAGGTCTAAGTGTAGTCTCTGACCCTTTTTCAATCATTCGGAAAGTAGGAAATACGAATACTTGAAACTCTGCTTTAAAATGTGTTTTAGAAATTCATTTTTTCTGTCTATGATCAAAAACAAAAGATTATGGCCACTTTTTGCGACAAAACTTTTGCATCTTGTGACTGAATTTTTTTGTTGTTTAATCGGCACCTGGTGCCTGCACCAATTAAGTAAATTTTGGACACTGCATGTAATCCCTCTTATTATACATTCAACTCACTATCTCTTTTCTGATTGGCCGAAAGCATACAATGAATTTTCGAAATCAGTGCCTAGGACGTCATCTAGCTGCAGATTATACAATAATCATGTCAAGGACACTCAAGGTCACGGGTAATCATGTTGTGTATGACTACGGTGCATGATTTCTTAGGGTAATCTTGTCAAGTTCACGCGGTTTGTGTTGCTTGCCCTCAGTGAAGAAGCAAAAACATGACTTCCAGGTTTGCTCGGTTCGATGTATAATAAAACAAGTATTAGATTAGGTTTTTGTGATATCCAGAATAATCAAGGTCGAGGTAAGGGTTATCAGCCTCACCCCTACCTCGACCTTGATTATTCTGGATATCACACAAAACCTCATCCAATAAATGTTTAAAGGCACAGCTGTAACTCGGCAGAATTTCAATCAAACTTCACCTTAACAGTTAAGTCTCTTTTAATTTTTTAATTCTACTTCGTTACCTGTGGCCTGTGGCCTACATGAGAAATTTTCAAAGCAACAGCCGCATGAAGTCAAACTCCACAACATAGTGTGCACAGGTTTATCTTCCCTCACAGACAACAATTAGTTATTTCATAACAGCAACATTGAACAATGGGCTTACATGTATCATAAAAATGTGGTCATAGCAGACCAAGCAGCTGTATTAAGAATCTCTTGCAAGCTGACTGAAGTCCCTTTAGCTGTAGCAGTGGACACTGGTCTGGTGCTATGTGGATTGAACTGCATTGTGTTTATGCTTGCAGCATCCAGTGCTATCTTAACCCATCTACTTAGAGTACCCCTTCTGATCCTCTTGTGACTCTTGACAAAACTGATCAGTAAATATGACTTGGTACATCTTCTGATTTCGGTGCAAATACTCTTTGAAGTGTGTATAAACACACTTATTAATAAGGACATGATGTTGTGTGTCCGTGTATCCAACTACTTGACCAGTTGTATGTTGATATTTAAACTATTTGTACTGCGTATCAGCATATCCACTTTAGAATATACTTAACAACATTTCAAGTGAATGGGTGGTATTTTCCACTACGACTATCCACTTCTGAATCAGAATAAGATACTTAGAACACTACCAAGGGATGGGTGGTAATAATTTTACACCACGTGTACAGTTACTGTACATGTTTCTCTTAAGAAGAAAACCAGTGTTTGTTTTATCAGCCTTTTCGCTTTCTTCAACGATTCTGTTCACCGTGTTTTTAATTTCGTTCTCACTCTCCTGAGCCAGAGTCCCGTTCAAACAGAGCCACGACTTTTCTTTAGCTCTTAAGAGGTGCAGCTGTATCCCGCAGTTACGATGTTCTGTTTGCATTGTGATGTGTGTGGGTGTGGTAAATGATTTTTGTTAGGAGAGTCAAACCTTTTAGAAGTATTTATTCAGAGACTAATTTTGATAGACAAGTGTAATAACCTCATCAAATCACCATTGCAGAGTTCTTTCCCTTGATGAAGCCACTGCTTGAGCTCACACAAAAGAGCATCAGTCTGTTTCAGGACCAACAGTGGTAAGTTGCTCATCATTACTTAAAGCTTTTTTGTATACAATGTAGTCATGCACACAATGCAAACAAGCTCTGATTACGTAAAATTTGTGCTATACATGTATGTTATGTTTGTGGGTTACAGTGAAAATGATCACGGCCATTATTTATGTAAAAGACACCCGTTTTCCATACACCTGTGATACATGTATGATTTAATTTTCCCCGTTGGATGAACGAATAATTGAAAGTAATATATGTACATGTAAGTGCTTGGGTTTTAAGCTTAAATTGAGGCAAATCTGCAAGTGCAGATTCTAGAAATCAATACACATCCACTTGTTGGCATATGAATAGCATGTAATCTTGTACTCCTCATTCTTCAGAGGATGCATGCAGCTTCAAAAGTACTGTAACAGTAGTGCATGTGTAGCATTATTATTATTTTTTAATTGATTTGAGTGTAAAGCTTCCGAATTCGGAATGGTATTTCCTGGCATTTTTGATTTGAGATAACTTGACTGCATTTCAGCTGTTTAATATTGAGGGATTGTATGAGAAATAATGTAAAGCTTTGTGCTTTTTATGCTGCTACTCTATTGGTCAAGAAGCTCAGGCTGGTTCAATCTGAACAAAAAAGCTCACGAATCATGACTTTTGGCTTTTTCTATGTCTCAGAAATGATTTTTCCTTGGTGACAAAATAGACCTTTCCTGTGACTTACTGCTCATTTGACAACTGGCCATATGTAGTTATTCGAAAATGGGTCTTTTTTTTGTTTTCTTGATTGTCGCTTCCGCTAATAAATAAGTAAACAAATGAATAATTTAGAATTAGAACAGTTAAAACAACCAAGCCTGTTCAAGTCTCCAAGCTTTGTGATATTCCATAAAAGAGTTTTTTTTTAAAATCAAAATATAGCATCAAAATTAAAAGAGTTAAATATAAAGACTTCATGTTGGTTTATAACAGAAATACATCAACATCATGCGGCCAGAACTTAAATTTTAACTTTGGCTATCGTTAACGCTTTGTTTGCCTTAAGTTTTCTAAGCTTGCGTGCCTTCTTGTACACCCTTCTTTTATCGTTTTGGTTATTCAGAGTTCAAAAACCAAGACAAAGTAAAATTGCTGTTTCTTTGTATTTGACACACTTCTCTGTTGCCAGCCATGTTGAGATAATTTTTCCAAACTGATCTTGTGTTAGGACCTAGCCGCCAGACATGGGAATTCACATGAGATGAACTAAAATGTTTTTACATTGTTGGGTCAAACATCGAAGTTATATATTAAGAGCAAACCAAATACAAAAGCGAAATTTTGACCAGAAGTTCATGACCTTGAACCGTCTAACTCTGGTGAAGAGCTGAGGTTTTTTGAGTTTGGATGTAACGTAGCTTACGCATTTTGCCGTGCATACAGCTTCGAACTTCTTTTTGTCCATGGATATTTACATTTGGGCATATAATTGGTGTCCTAAAATCCCCCGCTTTGTTCCAAGGAAAAGAGTTGCAAGTTGCACGCTTCAACTTCATGGCGGCGTCTGGTTCAACTCATGAGAAGTCTGATGTTTGTCCCAGGTTCTGTCCATCTAAGGTGGACAGATATAACATGCAGTGTTGGTTGATCCAAATACAGCTCGTCAAACTTTATTGAATCAAAGGTTGTACTTGTGATGAACTCAATTCGTTCTATTTAGTTCATCTCATTTGGCTCTGCCCTTACATGTATTTGTTGATGACATGAACGTACTTTCCTCCGATATTGGTACTGTATCGTTACTGAAATGAATACTGGTTACATGTAAGTCATCTTTTTCATTTAAAGCTTATAAGTTACCGTTCCAGATTCTTGCAGCTTTGAGCCCTACCTTGATGTAGAGAAAGGCCGCAGATAGCCATGTGGTTTTTGGAGTGGTTGGGGAGATTAAAATGACGAGCGACTGGCTTAGATGCACCCTAGTCAGTCTTCTCAACATCGCAAAGGTGTTTGCGGAATCGGACGCCGTCGTCTACCTGTCTCGCCAATGTATAATTTATTGCATAACGTAAAGGTTAATAAATGACATGTGTGGTACATGTAAAAGGATCGGTGATCTTAACAGATTCGCTTATATGATTAGTTTCCGATATATTATTAGTGTTAAGGATGAAAGGACAAGTTTTGCATCGTGAGCGCGCGCATTTGAAAGTGCCGAGGTGCTCGTTAGTTCTGAGCACGCTAAAAAGTTGCCTACGTTTTTGTCGCGTTTGAATGAAATAAGTGGAGGTTGCGAAAAGATTCTACTAGTCTCGGGATTATTTTGGAGTAATTTAAAGTTGTTAAGAATGACGATGGAAAGTGAGGGTGAATGGAATTCTGTCATTCTTATCTTTTTGTGACGTTTGTAGTGCTGACTGTCGATCAAATTGTTGAGGCGCAATGATGGCCCGCCTTGACCACAGAGACAGGATAGCCACGTTTTTCGAAGAACTGGCACATCTCCTCTGAAATGCTGGAAAATTCGGAGTCATCACTAAATAGACGTCGAAGTCTAAGAAATTGATAATAAGGAATGGAGTTCTTGACGTGTGTTGGATGTGACGATGAATACAACAAATAACTGTGCGAATCTGTTGGTTTGTAGTGCACACTGGTACATAGCACGTTGCCACTAATAGAAACTTTGATATCTAGGAAAGCCAATGAAGTTTCCGAATTTCCCAGGTACATTTAAGAGCCGGATGAAAAGAATTGGCGGAGGTTATAAATTGATCGAGTTCTTCTCTGCTGGATGAAATAGTGCCGATGCAAACGTCGATGTAGTGGCCGGTAGAGTTCAGGTTGGAAACCAGTCGTTTCGCCCGCAAGTCGTTTTGCCTACAAGTCGATTCGCCTACATTGAAGTCGATTCGCCTACACACGTAAAGTCGATTCGCCTACATGCTTCTTTTGCAACTTTTTAATTTAAGCCCACGTGTAAAAGCCACTGAAAGTAAGCGCTTGCACAGTTTCACTTAACCAAACACACTGCGATTACTGATTACATGTACTGAGATAAACACAGTAAGCTCTAATTACGGTCCCTTGCGTGGCACTTACCGAAGAAGGTGAGATTTTTTCCCATTTAAATAGGACATTGTTTCAAGACTTTATGGTCGCTTGCACGGCACTTACCGAAGGAGGTGAGATTGTTTTACCTTCAATAGGACATTGCTTCAAGACTTTAATTAAAGTTAACACCAACAATATCTTCCAATCACGTAGGTGCGATTTCGATCCGTCTTGATCGGGTATTGCAGTATAAAAGGGCCGTGATTTTTGTTCAACTCACTCCACTAACCTTCTCAGAATACTCCCGATCGCGACGACTCTTATTAGATATGGACAGCTATTATTGTTTATTTTGCGCCGAAGAAGTAACCTCAAGACAAGAAGCACTCCTATGTGATGGTAGCGACAGGTAGCAACATCGGCGATGCTAGACTGGCATTACAAGGGAACAGTCCAGAGAGGCAGTGAGATCAGGTCTAGAGGTTATTTGGCGATGCCTGTATTGCAGCGCCAGTTCAACCCCAATCGCTGAAAGTACAAGACTCAGCTACGAAGATATTTTTAGAGGAATGTTAGGGTAATTTTAGGTTTCACGTTCGCGTTTTAACGATAAGTCATACATTGTAAAAATAGAATTCTGTTGTATTGTATTGTATTGTATTGTATTGTATTCTATTCTAACTGTTGTTAATAACAAGGTTAGTTAATATACGTACCAACATGAAATAGCTATTAAAGTATGAAGCCAAAGGAAGCTTGGTATGCTCATGTATTCTTCCATTGCATAACCAGGTTCCGCATCCCATCAAAGTCCTTCAGTCCTT
>NC_090893.1:18996482-19016482 GCF_036669925.1 Montipora capricornis
TCCTCCTATTTTTCACGTTGCCATGTTACCACCAATAGCAAAGGTCTGAATGGGTGGGGAGGGGGGGGGGGGGGGGGTCCACTTGTCGGTTAAAATTCAGTCACTTTGTCGGTAGTCAGTTTCAATTTTTGATCTTCGTCGGTTGTCGGTAAATCTTCGTTAATAAATGACAATGCACGTTAATTGTTATATGTATTACAAAATTCACCTAGTTTCAAGACTTTGAGCCCCATATAACGTGTAAAACTAGCAACTTAAAAGATTGCATCATTTTATTGCTCTTAAAGTTGACATTAACTCTGGTTTGGTTTTGTGTATAGATCATTTTCACTGTCAAGCAACAAAAAATAAAATCAAAACCGTTCAATGAAATAAGCCAAAAATTTGGAATGTTGTAGGAGACACATACATAAATCACCTCACCAATTCTCAGGTCTGCGTGGTTCATCGTTTCTCAGTTCTTTGTCGAAGTGTTTCACGCAACTTTATAGAGTTTTGTATGGAGCCGCCATGTTGGTGCACCACAGTTGTGCACCAATATGGCGGCCAGAAATCAACACGAACGATGAAAGCGCTCACGTTTCGCTCATGAAATATAATAAACGTGTATGAACACATCTCCTAATGTACTGCAAGGTGACAATTCGGAAATTCAAAATGCTGTATTTTCGAAACGAAAGACGTCATGGAACTGGAAACTTGAAAAAAGACTTATTTCTAGATAATCTTGAACCTCCTCTAGATAAAAATTCAAAACACCTTGCGATTTTGATTTTAGAAACCATCTTTATACCCCAGCTTCTCGGTCCCAGCAAGTGTCATAAAGACAACTGCCATTTACTACTTACAGTCACAAGTCGAGACGCACAAATGTACGAACAACTCTGCCGGATCGGGTAATACACGCTCTGTGGACAAGCTCTAGATGTTCTTCATTTTCGGTTTCGTCGTCATCATAATCTGTCTCATATTCATCAATTTGTACCTCTTTGTGATCCTCGAACATCTTGATCAAATGATATCGATTTCCTCAGAGAATGGAAGTCTCCCTTCAGACTCGTTGCCGGTGGGTTGAACAGCGTAGGCAGCAGGCAGCAAGGCCTCAGCTTTATCTGTTCAAGCGCCTTGAACATAGAACATGAGCGCTATATAAATACCTATTATTATTATTATTATCTTTTGTTGTCTCATTCCTAATAGTCCGTTTGCGTACTGGTCTGTATCTCTCTAACCATTCTGTCATCAGTTCTTTCATTTGTGGTGTTATTCCTTAACTTGGCAAAGGTGACATCCTTGCAACAGCTGAAAGGGGCACGGCAGATTGAGGGACAGGATAGTACTTTGCTGCCCATCTGGATGTACGCTTTATAGACTCGTTGATGATTGTACCAAAACTATTCATAATAATAGGGCGTTCTACGACTTACCCTTGACCTCACTGCTGCCTTCATCTGATATTAAGTTTGCCCTTTCTAGTTGCCACTGCCCATCTGTTACTATAGAAAAGTTTTCGCATTTGCCCGTGCACGATTTTGTCAAGGGAGAAACCACCAATTCCAAGCTGAAGAGCTTGCTCCTTCAATACAAAAAGTCCTGTCAGATGTTTTTTTCAATTCCAATACTCTTGTGTATTTATCTTTGTCGACCAGAACCCGGCTACGGTGGCGTTCGATTGCAACTTCTTCGCCTTTTTGGAAAAAAAAAAACTATCACTTTTATGATATTACAGCGGGAGGTTTCGTGGGCTCAAGTACCGGAAGTTGTTCTGCGAAATTGGAGGCTGCGCTCTTCTCCGGCCAAAAAGTAAGAAGATGACGGGAAATTCTATAGTTAACTTTAATGTGGTTACTTCGTAAACTAGAAAATGCTCTTCGAATCTCTTCTTTCTGAAAACAAATATCGATAATGTCGTTCCATGTCGGTAGTCGCTTAACATTTTTTCTGTCGGTAGTCGGTAATTATTTTCTTGTTTTGTCAGTAGTTGGTAGTATTTGTCGCCCTTTGTCGCTAGTACAATACAATACGATACATACAATACATACTTAATTGACAGCTTCCCTTTGGGGCTTTTCAGGGCCAATGAAACACAGCGAAATGACGGAACAGAACAACAACAACAACAACTGTTAAGAATCCCAACTGGTCGGAGGCAAACCAGTCGGCTATTTACAAGTGCACCTGGAAAGTTGAACCATGGACTACCTGGAACAAATGCAGCGAGTGGTCAGAGCCGGTCTTGAAACACGGGATCTCCGGATCTCAAGGCAAGGGCCCTAACCACTGGCCCACACTGCCTCCTAGTCGGTTAACCCTATTCAGACCTCCTACTCCACTATGAAAACTAGACAACCCATAATTCCTCGATTCGCTCTGACGAAGGGCTAACGCTCGAAATGTCAGCTTTTAGAATCTCTGTACGGTGGTCAATTTACATTATCAACTCCGTTGATAAAACCAAAAATTTGCGTATATTAATGGCTGTTAAACCAAACAAATTACGTCAACCTAATGGACCCCTTAGTATTCACGTTTATGAAGCAGAATTCTTTTTATCCACTGTAACAAAGGCCTTAGAATATAAATAAACACACACCTATGGCATGTTCACTGCCATCAAGTGCAAGATGACTTCTTGTACAGGTCAATCAGTGGTAAAGAGTTAGTAAATACGCAATGTAGAGAAAACATAAACTTAGTGTAATGTATACTGTGATGATGTAGTGTAATGTAAATGTGATGTAATTGATTTAAGCTACTTGCAAGACAGTTATAGATAATCACTTTCTAGAGCAACTTTGAGAATCCAGGGGGACATTTAGAGAAGTCTGTATGCCATAAAATTGATTGGCCATCACCTAAACAGTGGTATCACGCGAGCAATTTTGATTTGATCAGGAAATTATGATGACAAAAAGACAACAGTATTACTTTGGCTGAGTTAAATCTTATATGGGAAAAATTTATGCCATTTAAATACGTCTATTTTGTGCGGTCAATTCTGTCTTTAAAAATTCAGTTTAAATCAAACAAAGGGCTCAACAAAAGAAGTAAAGGGTTTGACGTCAACAGCAGAAAACTGTCTTTGTTAGACTCATAATGGCAAACAGTCTCTTTGGTGTTGTTTTAGCTGCGTACCTGCAGCATTTGTGGTCAGTGCATTGAACTTCTCATGCTTTCTTTCGTATTTTTCAAGGAGCGCCCTCTCTTTCAAAGACGACCTTCCTTGTTCTCAAGAGTTCTTCTAATCAAGAATAGCAGACAGAAAGATGAACGTTTTTGAGCTGCTTATACAAGAGCTTAGCGTTGCCAGAAAAGAGAGAAAGAGAAAAGGGGAGGGTATCGCATATGTCAACTTAGGCATTTATTATTATGGCTTGGCTTATTTTGAACAGGCCAAGATGGATTTCACAGAAGCATTAAGGATTTTTAAGGAAATAGGTCTTAGTACTGGAGAGGGAGGAGCCTGTGCAAATCTCGGCATCGCTTATCTCCGTCTGGGCAATTTTAAAAAGGCCAGAAAGTACCTTAAGCAACAACTAAGTATGGCAAAACAAGTAGGGGATAGGGCCAGGGAGGGCAATGCCTGTGGTAATCTCGGCATCGCTTATCGCAGTCTGGGCAATTTCAACGAGCCATAGAGTTTCACAAACAACATCGTAGCATTGCAAAAGAATTAGGGGATAGGGCCGGGGAGGGCAATGCCAATGGTAATCTCGGCAACGCTTATTACAGTCTGGGCAATTTTAAGCGAGCTATACAGTATCACGAACGACATCTTGGCATTGCAAAAGAAGTAGGGGATAGGTCCGGGGAGGGCGGGGCCAATAGTAATCTCGGCAACGCTTACCACAGTCTGAGCAATTTTAAGCGAGCCATTGAGTATCACGAACAAGATCTTAGCATTGCAAAAGAAGTAGGGGATAGGTCCTGGGAGGGCGGGGCCAATAGTAATCTCGGCAATACTTACCACAGTCTGAGCAATTTTAAGCGAGCCATTGAGTATCACGAACAAGATCTTAGCATTGCAAAAGAAGTAGGGAATAGGTCTGGGGAGGGCAGGGCCAATTGTAATCTGGGCAACGCTTACAACAGTCTGGGCAATTTTAAGGGAGCCATAGAGTATCACGAACAACATCTTAGCATTGCAAAAGAAGTAGGGGATAAGGCCGGGGAGGGCAATGCCAATGGTAATCTCGGCAACGCTTATTACAGACTGGGCAATTTTAAGCGAGCCATAGAGTATTACAAACAAGGTCTTAGCATTGCAAAAGAAGTAGGGGATAGGGCCGGGGAGGGCGGGGCTAATGGTGGTCTCGGCAGCGCTTATTACGGACTTGGCAAATTTAAGCGAGCGATAAAGTATCACGAAGAACATCTTAGCATTGCAAAAGAAGTAGGGGATAAGGCCGGGGAGGGCATGGCCATTGGTAATCTCGGCAACTCTTATCACAGTCTGGGCAATGTTATGCGAGCCATAGAGTATCAGGAACGACATCTTAGCATTGCAAAAGAAGTAGGGGATAGGGACATGAAGGGCAAGGCCATTTGTAATCTCGGCAACGCTTACTACAGTCTTGGCAATTTTAAGCGAGCTCTAGAGTTTTACGAACGACATCTTAGCATTGCAAAAGAAGTAGGGGATAGGGCCGGGGAGGGCATAGCCAATGGTAATCTCGGCAACGCTTGTCAGAGTCTGGGCAATTTTAAGCGAGCTATAGAGTATCACGAACGACATCTTAGCATTGCAAAAGAAGTAGGGGATAGGGACGGAGAGGGAAAGGCCATTGGTAATCTCGGCAACGCTTATCAAAGTCTGGGCAATTTTAAGCGAGCTATAGAGTATCACGAACAAAATCTTAGCATTGCAAAAGAAGTAGGGAATAGGGCCGGGGAGGGAAGGGCCAATGGTAATCTCGGCAACGCTTATCACAGTTTGGGCAATGTTGAGGAAGCGATAGAGTATTGGGACAAAAGTCTTTGCATTGCAAAAGAAGTAGGGATTAGGGCCGAGGAGGGCATGGTCTATGGTAATCTCGGCACCGCTTATGGCAAAAAGGGTGAGCTTGAAAATGCTTTTCTATTTATCGAACAACAGCTTACTATTTCCAAGGAAACGGAGGATCTAGTAGGGCAGGGAATCGCTTCTTATAATCTTGGTTTTGCTCATGAAAATTTAGGCTCGTTGTGCAAAGCCCTTAATTTTTACCGTCTAAGCAGAAAACATTTCGATGAAACAAGGCGTCTTCTTCAGTCAGAAGATGCATGGAAAATAAGTTTTCGTGATTCAAAACAAATAGCGTACACAGCTCTGTGGAGAGCATGTTAGAGAAAGGAGAGGTTGATGAGGCTTTGTTTGCTGCTGAACAAGGACGAGCGCAGGCCTTGACAGACATTTTGATGGTGCAATTTGGAGTTGAGGAAAAACTTTCCTCGGCAGCTGTCACGACGGAAACTATCTCCGCTGTTATAAAATATTTGCCTTTACAAACAGTTTTCATAGCACTTGAAGGGAATACTATCAGTTTCTGGCTTCTGAGAAGAGGAAGTGGAATAAACTTTAGGCAAAAGGAAATCAAAAATGGAAGTGCCGCTTCACTGATAAAAACTACTTTGAAAGAAATTGGCGCGGGGACTGTTGTCCGATGCGAGAATCGCACACTTGACAAGCTACGCAGACACTTGTTTTGCAGTAGAGAAGCTCTTTTCGAGACCTTTCAGTCTTTGACCCTCTCCGATAATAACTCTTTGCAGCCTTTGTTTGATGTCTTAATCAGTCCCATTGCAGACTTGCTTCAAGGTGATGACTTAATCTTTGTTCCTGATGGACCATTTTGCTTGGCTCCTTTTCTGCATTCAGTGACTATGTCAGGATCCGTACTGTTCCCTCGTTGACGGCTTTAAAACTCATCACAAGTGCACCTGACAATTTCTACGGAACAGTGAAGCTCTGCTTGTGGGCGATCCGTGGTTAAAGGACGTCACTGACGAAAATGGTGAACCCATTTCCGAACAGTTGCCGTGCGCGATACGAGAGGTGGAGATGATTGGAAAACTTTGCACACCAATCCTCTCACAGGACGAAATGCCAACGAAAGCTGAGGTGCTGAAACAGAAGGAAGTCAGTTGCTTTAATTCAAATTGCAGCACATGGAGATTCGCCATTGGAGAAAGTGTTGCTCTTGGCCCAAAATCCTGAACGTTCATCCCAGATACCAGAAACGGAAGATTTTATGTTAACAAGGAGCGATGTTCAGGAGTTGGTCTTCGGGCAAGATTGGTTGTTCTGAGCTCTTGTCACAGTGGCCTTGGAGAGAGAATTCTGAGGGTTGGTGGGAATGATACCAGAGCTTTTCTGTGTGCTGGTGCCCGGTCGGTTCTGGTGTCACTCTGGGCAATCGATGATGAGGCAACCTTGCTGTTCATGAAAAAATTCTATCAACACTTGGCAGATAGAAAAAGTGCAAGTTTAGCTCTTCAATATGCTATGAAATCTCTTCGGGAGACGGAGAAGTAGTATTCTGCCGTAAAAGACTGGGCGCCATTTGTGCTAATTGGCGATGATGTCACGTTCGAATTTGGGCACCACGAGCTTGAAAAGAATGGTAAGTGTTTTTTCGAATATTATTTTAATTACTGAAAGGAATTACATTGTGTAGAGGTTTTTAGTCAGCAAGTTGTCAAGAGGTAAGTTCTTCACAGAGAAATGGTTTCAAAATTGGTCGCCCATGTTGTACGTTCTTTTACGAACTGCTTTGGAACTTAGCCACTGAAATAAGTAATGCCTGCATTCACCGGGTCGGGAACTTTGCTTTTCTGCAGATAACTGTTTGAGCCATGCAATGCATGCACTGAAAAGAAATAATTCACTGATCGCCGGTTACTGTGTTAAATTGAAGTTTGATATTGAAGGCTTATAGCCTACATGTCACAGTGACACTTAGTTGAATAGGAATGTTGCTATTATCTATAAGCACATGTATCTATATGAATGTAAATGAAATGAATAAAATGTATGTTTTCTAGTGGAGGGTATTGACGAAATGGAGAAGTGATCCTCGCACTTATCTAGACAATTAAAGGAATTTTCTGTTTAAGTAGACACCTGAAAAATTCAGGTTGCTCCAACAGGATTCGATGCAAGTGCAATGCTCTACCAACTGAGCTATGAGGCCACACATTTTGGAGCAGGTCATTTTGTTGGGCTCATTTAATTGTTCCTGTGAAGGACTTAAAATTGTCCAGATAGGTGAAAGGATCACTTGTCCATTTCATCATATCACATGTAATTATGTACAAACATTGCTATCGATGAAAAACAATTTCTTTATTCATTTATCAAAACAGAAATTCCTAATTACCATCGAACCGGCTATTTTTTGTCTTTTTCTTCCTTACCTTTTTTTTTTTCAGAAACGGCATCCAAAAGTTGAGAAAGCTACTTCTTGTACTCCGATGCGTCAGTATGTCGTTTTCCTTACTTCAATTATTGATATGAGTTCTTGAAAGCGTTAAAGCATTTAAACCTCATAAACGGTCAAGGAAGACAAGAGATATGTTTTGTTTTTTAAAGTATGTTTGTAGACCTAGGGTGGGTTTCTTTGGGAAATGCAAATCCGGATCCTTGTATCCAAAAGCGGATTTCGCTAAAATCTTTACTAAAACCCGAAAAAAATGGATTATTGATCTGAGGAATTCACTCTCCGAGTGGATTCATTAGATCAGATCTGAATCCCGATTTTTAGGATTCATGATCGGTGCATTTCTTTGGGAGACGGATCCGAAAACACTACGTTTGGCCAGGGGTAGTCTTGTGAAAGTACACATTCCCGCCATTTGCTTGCTTGTATCATGGCGAGTTTTCAGTGCCATTTTGTTCTTCAATGTACCGGAAATTTACAGAAAGTCGTAATTTTTTTCGCAGAACTTCAATTTGATAGAAATTACGTTAATCCTGACCGGCTGAAAGTGGGCTTTAACGCCAGAAAAATCCGTTTTCGGATACTGGTTTCTTTGAGAACGAAATATCCGTGTGATCTGAGATAGTAAATCCATCTTGGATTCTCCCAAAGAAACGCACCCTTATTTTATTCATTTGTAGCTCCGTATATGAACTTTCCATTCCTTTCCAGCTAATTTTTTTTTAAAAATTGGCCGAATCTTTGGGAAAATTTTCTAGAAGCTAAAAAACTAGGAAACGTAGAAATTACGTAATCTCCTAATTAACATAAGTGGAAGGTTTTAAGACTAGAACTTTTCTATTGAAGAAATTGCTAGAAAAAGGTTACTTCCAGAATCAAACAGACAGGAAGTTTCTCAGAAACGGGGTTTTCTAAGATATTGCCGCAGAGGGGCCAAGGGAAAATATTTTTTAGAATGGGCGATTTGTTAGGCAAATGTCTAGAATCTAAAAGTACTAGCATTGAAAATGAAATGACTGTAGAAATTTAATATCGTGCAAACTTTTGGATATGAGTGATCTCTTTGGGCAATTTCTTAGGGAAACTTCCAGAAGGTTAAAAACGAGGAAATAAGAGTGTTGTTTGATCTCTTAATTAATGATATGCATTGGATGTCTTTCTACTCAAATATTTCAAATATCTTTATTTGTATTTTCCGAAATGTTTCTACTCATTATAATGAGTAGAAATATTTGATTCTTTAAGGCCGGGACACACTAGGCGATAAGTCGCTGCGACACGTCACAGGGACAAGTCGCCGCAACAATTCGCCACGAGTGACACGTAGTTAATTTTGTGAAAATCATTGTCGCCAGCAGAATTTTGTCGCGCGATCAGTGCACGAATTCAAACCAGTTTGAATTCGTGCGACTGATCGCGGCGACAAAATTAGCGAAAGCAGCGGTTGTCGCACCGTGTGTACACTTCCTGCAACAAATATAAAATGAATCAATGATGAGAGAGCTCCATATGGTCCGCCATATTGAATTAGAAAACTATTTCACACATCCCCCCTCATACAAGATCACTGCTTGTGCACCGAACAGACGTTGCGTCGCAGCGATTTGTTTTGCAAGTAATAAACACGGAGCAGCTTGTCCAGAGACCTGTCGCTGCGACTTGTCGCCCAGAGTGTCTCGGCCTTTAGTTTTAAGGCCCATTCAAACGGTTTCCACTTTTGCTTCAACATGCATTCAACATTTTGTTGAACCCAAATGTTAGGTGTTTGAACAGGTCCTTCAACAAAAATGTTGAAGGCTTGTTGAAAGAGTGTTTTATCAAATTCAAACTGATTTAAACTTTCATTCAACATCGATTCAACATTTCTTTTGTTCTAGAAAATGTTGGGTGGAGCTGGAAGCCGTTTAAGGACGGTACCTACTAATTCCAAGGTATTTTTGCCCCGGTTTATGATTTTTGCAGGAAATGCAGATCTTAACAAGTGTTATTGAAATCCAGAAAGAAAATAGGGGTAACCACGCATTTATCAAAGATAATTCATGAACAATATTTGTAAAAAGCTTTAAAATACAAAGCAATGCATGGCGTTCTTTCTCAAATTGAAGCTTAATTATCTCTCAAAAATGCATGGTTTACCCCCACTTTTCTTTTTGGATACCGAGAGTACTTACTAAGATCTACTTTCTCTGGATAGTTTTAAAACCGCGCAAAAATATCACTTTCTTGGTAAGCATCACCGATAGGAAACCCGAGTATCTCGAGATGCGCAGAACGTATGCGCAATAACATTAGTAGGCACCGTCCTTAACCAGTTCATTCAACATTTTTAGAACAACGCATGCTCATAGGTTGTAGAACACGACGCATTGCTCATAGTTCCATGCCGTCCAAACTTGTTCGAGCTTTTTTGTTCGTCGCTTGTCCAAAATTTTGGCTCAATTTTTGGCGCGATGTTAAAAACCATTTGAACGACCTCCGCACAACTTGCTTCCAACATTTGCTCAACATCCTTTCAACTTTGTTGAATGAATGTTGAAACCGTTTAAATGGGCCTTTTGAGCTTTTAATGCAAACTTGTTCGGAGATTACGATCAATGCATAGATTGACCGGCTCGCAATTCTCTGTAAGTAAAGCACTGGTCAGTCAGTTTTCTCTTCTAAACCGCGTTAGAGTTTTCATATGCTATTTACAAAATAACTAGACTATGACTAAATCACCTCCAATTTGTCGATAATACCTCACTTCACCACCCGTTTGAATTAAGAGGTTTCCTAGTTAGTATGCACTGGTCAATCTATGCATTGATCGTAATCTCCGAACAAGTTTGCATTAAAAGCTCAAAAGGCCCATTTAAACGGTTTCAACATTCATTCAACAAAGTTGAAAGGATGTTGAGCAAATGTTGGAAGCAAGTTGTGCGGAGGTCGTTCAAATGGTTTTTAACATCGCGCCAAAAATTGAGCCAAAATTTGGACTGCGAGGAACTAAGAACAAGAAACCAGACTCTCTCGTCCAGTTACGGCACCTATGAGCATGCGTGTGTTCTACAAAATGTTGAATGAACTGTTTAAGGACGGTGCCTACTAATGTTATTGCGCATACGTTCTCTGCGCATCTCGAGATACTCGGGTTTCCTATCGGTGATGCTTACCAAGAAAGTGATATTTTTGCGCGGTTTAAAACTATCCAGAGAAAGTAGATCTTAGTAAGTACTCTCGGTATCCAAACAGAAAAGTGGGGAAAACCATGCATTTTTGAGAGATAATTAAGCTTCAATTTGAGAAAGAACGCCATGCATTGCTTTTATTTTAAAGCTTTTTACAAATATTGTTCATGAATTATCTTTGATAAATGCGTGGTTACCCCCTTTTTTCTTTCTGGATTTCAATAACACTTGTTAAGATCTACATTTCCTGCATAATCATAAACCGGGGCAAAAATACCTTGGAATTAGTAGGTACCGTCCTTAAACGGCTCCAGCTTCACACAACATTTTCTAGAACAAAAGAAATGTTGAATCGATGTTGAATGAAAGTTTAAATCAGTTTGAAATTGATAAAACACTCTTTCAACAAGCTCATTTGGTTCAACAAAATGTTGAATGCATGTTGAAGCAAAAGTGGAAACCGTTTGAATGGGCCTTAAAACTAAAGCCGAGACACTCTGGGCGACAAGTCGCAGCGACAGGTCTCTGGGACAAGCTGCTCCGTGTTATTACTTGCAAAACAAATCGCTGCGACACAACGCCTGTTCGGTGCACAAGCAGTGATCTTGTATGAGGGGGGATGTGAAATAGTTTCTAATTCAATATGGCGGACCATATGGAGCTCTCTCATTGATTCATTTATATTTGTTGCAGGAAGTGTACACACGGTGCGACAACCGCTGCTTTCGCTAATTTTGTCGCCGCGATCAGTCGCACGAATCAAAGTGTGTTTGAATTCGTGCAACTGATCGCGGCGACAAAATTCTGCTGCAGCGACAATGATTTTCACAAATTAACTACGTGTCACTCGTGGCGAATTGTTGCGGCGACTTGTCCCTGTGACGTGTCGCAGCGACTTATCGCCAGTGTGTCCCGGCCTTAAAGAATCAAATATTTCTACTCATTATAATGAGTAGAAACATTCGGAAAAATACAATAAAGATATTTGAAATATTTGAGTAGAAAGCCATCCAATGCATATATAATTAAGAGATCAAACAACACTCTTATTTCCTCGTTTTTAACCTTCTAGAAGTTTCCCTAAGAAATTGCCCAAAGAGATCACTCATATCCAAAAGTTTGCCCGATTATTAAATTTCTACGGTCATTTCATTTTCAATGCTAGTACTTTTAGATTCTAGACATTTGCCTAACAAATCGCCCATTCTAAAAATATTTTCCCTTGGCCCCTCTGCGGCAATATCTTAGAAAAAACCCCGTTTCTGAGAAACTTCCTGTCTGTTTGATTCTGGAAGTAACCTTTTTCTAGCAATTTCTTCAATAGAAAAGTTCTAGTCTAAAAAACCTTCCACTTATGTTAATTAGGAGATTACGTAATTTCTACGTTCCTAGTTTTTTAGCTTCTAGAAAATTTTCCCAAAGATTCGGCCAATTTAAAAAAAAAAAATTAGCTGGAAAAGAATGGAAAGTTCATATACGGAGCTACAAATGAATAAAATAAGGGTGCGTTTTTCTTGGGAGAATCCAAGATGGATTTACTATCTCAGATCACACGGATATTTCGTTCTCAAAGAAACCAGTATCCGAAAACGGATTTTTCTGGCGTTAAAGCCCACTTTCAGCCGGTCAGGATTAACGTAATTTCTATCAAATTGAAGTTCTGCGAAAAATTTACGACTTTCTGTAAATTTCCGGTACATTGAAGAACAAAATGGCACTGAAAACTCGCCATGATACAAGCAAATTGGCGGGAATGTGTACTTTCACAAGACTACCCCTGGCCAAACGTAGTGTTTTCGGATCCGTCTCCCAAAGAAATGCACCGATCATGAATCCTAAAAATCGGGATTCAGATCTGATCTAATGAATCCACTCGGAGAGTGAATTCCTCAGATCAATAATCCATTTTTTTTCGGGTTTTAGTAAAGATTTTAGCGAAATCCGCTTTTGGATACAAGGATCCGGATTTGCATTTCCCAAAGAAACCCACCCTAGGTCTACAAACATACTTTAAAAAACAAAACATATCTCTTGTCTTCCTTGACCGTTTATGAGGTTTAAATGCTTTAACGCTTTCAAGAACTCATATAATAATTGAAGTAAGGAAAACGACATACTGACGCATCGGAGTACAAGAAGTAGCTTTCTCAACTTTTGGATGCCGTTTCTGAAAAAAAAAAGGTAAGGAAGAAAAAGACAAAAAATAGCCGGTTCGACGGCAATTAGGAATTTCGTTGTTTGATAAATGAATAAAGAAATTGTTTTCATCGATAGCAATGTTTGTACATAATTACATGTGATATGATGAAATGGACAAGTGATCCTTTCACCTATCTGGACAATTTTAAGTCCTTCACAGGAACAATTAAATGAGCCCAACAAAATGACCTGCTCCAAAATGTGTGGCCTCATAGCTCAGTTGGTAGAGCATTGCACTTGCATCGAATCCTGTTGGAGCAACCTGAATTTTTCAGGTGTCTACTTAAACAGACAATTCCTTTAATTGTCTAGATAAGTGCTAGGATCACTTCTCCATTTCGTCAATACCTCCACTAGAAAACATATACATTTCATTCATTCATTCATAATTACATGTGCTTATAGATAATAGCAACAATTCCTATTCAACTAAGTGTCACTGTGACATGTAGGCTAAGCCTTCAATATCAAACTTCACTTACACAGGTAACCGGCGATCAGTGAATTATTTCTTTTCAGTGCATGCATTGCATGGCAAACAGTTATCTGCAGCAGAAGCAAAGTTCCCGACCCGGTGAATGCAGGCATTACTTATTTCAGTGGCTAGCCAAAGCAGTTCGTAAAAGAACAACATGGGCGACCAATTTTGAAACCATTTCTCTGTGAAGAACTTACCTCTTGACAACTTGCTGACTAAAAACCTCTACAATGTAATTCCTTTCAGTAATTAAAATAATATTCGAAAAAACACTTACCATTCTTTTCAAGCTCGTGGTGCCCAAATTCGAACGTGACATCATCGCCAATTAGCAAATGGCGCCCAGTCTTTTACGGCAGAATACTTCTCCGTCTCCCGAAGAGATTTCATAGCATATTGAAGAGCTAAACTTGCACTTTTTCTATCTGCCAAGTGTTGATAGAAATTTTTTCATGAACAGCAAGGTTGCCTCATCATCGATTGCCCAGAGTGACACCAGAACAGACCGGGCACCAGCACACAGAAAAGCTCTTGCTATTCCTACTACACCCTCAGAATTGACCTCTCTCCCCGGCCACTGTGACAGAGCTCAGAACAACCAGTCTTGCCCGAAGACCAACTGCACGAACATCACTCATTGTTAACATGAAATCTTCCTTTTCTGGAATCTGGGATGCGCGTTCAGGATTTGGGGCCAAAAGCATTTCTCCAAATTTCGAATCTCCATGTGCTGCAATATGGATTAAAGCAACTGACTTCATTCTTTTCAGCACCTCAGCTTTCGTTGCATTTCTTCCAGTGAGAGGAGTGTGGTCTGCAGAAGTTCTCCAATCATCTCCACCTCACCTCTTGTATCGCGCACGGCAACTGCTCGAAATGGGTTCACCATTTTCGTCAGTGACTTCCTTTAAACACGGATCGCCCACAAGCAGAGCTTCACTGTTACTGTAGAAGTTGTCAGGTGCACTTGTGATGAGTTTTAAAGCGGTCAACGAGGGAACAGTACGGATCCTGACAGAGTCACTTAATGCAGAAAAAGGAGCCAAGCAAAATGGTCCATCAGGAACAAAGATTAAGTCATCACCTTGAAGCAAGTCTGCAATGGGACTGATTAAGACATCAAACAAAGGCTGCAAAGAGTTATTATCGGAGAGGGTCAAAGACTGAAAGGTCTCGGAAAGAGCTTCCCTACCGCAAAACAAGTGTCTGCGTAGCTTGTCAAGTGTGCGATTCTCGCATCGGACAACAGTCCCCGCGCCAATCTAGTTTCAAAGTAGTTTCTATCAGTGAAGCGGCACTTCCATTTCGATTTCCTTTTGCCTAAAGTTTATTCCACTTCCTCCTCTCAGAAGCCAAAAACTGATAGTGTTCCCTTCAAGTGCTATGAAAACTGTTTGTAAGGGCAAATATTTCATAACAGCGGAGAGATAGTTTCCGTCGTCGCAACTGCCGAGGAAGGTTCTTCATCAACTCCAAATTGCACCTTCAAAATGTCTGTCAAAGCCTGTGCTCGTCCTTGTTCAGCAGCAAACAAAGCCTCATCAACCTCTCCATTCTTTAAAAGTGCTCTCCATAGAGCTGTGTACGCAACTTGTTTTTTGTGTCACGAAAACTTATTTTCCATGCATCTTCTGATTGAAGAAGACGCCTTGTTTCATCGAAATGTTTTATGCTTAGACGATAAAAATTAAGGGCTTTGCACAACGAGCCTAAATTTTCATGAACAAGACCAAGGTTATAGCAACCGGTTCCCTGTCCTACTGGATCCTCTTTCCTTGCAAATAGTAGTAAGCTGTTGTTCGTAAAGGAGAAGAGCATTTTCAAGCTCACCCATTCTGCCATAAGCGATGGCGAGATTACCAATGGCCTTTCCCTCCCCGGCCCTATCCCCTATGCCCTACTTCTCGCTTTTGCAATGCGAGATTAAGATTTTGCCCTATCCCCTACTTCTTTTGCAATGCTAAGATGTTGTTCGTAATACTCTATGGCTCGCTTAAAATTGCCCAGACTGAGATAAGCGTTGCCGAGATTACCATTGGCCCCTCCCTCCCCGGCCCTATCCCCTACTTCTTTTGCAATGCTAAGATGTTGTTCGTGATACTCTATGGCTCGCTTAAAATTGCCCAGACTTTGATAAGCGTTGCCGAGATTACCAATGGCCTTTCCCTCCCCGGCCCTATCCCCTACTTCTTTTGCAATGCTAAGATGTTGTTCGTAATACTCTATGGCTCGCTTAAAATTGCCCAGACTGTGATAAGCGTTGCCGAGATTACCATTGGCCATGCCCTCCCCGGCCCTATCCCCTACTTCTTTTGCAATGCTAAGATGTTGTTCGTAATACTCTATGGCTCGCTTAAAATTGCCCAGACTCCGATAAGCGTTGCCGAGATTACCATGGAGATTACCCCTCCATGGCCCTATCCCCTACCTTGCCCTTCATGGCCCTATCCCTACTTCTTTTGCAATGCTAAGCGTTGCCGAGATTACCATGGCGTTCCCCGGCCCTATCCCCTACTCTTTGCAATGCTAAGATGTTGCTCGCTATGGCTCGCTTAAAATTGCCCAGACTGTGATAAGCGTTGCCGAGATTACCATTGGCCATGCCCTCCCCGGCCCTATCCCCTACTTCTTTTGCAATGCTAAGATGTGTTCGTGATACTCTATGGCTCGCTTAAATTTGCCCAGACTGTAATAAGCGTTGCCGAGATTACCATTGGCCCTTGCCCTCCCCGGCCTATCCCCTACTTCTTTTGCAATGCTAAGATGTTGTTTGTAATACTCTATGGCTCGCTTAAAATTGCCCAGACTGTAATAAGCGTTGCCGAGATTACCATTGGCATTGCCCTCCCCGGCCTATCCCCTACTTCTTTTGCAATTGCAATGCTAAGATGTTGTTCGTGATACTCTATGGCTCCCTTAAAATTTGCCCAGACTGATAAGCGTTGCCGAGATTACCATTGGCCCTGCCCTCCCCTCCCCGGCCCTATCCCCTACTTCTTTTGCAATGCTAAGATCTTGTTCGTGATACTCAATGGCTCGCTTAAAATTGCCCAGACTGTGATAAGCGTTGCCGAGATTACCATTGGCCCCGCCCTCCCCGGCCCTATCCCCTACTTCTTTTGCAATGCTAAGATCTTGTTCGTGATACTCTATGGCTCGCTTAAAATTGCTCAGACTGTGATAAGCGTTGCCGAGATTACCATTGGCCCCGCCCTCCCCGGCCCTATCCCCTACTTCTTTTGCAATGCTAAGATGTTGTTCGTGATACTCTATGGCTCGCTTAAAATTGCCAGACTGTGATAAGCGTTGCCGAGATTACCATTGGCATTGCCCTCCCCGGCCCTATCCCCTACTTCTTTTGCAATGCTAAGATGTTGTTTGTGAAACTCTATGGCTCGTTTAAAATTGCCCAGACTGCGATAAGCGATGCCGAGATTACCACAGGCATTGCCCTCCCCTGGCCCTATCCCCTACTTTTTTTGCCATACTTAGTTGTTGCTTAAGGTACTTTCTGGCCTTTTTAAAATTGCCCAGACGGTGATAAGCGATGCCGAGATTGCCACAGGCTCCTCCCTCTCCAGCACTAAAACCTATTTCCTTTAAAAATCCTTAATGCTTCTGTGAAATCCCTCTTGGCCTGTTCAAAATAAGCCAAGCCATAAATAATAAATGCCTAGATTGAATATGCAATACCCTCCCCTTTTCTGTTTCCTCTCTTTTCTGGCAACGCTAAGCTCTTGTATAAGCTGCTCAAAAACGTTCATCTTTTCTGTCTGCCATTCTTGATTACAAGAACTCTTGAGAACAAGGAAGGTCGTCTTTGAAAGAGAGGGCGCTCCTTGAAAAATACGAAAGAAAGCATGAGAGAAGTTCAATGCACTGACCACAAATGCTGCAGGTACGCAGCTAAAACAACACACCAAGAGACTGTTTGCCATTATGAGTCTAACAAAGACAGTTTTCTGCTGTTGACGTCAAACCCTTTACTTCTTTTGTTGAGCCCCTTTGTTTGATTTAAACTGAATTTTTAAAGACAGAATTGACCGCACAAAATAGACGTATTTAAATGGCATAAATTTTTTCCCCATATAAGATTTAACTCAGCCAAAGTAATACTGTTTGTCTTTTTGTCATCATAATTTCCTGATCAAATCAAAATTGCTCGCGTGATACCACTGTTTAGGTGATGGTCAATCACTTTTATGGCATACAGACTTCTCTAAATGTCCCCCTGGATTCTCAAAGTTGCTCTAGAAAGTAATTATCTATAACCGTCTTGCAAGTAGCTTAAATCAATTACATCACATTTACATTACACTACATCATCACAGTATACATTACACTAAGTTTATGTTTTCTCTACATTGCGTATTTACTAACTCTTTACCACTGATTGACCTGTACAAGAAGTCATCTTGCACTTGATGGCAGTGAACATGCCATAGGTGTGTGTGTTTATTTATATTCTAAGGCCTTTGTTACAGTGGATAAAAAGAATTCTGCTTCATAAACGTGAATACTAAGGGGTCCATTAGGTTGACGTAATTTGTTTGGTTTAACAGCCATTAATATACGCAAATTTTTGGTTTTATCAACGGAGTTGATAATGTAAATTGACCACCGTACAGAGATTCTAAAAGCTGACATTTCGAGCGTTAGCCCTTCGTCAGAGCGAATCGAGGAATTATGGGTTGTCTAGTTTTCATAGTGGAGTAGGAGGTCTGAATAGGGTTAACCAACCGACTAGGAGGCAGTGTGGCCCGTGGTTAGGGCCCTTGCCTTGAGATCCGGAGAGGCCCGTGTTTCAAGACAGGCTCTGACCACTCGCTGCATTTGTGTCCAGGTAGTAACCATGGTTCAACTTTCACAGGTGCACTGTGTAAATAGCCCGACTGGTTTGCCTCCCGACCAGTTGGGATTCTTAACAGTTGTTGTTGTTGTTGTTCTGATTCACGTAATTTCGGCTGTTGTTTGCATTGGCCTGAAAAGCCCCAAAGGGAAGCTGTCAATTAAGTATGTATTGTATGTAGCGTATTGTAATTGTACTAGCGACAAAGGGCGACAAATACTACAACTACTGACCAAAACAAGAAAATAATTACCGACTACCGACAGAAAAAATGTTAAGCGACTACCGACATGGAACGACATTATCGATATTTGTTTTCAGAAAGAAGAGATTCGAAGAGCATTTTCTAGTTTACGAAGTAACCACATTAAAGTTAACTATAGAATTTCCCGTCATCTTCTTACTTTTTGGCCGGAGAAGAGCGCGGCCTCCAATTTCGCAGAACAACTTCCGGTACTTGAGCCCACGAAACCTCCCGCTGTAATATCATAAAAGTGATAGTTTTTTTTTTTTTCCAAAAAGGCGAGCAAGTTGCAATCGAACGCCACCGTAGCCTGGTTCTGGTCGACAAAGATAAATACACAAGAGTATTGGAATTGAAAAAAACATCTGACAGGACTTTTTGTATTGAAGGAGCAAGCTCTTCAGCTTGGAATTGGTGGTTTCTCCCTTGACAAAATCGTGCACGGGCAAATGCGAAAACTTTTCTATAGTAACAGATGGGCAGTGGCAACTAGAAAGGGCAAACTTAATATCAGATGAAGGCAGCAGTGAGGTCAAGGGTAAGTCGTAGAACGCCCTATTATTATGAATAGTTTTGGTACAATCATCAACGAGTCTATAAAGCGTACATCCAGATGGGCAGCAAAGTACTATCCTGTCCCTCAATCTGCCGTGCCCCTTTCAGCTGTTGCAAGGATGGCACCTTTGCCAAGTTAAGGAATAACACCACAAATGAAAGAACTGATGACAGAATGGTTAGAGAGATACAGACCAGTACGCAAACGGACTATTAGGAATGAGACAACAAAAGATAATAATAATAATAATAATAGGTATTTATATAGCGCTCATGTTCTATGTTCAAGGCGCTTGAACAGATAAAGCTGAGGCCTTGCTGCCTGCTGCCTACGCTGTTCAACCCACCGGCAACGAGTCTGAAGGGAGACTTCCATTCTCTGAGGAAATCGATATCATTTGATCAAGATGTTCGAGGATCACAAAGAGGTACAAATTGATGAATATGAGACAGATTATGATGACGACGAAACCGAAAATGAAGAACATCTAGAGCTTGTCCACAGAGCGTGTATTACCCGATCCGGCAGAGTTGTTCGTACATTTGTGCGTCTCGACTTGTGACTGTAAGTAGTAAATGGCAGTTGTCTTTATGACACTTGCTGGGACCGAGAAGCTGGGGTATAAAGATGATTTCTAAAATCAAAATCGCAAGGTGTTTTGAATTTTTATCTAGAGGAGGTTCAAGATTATCTAGAAATAAGTCTTTTTTCAAGTTTCCAGTTCCATGACGTCTTTCGTTTCGAAAATACAGCATTTTGAATTTCCGAATTGTCACCTTGCAGTACATTAGGAGATGTGTTCATACACGTTTATTATATTTCATGAGCGAAACGTGAGCGCTTTCATCGTTCGTGTTGATTTCTGGCCGCCATATTGGTGCACAACTGTGGTGCACCAACATGGCGGCTCCATACAAACTCTATAAAGTTGCGTGAAACACTTCGACAAAGAACTGAGAAACGATGAACCACGCAGACCTGAGAATTGGTGAGGTGATTTATGTATGTGTCTCCTACAACATTCCAAATTTTTGGCTTATTTCATTGAACGGTTTTGATTTTATTTTTTGTTGCTTGACAGTGAAAATG
>NC_090893.1:19021482-19026482 GCF_036669925.1 Montipora capricornis
GCATCAGCACAACGGCCCTAAACCTGAACGAATGTCGGTCGTTTCATCTGCAAGTCGTTTCGCCCACATAAGTAAAGTCGATTAGCCTACACCAATAAATAAAAATAAATAAATAAATGAATAAATAAATAACCGAAAATCAAAATCTTCGCAATTTTACTAGCCATCAATGACTAGGGAATTTGTCGAAGTTTTTATTTAGCGATGTAAGCGCCAAACAAAAAAAATGTATACGGATAATTTGTTTCATGCGTGACCGGTGATTTTCAAAAACTACGCTCCAATTTAACGGGGACTTTCAACTGAAGGACTTTGATGGGATGCGGAACCTGGTTATGCAATGGAAGAACACATGAGCATACCAAGCTTTCTTTGGCTTCATACTTTAATAGCTATTTCATGTTGGTACGTATATTAATTAACTTTGTTATTAACAACAGTTAGAATAGAATACAATACACATACAATACAATACAATACAAAGAATTCTATTTTTACAATGTATGACTTATCGTTAAAACGCGAACGTGAAACCTAAAATTACCCTAACAATTTCTCTAAAAATATCTTCATAGCTGAGTCTTGTACTTTCAGTGATTGGGGTTGAACTGGCGCTGCAATACAGGCATCGCCAAACAACCTCTAGACCTGATCTCACTGCCTGTCTGTACTGTTCCCTTGTAATGCCAGTCTGGCATCGCCGATGTTGCTACCTGTCACTACCATCACATAGGAGTGCTTCTTGTCTTGAGGTTACTTCTTCGGCGCAAAATAAACAATAATAGCTGTCCATATCCAATAAGAGTCGTCGCGATCGGGAGTATTCTGAGAAGGTTAGTGGAGTGAATTGAACAAAAATCACGGCCCTTTTATACTGCAATACCCGATCAAGACGGATCGAAATCGCACCTACGTGATTGGAAGATATTGTTGGTGTTAACTTTAATTAAAGTCTTGAAGCAATGTCCTATTGAAGGTAAAACAATCTCACCTCCTTCGGTAAGTGCCGTGCAAGCGACCATAAAGTCTTGAAACAATGTCCTATTGAAATGGGAAAAAATCTCACCTTCTTCGGTAAGTGCCACGCAAGGGACCGTAATTAGAGCTTACTGTGTTTATCTCAGTACATGTAATCAGTAATCGCAGTGTGTTTGGTTAAGTGAAACTGTGCAAGCGCTTACTTTCAGTGGCTTTTACACGTGCGCTTAAAGTAAAAAGTTGCAAAAGAAGCATGTAGGCGAATCGACTTTACTTATGTAGGCGAATCCACTTCAATGTAGGCGAATCGACTTGTAGGCAAAACGACTGGTTTCCAACCTGAACTCTACCGGCCACTACATTGACGTTTGCAGCGGCACTATTTCATCCAGCAGAGAAGAACTCGATCAATTTATAACCTCCGCCAATTCTTTTCATCCGGCTCTTAAATGTACCTGGGAAATTCGGAAACTTCATTGGCTTTCCTAGATATCAAAGTTTCTATTAGTGGCAACGTGCTATGTACCAGTGTGCACTACAAACCAACAGATTCGCACAGTTATTTGTTGTATTCATCGTCACATCCAACACACGTCAAGAACTCCATTCCTTATTATCAATTTCTTAGACTTCGACGTCTATTTAGTGATGACTCCGAATTTTCCAGCATTTCAGAGGAGATGTGCCAGTTCTTCAAAAAACGTGGCTATCCTGTCTCTGTGGTCAAAGCGGGCCATCATTGCGCCTCAACAATTTGATCGACAGTCAGCACTACAAACGTCACAAAAAGATAAGAATGACAGAATTCCATTCACCCTCACTTTCCATCGTCATTCTTAACAACTTTAAATTACTCCAAAATAATCCCGAGACTAGTAGAATCTTTTCGCAACCTCCACTTATTTCATTCAAACGCGACAAAAACGTAAGCAACTTTTTAGCGTGCTCAGAACTAACGAGCACCTCGGCACTTTCAAATGCAAAACTTGTCCTTTCATCCTTAACACTAATAATATATCGGAAACTAATCATATAAGCGAATCTGTTAAGATCACCGATCCTTTTACATGTACCACACATGTCATTTATTAACCTTTACGTTATGCAATAAATTATACATTGGCGAGACAGGTAGACGACGGCGTCCGATTCCGCAAACACCTTTACGATGTTGAGAAGACTGACTAGGGTGCATCTAAGCCAGTCGCTCGTCATTTTAATCTCCCCAACCACTCCAAAAACCACATGGCTATCTGCGGCCTTTCTCTACATCAAGGTAGGGCTCAAAGCTGCAAGAATCTGGAACGGTAACTTATAAGCTTTAAATGAAAAAGATGACTTACATGTAACCAGTATTCATTTAAGTAAATATAAAGAACCAATATCGGAGGAAAGTAAGTTCATGTCATCAACAAATACATGTAAGAGCAGAGCCAAATGAGATGAACTAAATAGAACGAATTGAGTTCATGACAAGTACAACCTTTGACTCAATAAAGTTTGACGAGCTGTATTTGGATCAACCAACACTCCATGTTATATCTGTCCACCTCAGATGGACAGAACCTGGGACAAACATCAGACTTCTCATGAGTTGAACCAGACGCTGCCATGAAGTTGAAGCGTGCAACTTGCAACTCTTTTCCTTGGAACAAAGCGGGGGATTTTAGGACACCAATTATATGCCCAAATGTAAATATCCATGGACAAAAAGAAGTTCGAAGCTGTATGCACGGCAAAATGCGTAAGCTACGTTACATCCAAACTCAAAAAACCTCAGCTCTTCACCAGAGTTAGACGGTTCAAGGTCATGAACTTCTGGTCAAAATTTCGCTTTTGTATTTGGTTTGCTCTTAATATATAACTTCGATGTTTGACCCAACAATGTAAAAACATTTTAGTTCATCTCATGTGAATTCCCATGTCTGGCGGCTAGGTCCTAACACAAGATCAGTTTGGAAAAATTATCTCAACATGGCTGGCAACAGAGAAGTGTGTCAAATACAAAGAAACAGCAATTTTACTTTGTCTTGGTTTTTGAACTCTGAATAACCAAAACGATAAAAGAAGGGTGTACAAGAAGGCACGCAAGCTTAGAAAAGTTAAGGCAAACAAAGCGTTAACGATAGCCAAAGTTAAAATTTAAGTTCTGGCCGCCATGTTGATGTATTTCTGTTATAAACCAACATGAAGTCTTTATATTTAACTCTTTTAATTTTGATGGTACATTTTGATTAAAAAAAAAACCCTTTTATGGAATATCACAAAGCTTGGAGACTTGAACAGGCTTGGTTGTTTTAACTGTTCTAATTCTAAATTATTCATTTGTTTACTTATTTATTAGCGGAAGCGACAATCAAGAAAACAAAAAAAAGACCCATTTTCGAATAACTACATATGGCCAGTTGTCAAATGAGCAGTAAGTCACAGGAAAGGTCTATTTTGTCACCAAGGAAAAATCATTTCTGAGACATAGAAAAAGCCAAAAGTCATGATTCGTGAGCTTTTTTGTTCAGATTGAACCAGCCTGAGCTTTTTGACCAATAGAGTAGCAGCATAAAAAGCACAAAGCTTTACATTATTTCTCATACAATCCAACAGCTGAAATGCAGTCAAGTTATCTCAAATCAAAAATGCCAGGAAATACCATTCCGAATTCGGAAGCTTTAGACTCAAATCAATTAAAAAATAATAATAATGCTATACATGCACTACTGTTACAGTACTTTTGAAGCTGCATGCATCCTTTGAAGAATGAGGAGTACAAGATTACATGCTATTCATATGCCAACAAGTGGATGTGTATTGATTTCTAGAATCTGCAATTGCAGATTTGCCTCAATTTAAGCTTAAAACACAAGCACTTACATGTACATAATTTTATTACTTTCAATTATTCGTTCATCCAATGGGGAAAATTAAATCATACATGTATCACAGGTGTATGGAAAACGGGTGTCTTTTACATAAATAATGGCCGTGATCTTTTTCACTGTAACCCACAAACATAACATACATGTATAGCACAAGTTATACGTAATCAGAGCTTGTTTGCATTGTGTGCATGACTGCATTGTATACAATAAAGCTTTAAGTAATGATGAGCAACTTACCACTGTTGGTCCTGAAACAGACTGATGCTCTTTTGTGTGAGCTCAAGCAGTGGCTTCATCAAGGGAAAGAACTCTGCAATGGTGATTTGATGAGGTTATTACGCTTGCCTATCAAAATTAGTCTCTGAATAAATACTTCTAAAAGGTTTGACTCTCCTAACAAAAATCATTTACCGGTAAACCGGGCACACACATCACAATGCAAACAGAACATCGTAACTGCGGAATACAGCTTCACCTCTTAAGAGCTAAAGAAAAGTCGCGGCTCTGTTTGAACGGGACTCTGGCTCAGGAGAGTGAGAACGAAATTAAAAACACGGTGAACAGAATCGTTGAAGAAAGCGAAAAGGCTGATAAAACAAACACTGGTTTTCTTCTTAAGAGCTACATGTACAGTAACTGTACACGTGGTGTAAAATTATTACCACCCATCCCTTGGTAGTGTTCTAAGTATCTTATTCTGATTCAGAAGTGGATAGTCGTAGTGGAAAATACCACCCATTCACTTGAAATGTTGTT
The DNA here is from genome assembly GCF_036669925.1 of Montipora capricornis. Lineage (NCBI taxonomy): Eukaryota > Metazoa > Cnidaria > Anthozoa > Scleractinia > Acroporidae > Montipora > Montipora capricornis. The sequence goes on from NC_090893.1 coordinate 19,026,093, forward strand.
AAGTATATTCTAAAGCGGATATGCTGATATGCAGTAAAAATAGTTTAAATATCAACATACAAATGGTCAAGTAGTTGGATACACGGACACGCAACATCATGTCCTTATTAATAAGTGAAACTGTGTTTATACACACTTCAAAGAGTATTTGCACCGAAATCAGAAGATGTACCAAGTCATATTTACTGATCAGTTTTGTCAAGGGTCACAAGAGGATCAGAAGGGGTACTCTAAGTAGATGGGTTAAGATAGCACTGGATGCTGCAAGCATAAACACAATGCAGTTCAATCCACATAGCACCAGACCAGTGTCCGCTGCTACAGCTAAAGGGAATTCAGTCAGCTTGCAAGAGATTCTTAATACAGCTGCTTGGTCTGCTATGACCACAT
>NC_090893.1:19031482-19033982 GCF_036669925.1 Montipora capricornis
CGCTAACCTTCTGGGCACCAGTTCCCAAGCTCATCTATTTGTGATAAGTTTAAACATCCATTTACAGAAAATTAAAAAGAAACAAGGATTCCATTTCCAATACAAGCCCTCAAAATTAAACAGCTTAAGGCACGCATTTAGGATAAAATGCAGTTGAGTTATCTCAGATCAAATCCAATGTTGGAAGCTACATGCTCATATTGTAATTCAATACCAGGTCACTATTGTAGCAGCACACACTATTCATAAGCCAATCTACATTCACCACAACTAGCTTAACCCTGAGCACTTGAGAGTGAAGTGAACTTTGAATTCTTCGTTCATCCAAAAGGGAAATTTGAATCATATATGGATCACGAGTGCATGGAAAGACGTGTCTTCTACTTGAACAATGGCAGTGATCTTTTTCACCGTAACTTGAAGATAACATAACACAACACAAGTTATACGTAATTAGAGCTTGTTTTCATTGCATGAGTCATCTACAAAATTACAAGAATTTAAGTAATGATGAGCAACTTACCACTGTTTTTCCAAACAGATGCTTTGTCAAGCGCCAGCTTCGCCAATCATTGGCAAGAACTCTGTAATAGTGATTTGATGCAGTTAAATATATTACTCCCACCGAACTCAGAAGATACAGTATTTACTAATCAGTTTTGATTAACCTTTGTGGCTGCTATACAGACACAAACCACGTTAATGCACACACTTGCTATCTTATGTAATCCATCAAGGCAAGTGTTTTAACTCAGCAGAATTCCAATCAAGATTTTACCTTACATTAAGTCTTGCTTAATTCTTAAATCACTTTGCAATGTTCCTTGTCTGAATAATGAATCCGGCCACAAATAAATTAAGTGTAAGCAATACAAGAAGATTGTTTGCGTGCCTACGTCACTCACCACTGACTTTACAATGAAAATAAACATACCCGGTAAAAGGAATACCAACGGCTAGTTGTAAAACAGGGAATGGGAAATGGGGCAATGGAAATGGGGGGAACGGGGAATGGGGAATCTCTAAAAGGAGGAATATCTAAAAGGGGGAATTACTAAAATGGGTAATCTAGGGGGAACTAATAAAGTAGGGAATCTCTAAGAGGGGGAATTACAAAAATGGGGAATCAAGAAGAAAAGGGGGAATTACTAAAATAGGGAATCTCTAAAATAGGGATCTCTAAAAGGGGAATCTCTAAAAGAGGGAATCTCTAAAATGGGGAATCTGCAAAAGGGGGAATCTGTAAAAGAGGGATTTAGTAAATTGGGGAATCTCTAAAAGGGGAAATGACTAAAATAGGGAATCTCTAAAAGAGGGAAGTACTAGAATGGGGAATCTCTAAAAGGGGGAATTACTAAAATAGGGAATCTCCAACAGGGATCGCGTTAATGCAGAAATCGTGCATTTTTACGCAAATAAAATCCAAAAATGCATCATCGAAATTTTAATGCGTCTCAGGATGCAAGGCACTGACTTAAATAACTCACACAACTTGCTTTGATTTGTCAGTAGATTCTGTTGTTTGTAAAACTGTTGGAGCGATCTGTGCTCATAATTGAAGTTCCAAGGAATGGGGTTTAAATCATCTAAAAAGGTTAAAACTAAATTTTCGACCGCCTTCTGCGGTCTTCTTCAGAGGAATGTACTCTGCAAGTCACTGAATGCGAATATATAGCAAAAGACGTCACTGTTCGTTGCAATTGCTCCTAAGGGAGGAAACCAGTACTGCGTAAACCCTTGGGAAAGGTGCTCTTTCATTAACAGAGTTCTTGTCCAGGAATGAATGTAACAGCTCTAGAAAAAGCCTTTGTCGGCCGGTCCTATGCATATACATATGCATTATGCATCAATATTAATTCCAAGTTGGTTACTCTCTTTTTCTCATAATTTAAAACATACTCTTTTTCTCGCAGAGGGTCACCAAGATTTTGGGACCCTCAAAAAATGCTTGGGACCCCAATTTGGCTGAACATGCGGGTCTCAGAACCCAGATTGAAAAATCCTAGTGCCATCCCTGTCCAAAATGGGAAATCTCTAAAAGGGGGAATTACTCAAATAGGGAATCTCTAAAAGGGGGAATTACTAAAATGGGGAATCTTTAAAAAGGGGAATCTTTAAAAAGGGGAATCTCTAAAAAGGGGGAGTATCTAAATTTGGGAATCTCTAAAAGGGGAATCTCTAAAAGGTGAATCTCTAAAAGGAGGAATCTCTAAAAGGGGAAGTTCTAATATGGGGAATCTCTAATAAGGGGGGATTACTAGAACTGTTAAAGGGCGGATTACTAAAACTGGGATTCTCTAAAAGGGGGAATCTCTAAAAAGGGTATCTCAGTCTGGACATCTTTTTAACTCCAGTCATCGATCACTGGGCAGGATATGGCTTTCAAATAGCGCTGCATCAAAACATTAGCAGCTGGCAACTTCTTACTGCGATCGCAAGTCTCTCATACAGTATATTTATTTAATATAATTATGTACCCATAAATGCATCAGTGAAGGTT
>NC_090893.1:19036482-19043982 GCF_036669925.1 Montipora capricornis
CCATTTTACTAAATCCCCCTTTTAGAGATTCCCCATTTTAGAGATTCTCTCTTTTAGAGATTCCCCCTTTTTAGAGATTCCCTTTTTTAGTAATTCCCCATTTTAGTAATTCCCCCTTTTAGAGAATCCCCATTTTAGTAATTCCCCCTTTTAGAGATTCCCCATTTTAGAGATTCTCCATTTTAGAGATTCCCCATTTTAGTAATTCCCCCTTTTAGAGATTCCTTTTTTATTAATTCCCACTTTTAAAGGTTCCCAATTTTAGAAATTCCCCCTTTTAGAGATTCCCCATTTTAGAGATTCTCCATTTCAGAGATTCCCCCTTTTAGTAATTCCCCCTTTTAGAGATTCCCTTTTTTATTAATTCCCCCTTTTAGAGATTCCTCATTTTAGAAATTCCCCCTTTTAGAGATTCCTTTTTTATTAATTCCCCCTTTTAGAGATTCTCCATTTGAGAGATTCCCCCTTTTAGTAATTGCCACTTTTAGAGATTCCCCCTTTTAGAGATTCCCTATTTTAGAGATTCCCTGTTCCCCATTCCCCATTCCCTGTTCCCTGTTCTCATTCTCCGATTCTTCATTCACTGTTTGAGAACTAGCCGAGTACCAACATAGTTGCTAGCTTTAACCAAAATTTCTGAGAAAATAACAGGAAGCGAGTAAAAAGTAAGCTTAATCAAAACTGGTTGATTACGCTTAAATTAAATGTAGTTGTTCTTCTTCACTATAAGAAATGATTATCAATGAGCAACTTACCACTGTTGCTCCAAATAATAATAATAATAATAATTGGCAGTGCTAATCACCCTTTACTTGCATTATTGAGGACTGAATTGCGAAAGGGCGCAGCTCATGATATCGGGCTGAAAGCATACAAAGGCGCCTCTGGCTGCTGCTATACAGTCCATGTTTGATGTTGCAGCACAGCACCACAGCTAGATGTTAATTAGCTGTGAGTCGATTTTGATGAGGGAGGAAAACCGGAGTACCCAGAAAAACCCGAGTCAGGTTGAGATCGACTGAAACTCAACCCACATGCTGGCCAAGGCCAGAGTTGAATCCCGGCTAGAAGTGGTGGGATAGATAACCACTAAGCCACCCTGACTCCCAAATGAATGCAGATTGCCGTCCGGTCAAGCAATGGCTTCGTCAACGGAAAGAAATTACTCTGCAATTACGATTTGATTTGGTTATTACATTATCAAGTATCACGATAAAACGATCATGTTTAATACGTAGAGGGTTTATCCTTACGCATAACTCAAAGTAACTTCAAAGTCGACGATCAAATTCTGTAACTTTATGAGAGAGTTTAACATAGATCAATGATGTTTCAGTTCTGTCGCAAAGCGAGACATAAGACTTACATCTATGCTTCTACAATTAGTCTACTAGCTGCTTTGTGGGACTTACGTACATGTAGTTTTTCAGAGCGAAATTTGTTAAACGTGTTTTGGTATCCTTTCAATTTTCCAACCACAAACTTCCAATGTGTTCTTACTTGCTTTATCTATCACAAATGACGGACAACTGAGAAAAGAGAAACCGAAACGTCTGTGTTGGGATAAACTGCTGGGAGGCACTTCCCACAATAATCCGAGAATAAGAGAGAGCCTGGGAAAGAGATTGGTAGGTACGTCATGTATGGGGACACATGATTTTGTCCCGAAAGTAGGAGGTACTACCATGTACAATTGTAGGTGCAGTAGCAGTGAAGTTGATGTAATAATAATAATAATAATAATAATAATAATAATAATAATAATAATAATAATAATTTTAATTTAATAACTCCTAGACCGCTATTTACATTCACTGATCAACAGCGTTTTACAACTTAAAAGACTACAATGAAATTCAAATTAGTAAAACTAATTACATGTCTATTAATAAAATACAATATTTATAATGATGATAATAAACTTAATTAGTAATACTAATAAGAGTATATATCAAACAGGATGCGCCTTAAAAGCTACAGGAAATAAGTACGTTTTCAGCTTACATTTAAGAAAACAAAGGCACTAGTAGTAGCTGTAGTTGGTGTAGTCTGTCTAGTAGCTGTAGTACGTGTACTAGTTGTAGTACATGTAGTGGCTGTATAGGTTTAGTAGCTGTAGTAGGTGTAGTACGACCCCATCGTTGCAACCGTTACGTTTTACTTTTCCTGAAACTTGTGTGGCAATGGAAGTTAAACAAAACAGTGTAACAAAGTTTCATGAAACCGACGATGTTACAACACTGTGCAACGCCTGCTGATGCCGTCACAGGCTGCCCAGATTCCGAGGGTGAAAAATTATAAGGATTTGTATGGGACTCTCGATAACAAATGGCCTGCGAACGCAGACGTATTTCCGGCGGTCGTTTCAACCGCCAAGAATACGTCTGAGTTCACACGCTAGATAACAATCTGAAAAAGATATTTACATCTCGCCAATAAAATCAGACTTCTCCGGCATCAGTCACGCTCAAACTCAGTCGATGGCCACACCGATAAATTTACTTCTATTTGACAAAGTTTCAAGGTCCACCGAGTATTCATTGCTGAGAAAATGCGAAAAATATCCAAAATTTTAAAATCCTTCGAGGCCCCCTTACAACGAATTTGGACACGGCAAGTCAACGCCTCACTTGAGCTTAAATACGGTGAGAGCACTGAATAAGTTAACGGTTGACCAGACGTGTCCAAATTCGTTGTAAGCGACACTCGAAGAATTTTGAAATTTTGGATATTTTTCGGGAGAGGAACTCCCATATAGAAAGGGGAGGGATGCTCTTCGTCTCGCTTAGGGGTGTAAATTTCGGATTTGGTCTCACTTAGGGTGTTCTGGGCAAAAAAACAACTTGATATGTAGCCGTAAAGGTCTCCTTTAGGGTTGCGCGCGAAGAAATATAAAAGTGTGTATGTGTTTCACGTTGGTGAAAGTATTAGATGATAATGTCTTTGTCGTTATTAAAAGTCATGGTATTTTGTTTCTCTGTGTTTTAATATGGTCTCCTTTAGGAGTCAAAAAAGCCTGAGCCACGCCCAAATTGGTCTCCTTTAGGGGTTTGATTTAAAATTTCCGACGAGCTTCCCTCCCCTTTTTATATGGGAGCCCCCGGGCGTGTGAGGTAGGGGAGAATCTTTTCGGAGCGAATAAATTGATTGGAAAGATTGGATGGAGCAAGCTGATTAGCAACATCATGTACCAAAGAGGCAACCAATTTAAAATAAAGCAATTTCACTGGTAAGATTCGGGAACTAACAAAAAGAGAAACAGTGTGAGATGCATTAAGCGAAGAACCCGCCTTTTTACAATGACAATTTTGTTTAGGTAACTATTTGTAGCTTGACCCCAAGCAACGAGAAGAAATATAGGGTTCGATTAGCTAGCGGTAAATATTTAAAAGTGCTGTAAACGGCACCAGATGCCTAAGCCTAGATATAACGCCAATTCCTTTGCTTATTTTCGTCGAAATATAACCACTGTGGTGTTTCGAAGAGAGAGAACCATCAATTAGAACTCCAAGGTTCTTCACATATGTTTGACGTTCGAGAGATACTAATTGTTTAGAATTGTTATCAAATATTTTAAAGTTGACTTCTTCATGGCCTAGTTCCGGATGGTAAGGATGGAAAATAACAAAGTTAGATTTAGCCGTTGTTTGAATGTAGCCACTCATACAATTTAAACAATTCCTCATTAACAATGATCTCGAGATTATTTAGCAGGCTAACCCTAACCCTAACCGCAGACTATTCTTTCTTTACCAGAAACAGAGGAACCAATTAGCGTTGATTGTGTTCTGCCTGACAAATATTACGAGAACCAGTCATTGATTATTCCTCTAATTCCATAGTGGTGCAGCTTGTGTAACAATATAAGGTAATAAGGTAGTAGTTAGGTAAGGTAATAGTTTATTTACGCATTTAAAAATGAATTACAATGTGTATTTACAATAAAATTAGTAAAAAACATATTGAATATACACATTATATAAAAATATAAATTCTAATTATTATTATTAAAAGAAATTATTGCACTATGGAAAAGTTTCTTTTAAACTGCTCCCTTCTACACTTATATAGGGTTCTGTGGGTAGGGTTTCTCATCGTACGTCCATGCGCGCTCACCCGCGTCATTGTCAGGTGCTTTGAGAGAGGGCCCTTCCCGTCAATTTTCTTTAAAGTTGTAATACGAAGATCATTGCGGCGTACGTCCAACATTGGGCAGTCAGCAAGTTCACGCACCCTGCTGTAGGTTTGTTTGGGAAAGATAAGACCAAAAGCTCTTTTCTGGACTCTTTCGAACTGTTCAGACAAATAGAAAGGAAAAGCATAATGCCAAACTACGCAGCTATATTCTTAAATAGAGCGAATCAAAGACACGTAAATTGAGACTAGGTCAGCTGCTGGGAGAACGCCCCGACGTAAAACACGTAAAATATGCACGTGTTTCAATACCTTAGCAACTACTGATGCAATGTGCTCATTCCACTTTAAGTCATTCTGAATAATAAGCCCCAGGACCTTATGTGCGCTAGCCACCTCTAGCGGTTGATCATCAGTTGTTAAGGGGGCTAACTGAGGTTTTTCCTTGAAGAAACACAATCGCAACTCCTTGCATTTCTTAGCGTTAAGACGCATCCAGTTGCCAGAGGCCCAGCTGTTTATTTAGTCGAGTGTAGCCTGGGAGGATGATAAGCTACCCTTACGAAGGTTCTCTGACAAGAGACATCATCCACGCACTTCCACATTCCAAAATTAGGTGACATGGCCCTACCCAAATAATTGACCATCAGGAGGAACAAAATTGGGCCTACTTTAGTCCCCTAGGGGACCCCTGCTTTAACGGGGAGCCACTTCGAAAATGTCTGATTTAACTTAACGCGTTGTTTTCTATCAGATAGAAAGTTGATGATCTAAGGGATCAGACAAAGTCTGACTTTAAGGTTAATAAGCTTTTGGACAAAAGGATGTTATAACCTATATGGTCAAAAGCTTTTGAAAAGTCCAAAAAGCAGACTCGGAGATTTTCATTACGACTGTCTAGTTCTAAAAGCCAATTATGGACCGTATCTAACAGACAGTAGGATGTGGATGTACCTTTTAGGCAACCAAACTGCATAGGGTCAATCTTACCCCTGACATCCTCAATTAACCATGAAACCACAAAATCTTCTAAAACTTGGAAAGGCAGGGTGTAGGTGAGATTGGTCTTACATCGCTCTCACACGTGGGCTTTGTGATATTAGGGATTGGGATGATATTAAATTCCTTCCACGAGATTGGCATAATCCCAGACGACAAAGATAGATTCAAAATAGTAGCAGCTGGAGTTGCTAATTAAAAAGCAAACTCTTTAAAAATTCTGCTAGGAATATTATCGGGCCCATGTGCCTTATGGGGCTGAATTGCAGTAAGTTTTTTACATACTTCGTAAGATTGTACAACAGGTAACGTATCGCCCGTGGGAAGGAATGCTGGCAGCAAAGACAAATCAAGCGGGGGGATGTCCGAATTTACAGATGTAAAGAACTTATTAAGCGCATTGGCTAAATTAAAATCAGATGGATGGACGTCTCAGATCTACCAGACATCGTATTAACTATCCCCCACCACGTAAGGCAGTTATAGTTTTTCAGATCTTGTACTTTGGTTTGGTAAAAAGATCGTTTGCGTTCAGCGATCATCTGCTGGACTTTGTTACGTAGGGATTTCCATAGAGGAGTGTTCTGTGAATGGAAAGACTTTTGACCTTCTCTGATGAGCATTTTAATTGATGGCGTTATCCATGGCTTATCTGAATGGTGGAATTTTATAGACTTTAAGGGGAAAAGCGATCTAAACCATATGTGACAAATCCCACTCCTACTCAAAGCTCCAGACCGCCCTTGTCATTACAACAATATATTCACGCGCCCTGCTAAAGGTAACATACACACGTGCGTAAACTTTCTTTCATCTCGAATTTCAGAGAAATTACAAGCGCTAATATCTTCCAAACATTACATTCACCGCTAAAATACATAGCCCATACGGATAAATAACTAAATATGAAAGATTTAAAAAAGCAGCTGTACAAATTGCGGCCTGGATCTCGTTTCAAAACCTGTTAACTCAGTCAGTGCGGATAAAATCAGGTAGCGCATTCCATAATTTAGCGGATACTGAAGAAAGAAAAAGAATTAAGACCATAACTGGTTGTTGTAGGTTTATTGAGGGACAGAATGTAATTTCCACGAACATTTTTTTTTTGTAATTTGTTTATTTTTATTTGCCAACTACCATTTACAAACTTATCTACACTTTACCAAAAGGAGAGAGAAAAAAAAAGAAAGTTATAATTTACAAAACACTACCCAAAATGACTTACTTTAAAAAATATATTAACTTCAAGCTTATATCCTTAAATGGCCGGGGGATTCGTTCTTTTGAGAAGCGAAAGGCCGTGTTTAATTGGCTTTATAAATCTCAGGCCGATATATGTTTTCTACAAGAGACCTACAGCACTCCAGAAGTTGTGAACATATGGAAAAAACAGTGGAAGGGCGATACCTTTTTCTCACATGGTAGTTGTCACAATAAAGGCACAATGATCCTTGTAAAGTAACATTTAGATTTTAAACAAATTTCGTCAAAAGAAGATCCATTAGGCCGTTACATTTTTCTAGAAGTTGCGATCCAAGACTTGCCTTTTGTTCTTCTGAATATTTATGCTCCAAACAAATGTGCGGTACAATGCGGATTTTTTAGCAAATTATCGGAGGAACTTAAAGACTTTGTCACAGACACAGACAAGTCCGTTGTTGTTGGGGGAGATTTTAATGTCATCCTTGATCAAGACCTTGATGGTCGAGGCGGGAATAAAAAGAGAAAGGATTCTGTGCAATATGTAGAAGATATGATTATCGAGCATGATTTAGTAGATATATGGCGTATCCGTAACCCCACTGACAGGCGTTTCACTTGGCGTCAAAAATCAACGTTAATACAAAGACGCCTAGATTATTGGTTAACCAGTAATGATTTACAAGAAGACGTTGAATCGGTAGAAATAATAACTGCAATTAGGTCGGATCACTCAGCCATTACACTGTCAGTTAACCGCGGCCTTGATGAAAACGAGCGGGGACCAAGTTTTTGGAAATTCAATTCTACTTTAATAAATGACCAAGAATATTGTGACCTCCTTCGTTTGGAATATAAAAACTGGTTAGAAGATTTTAAAGAAGTAAATGATAAACGAGTTCTATGGGACCTGATTAAATATAAAATAAGACAGTGAACAACTATCTATAGCAAAGCCAAGGCTCGCAAAAAAGAGAAAAAGTAAAGCAACTTGAAGAAGGTCTAAGAAACTGCACTACCAAATGCGATAACAACCCCTCTAAAGAAAACTTAGAAGAGCTGGAATGCCTACAAGCAGAATACGACCAGTTGTATGACTATATTACTCAAGGAGCTATTATTCGCTCTCGAGCAACTTGGTACGAATTAGGAGAAAAAAACAATAAA
>NC_090893.1:19046482-19053982 GCF_036669925.1 Montipora capricornis
TTTTAAATAGTTGTATTTTTTCTGTTGGTGGGAGTCAAATTTTGCATTGTAACTTTGATACCGTCAAATTAAAAACTCAGTTCATATATGATTTATTTCATAAACCATTTCATCATTAAAGCATTATAGGCGTCCCAGTCTGCACGAAACCATATCTCACCTCTGTGTTTTTTCAAAGGCTTGCCTTTTCCCACATTCCAGCTTAATAATGCTAGCCTGTGAGCTTCTGCAGACGCGAATGACCCGAAAATCACTTAATAAATAATACACCTACCAGATTTGGGCCAAATCGCTGACTCCACGAACACGGACCGTTGACATTTGTTACGTCATGCCCAAATCTGAGCCCACATTAACCCAAAACCGCAGATGTTTCAATGAGAACGTCTTATACGGTGAAGCCAACTGAAGCAAAACCGTCTATCGCCAAAAAAGAACTAAAAATAGCAAGCATTTGGGATGTAAATTGTTAAAATTACGACTGGTGCTTACAATGTAACTGATCATGAGATTGTGACGATGAAGAGGACGGAAAACTCTGTGCTCTGCGAGTGGGGTATCCTACAAAAATCGCGCCTAACCAAGTGCCTATTAGGATTGTCCAGCACTCGCACAAGACGCTGAGTTAAGTAATCAGTTTAAGAAAGAAAGCAGATTATTTTTAGGTAACTTCACATAAAACTAAACAGATTTCGTAGAATTATGCAGCACAGTCAACTCTCCGCTAACGGGCACTCTCGTAAGCGGACAACTAAATTTACGGACACTTTTTTCTATTCCCCTTTTTACCTCCCAGACAAACTCTGTATTTTCACATTCCCACAAGTGGACACTTTCTCGTAAGCGGACGCGGACGCGGACGCGGACACTTTTGAAAATGAAAATTGGATTTTTTCTTTTGTTTACCCTCTCTCTCTCTCTCTCTCTCTCTCTCTCTCTCTCTCTCTCTCTCTCTCTCTCAGTCGGACACCCCTCGTTCAACAATTGACTCTTGGCAATGAAATTTGTATTTAAGTTACTTCTGCGCAGAACAGGCACTGGAAGTTGTTGCAAGGCTCGCGGCATTTTCTGACTTGCACTTAGGAAACGAGCCGCTACTCCAGGCAATTACCAAGGTCAACGAAATCTTAGAAGAGAAGGAAGGAGGCGGTCAACCATAACGGACTATTTCTCCAAAATGTCATAGGTCCAAGAAAACCTTGTCTAGTCACGATAGTACCTTGTTTGTTAATGTTTGAATGTTTTTTTAGCACCAAAGTTACAGGTATATAGACAGAAGCAATAATTCCCCTTTAAGTTTTTGTTCAATATGAATATAGATCAGCTATATTGTATATTTCTTTTTTTTTTTTTCAAGTTTTAACATTTAACATCAATAAAGAGTTTCAGTTGCTATGTTTAGCTACCCAATAACACATGTACAATTAACACCCACTAAATAACTCTTACTCGAGCGGATATCCATCCTATTTTTCTTTGGTGTCCGCTTATGGGAATAATTTTCGTAAGCAGACAGCTCCACTAAAGGACACTTTTTTCCAACCCCCGAGGGTGTCTGCTTACGAGAGAGTTGACTGTACTAGGTTATCTGTTAAAAAAACACTTTCAAAATTGCCACTTTTTGTCAAATTCCAAAGATAAGTAATTTTAAGGATAACTCTCTCAATATTTCTAGGGGTAAGGGATAACTGCCCTGGGAATTTTAGCTAATCTTAAGTGATTTAGCCTTTCTTAAGGGATCACAAAAACCTCCCTAACATTGGCTCACTTAGGTAAGCTTAGAGTAATTGAAAGCTATGGATCATTTTAATAGCGCTCTTTATTTCTGATATTTTTCTGTGAACCAAAATTCCATTCTGAACCTCTGTTCAAATCTCTTAAAGAATGCCTTGGTATTATCTTGGAAATTGTAAATGACTGGAAGTAAATGTAGAGTAAAAATTTTCTCACTTTTGGAGACATCTCAATTTCATGTTTAAGAATTATTATTTACTAAAGTGAAAGTGAGGTTAAAAAGTTTTAATATTCAGTTATTATTGTCTTAGCATATACCACACATAGGCTAAGCGACTAGCATACCAAAGAATAGCTAATACGAAGTATTACGCACTTGTGTGGTATATATTAATTTAGCATAAACTAGGTGTCAAAGTAGGTGTTCAAACAATTCGAAAACTGTTGGCCCATTTCCTATCATAAAATTGATTGAATAGATAAAGGATAGATAGAGAGTCAGTGCTTTGTAAGCATTGATATTAGCTCAGATCCATCAACAGTAAATCAACTCAAGTAAAGCTGTGAACCTCGCAGTTATGGACGTAATTTTAGCAATTGCGTAGAGAGGCCTGAGCTAAAATTACGTCCATAACTGCGAGGATCATAGCCTTACTTGATTTCATACCCGCAGTTCAGTATGATTCATTTCATATAGCATTTCGTTCAGTAAATCAACTACTTATCTGGCATGCTGATCATGCATATATATTTCCCAGTCAGAAAAGTAGAAAGCGCGTGTTAATTCTCGTGCAAAAGAGATGATACAGCGGGAAGACTAACAATTGCGCAATAATAATGTTCAAGAGCTTCGCATAATATCATCCATTGGTTAATTTTAAAATTCAAGCGAAAAAACGATTCCACGCCTTAACTACCCATAAAAATAGTTCATCAACATTGAGAACATTCAGCAAAAACGTCCCAGTAATTTACAAGTCTTATCAACCACAAAACATGCGCTTAATGCTAGAAGATGTGAAAGAGCGCAACGTTCGTTTTATTGTTGTTTTCAACTTACTTTTAAGAAGCGCAACCAGTTCTTTGAATTGGATCATTACCGCGATATTAATCAGTACAAAAAAAGGACTCGAATATAAACCCTTTTTCATTGCAACCCGCTCCTTTTTTGGTGTCAATTATCTTTTCTCGCTTACTGTTATTGCATTCACGATGTAAGAGAGCTGTAGTATTTGTGAAATTGATAACACTCCAGATGAAAGTTGCGGGTCACTCTACCTGTCAACAACTTTGTTGGTTGAAGAGACACTGCTCTTAGCCAAGGAAAAGTAAATGAACATTAATGTGCCTTCTAGAAGTTTCAAGCGTGCACTTAAACGTCAATAAACACCAAAAGGATCCTTGCATTTTTGCCAGGCTTATGCCTCGAACGTCTATGATAACAACCTCAACACATAGACTACCAACACTACAAGTTTCGAACGTCTATGAACGACAGATGAATTGGTCATCTAGATCTAGAGGTACCAGTTTTAATATATGCTCGATAGCCAATGCAGGAAGCCTACTCTCACTCATGGTACATCTCATGTACTGAAATTTTGAGCCTTTGCATCATGACGATTGAACGCTTGCACAGAGTGTCCTAAAAAATGTGAGAGGTTGTAATCACCCGAATGACAGGATACCAAGTGCATGAATCAGTGGCTATACTATCCCGGATGGCACTTTTGAATCCTGCATAACATCAAGAGTTTACTTTCCCCCTTTTCAACTACAGGCCATCAAAAATACAAATTTCATCTTTGGCTTCAGTTTGGGGCTGGTTAGATCCCTTTGAAAGCCCGGCCCTTCCTACACGCCTGTACCCTCGTTTAACATTAGGGAGCTTAAGGTCCGTAAGCAACGACAACGGCGACGGCAACAAGAACGTCAGAATTTGCATATTTAGTGCCGGGGCAAAAACAATAGCTTTGCACGCCCTGCACGTGCGTTTTATCACTTCTGTCCATTTCTTTGCCGTCTCAGCAAAACAGCAACCTGAAATAGCCAAGTTGGAGGTTTTATGCAGGACGTCACCACTTGAGTATAAATTTTTATTTTCTCCCCTAAATTAAGTGCCGTTTAGATGCGTACGAGTGTCACCTTTGAGGAACTACCGCTCCCTTGTCATATTAAAAAAAAAATTAAATCACTAGTCACAAAAAGATTCAAATAACACGAATTTGTATTTTGAGATGACGTTCTCGTTGCCGTTGTCGTTGCTTAAGCTTTCTATTGATGGAGGGTTGGGTCAAGGGATAGCGTCAGAAAAACGACAAGTCACGCGGGCTAATTGCAGGTGGTTTACTAGCCGTTCTAATTATGGGACAAACAACTGAGTTAATTTGAAGTGGGGCGCCAAGGTAGACACTTGAATGAAGTTGACTTCTGTCCAGCAATTCAAAGTGACTCTAGTGAGGATAAGAGGAACACAATTGCAGCAATCAGTCCTCCGTGAAGACCACAACAGAGACCAGGCAAATTAAACAAAGTGTAGCTGTACACACCGTCTTTAATGCCCTTCCTGGCAAATGGACGGAGCTTCCATGCAATATCTACTCGCTCCCTGAAATTTCAGGTGGAAAACGTTCGCATACCTGTAGTTCGTCAATCCAAACTTTTTCTCTCGTGACCACCATGACTTAATTGTTGAAGAAGATGGGATATTTGAATTATTCAAATTGTAAGTTCATAACCATTCACTTCAATAAGTAATATAGCTCTTATAAGATCTAGGTTTACCGCAGATCGCAAACAAGAGTTTCAGGTTTGACGTTACGGGTTTGAGTTTGAAACAGTTTCAGTGCGTTTAGATTGAAGTTAACAAAAGCCACGCGCCGTGTTTCAGGTGGGGGAAAAATATAACATTATTGCCTTTTTGATTGCCAAATTGTTTCGAAAAAAATACTTAATTGATTAAACTGGGATGGTCCTCTGAGATGCGCTTGGTTTCATGCATTTTCCTCTTTGTGGTTTCGGCAAAGAAACAGTTGACACTCCATTGTCATAAAGGAAGTTAAGCTAAAAGTGAATGACAATTGCATAATACACAGTGCTAGAAATACCATCATTACAGTGTAAACAGTGGACATTTGAGGTGATTTCCTGGTTTTGCATTGCGCAACCCTTCTTGCATCTTTGGCCTGAGCATAAGCACGCGCACATTGATAAAATGGCGGATTTTCATTGACGCCAAGCTTAATCCATCAAAGAATGGCTATTTTCTCCTGTACGAATACGGTGATCCCCATTTTGCTGAGAATGGAGCCTTCGTGGAGTAGTAAAAAAATCAGCAAAAGATCTATGGCCAGTTTTTTGGTTGCCTACCACGCAGACGCTTATAGGGCTTCGTCCCCTCGTGAGGGAGGAACGCGTGACGAAGCCCTAAGAGTGTTTGCGTGGGAAGCTAGCATTTTCCCGATCGTCCCAGACTTTGCCCACATAACGGCAAATTGCCAGATGCTTCTCCTACCCTCTCTCGATATTGACTTTGGCGGAAAATGGAAAGTGCGCCAAAAATTGAAACATGCAATTTAGAAGATCGATAACGAGCTAAAACCATCGCCGACATTCCCGAAAGTGCAAATTTGTGTTTTCATATGACGGGAAAGATCGCCGACGATCCCAAAAATCCGGGACATGTTGGGAAAATAGAAACGCTTCCTATTTTGACGATTCGTCTCCGACCATCCCAGATTATCGGGGATGTCTACCATTTATGGTTTTCATCAGTAGGCAAACACTGGGACGGTCGGTAAACTGCAAAATCCCCGATCGTTTGGGATTTTCCCGACAAACGAAAACTGGGTTTAACATTATAAAATAGTAAAAGGTAAAACTGTTCAAATGTTTGACTAAACGTTTTCGATCTTGCGCTCATCTTCAGAGTGTTTCCTTAGTTCAATTTCGACTGAAAATATGACAATTACTGGTACAAAGGATAAAAATCAAAGGCAAATGCAGAATTAGAATTTAGTACATGAAAACCAGTCAATCATTTCTATGTTTTAAAAAAATCATGGAAAGACCAGCTGGAGTGTCAAGACACTGAAAACAAAACAAATTTACAGAAGTGGACAGAATCAATGAATTTGTAGTTATTGATGGAATCCTCCAATCCTGCGATAAACTCATCCCACCAGCTACGCCAGCTATGGGAAGAATGGAAAACTAGTTGAATTGTGACGGGTGAAGGGACAGTCTTAGGCAGGTGAATTATGGGATATAATACGAACTCGCTAGTGACCAGGGGTCCGTTTCTCGAAAGTCCCGATAACTTTTCGGCCCCAGTGACCAGCTCCCAGATGGCTTGGTAGCTCAGTGACGCAATTGCACGTCGAGTCATTTCCATCAAATGAAAAGAGCCCTTAGTCCATTTTCCAAAGAAAATCATGAAGTGGTAGAAAAACTGTTGACTGCTTGTTTCAAAAGCGAGACAATGTAGTTCACGTGACGTCACGGCTGCCATGTTGGTGAACCTAAACAATGCAACGGCGGCCATGTTGATGTACCTAACTAATCCTCCGGGAATTGAGCTCTATTATCATGCAAAAGTTTTCTTTTGTTTCGAAGGAAAACCAAGGTTACTGATCACCTGAGTGAAAAGACTCTTTAATACTCTCCTCTGTAGTTTCGGCAGCCAATCTGCGCTCAAGTTGCCATTTTCCACGATTGTATCGACGGACTATAAAATGGACAACTTAATTCTTTTCCTCGAAATTCTGTGTAAGTAAAGCACTGGTCATTCAGAGCTTTCTTTTGTAAACTACCTTTGAGGTTTTATATGTTTATTTACAAAACAAAGAGACTATGACTATATGAGTCTTGTATATGCCTAAGATTGTTCATTACTATAACACCGACCGTTTGGATTAAGGGGTTTACTACTTGGTATGCACCAATAAATCTATGCACTGATCGTAATCTCCGAACAAATAAAAGAGGAAATATTTCTACAGTTTAAACATTCAATGCATGCTAAATATTAGGATCAAACATCACTCTTATTTCCTAGTTTTTAACCTTCTTGAAGTTCCTCTAAGAAATTGCCCAAAGAGATCGCTCAAATCCTGAAGTTCTTTTCCTAGTCTTTTACATTCTAGAAATCTGCCTCAGAAATCGCCCACTTTTAAAAATATTCTGCCTTGCACCTCTGGGGCAATATCTTAGAAAATCCGCGTTTCTGAGAAACTTCCTATTTGTTTGATTCTGGAACCTTTTTCTAGCAATTTCTTGAATAGAAAATTCGAGTCTTAAAACCACTATGTATATTAATTAGGACATCAGGTAATTTCTACTTTTTTAATTTGTTAGCTTTTAGAAATTTGCCCCAGTAGTCGGCCATTTTTTAATTTTGCGTTGGCCTTCTTAAAAAATTTCAGGATATCTACAGTTTAGATTCCTCAGAAAAACTTGCCATTTCTTTGTCTATGGACCCTTTTTCGCACCTTTTTTTTTCAAAGAAAGACTAATGAAAAGACCTGGCAACTTTGTCTTAAATTTTTGCTTTTTTAGAAAAAAAATCATGTCATGATCATGACATATGACAGCATTGATATTTAACGTTCCCAGTATGAATGAAAGACGGTTCTTCCTGGAAACTCTGTATCGGCCTTAAATAGAAAGTTCACCATATTCCTTTACCGCTTATGATGAGGTTAAATGCTTGAATGCTTACAATAACTCATTTAACTGAAGTAAGGAAAATGACATATTGACGCATTA
>NC_090893.1:19056482-19083982 GCF_036669925.1 Montipora capricornis
CTGCAGAAGTTCTCCAATCATCTCCACCTCTTTTAACGCGCACGGCAACTGTTCGAAAATGGGTTCACCATTTTCGTCAGTGACTTCCTTTAACCACGGATCGCCCACAAGAAGAGCTTCACTCTTACTGTAGAAGTCATCAGGTGCACTTGCGATCAGTTTTAAAGCGGTCAACGAGGGAACAGTACGGATCCTGACAGAGTCGCTCAACGCAGAATAAGGAGCCAAGCAAAATGGTCCATCAGGAACAAACATTAAGTCATCACCCTGAAGCAAGTCTTCAATGGGACTGATTAAGACATCAAACAAAGGCTGCAAAGCGTTACTATCGGAGAGGGTCAAAGACTGAAAGGTCTCGGCAAGAGCTTCCCTACCGCAAAACAAGTCGCTGCGTAGCTTGTCAAGTGTGCGATTCTCGCATCGGACAACAGTCCCCACGCCAATCTGATCCAAAGTAGTTTCCATCAGTAAATCGACACTTCCATTTTCGATTTTCTTTTGCCTAAACTTTATTCCGCTTCCCCTTCTTAGAAGCCAAAAACTGATATTGTTCCCTTCAAGTGCTATGAAAACTGTTTGTAAGGGCAAATATTTCATAACAGCGGAGATAGTTTCCGTCGTCGCAACTTCCGAGGAAGGTTCTTCATGAACTCCAAATTGTACCTTCAAAATGTCTGTCAAAGCCTGTGCTCGTCCTTGTTCAGCAGCAAACAAAGCCTCATCAACCTCTCCATTCTTTAAAAGTGCTCTCCAAAGAGCTGTGTACTCCTTTTGCTTTGTGTCACGAAAACCTATTTTCCATGCATCTTCTGACTGAAGAAGAGACCTTGTTTCATCGAAATGTTTTACGCCTAGACGATAAAAGTTAAGGGCTTTGCACAACGAGCCTGAATTTTCATAAACAAGACCAAGATTATAACGAGTATTTGCTTGATCTGCCGGGGTTTGCGTTTCCTTGAAAATAGTCAGAGCTTGTTCACAAAAGAAAAGAGCATTTTCAACCTCACCTCTAGCGCAATAAAAACCACCAAGATTACAATTGGCCTTGCCCTCCGCAGCCCTATCCCCTAATTCTTTTGCAATGCTAAGATAATTTCCGTGATAGTCTATGGCTCGCTTAAAATTTCGGAGACTGTCATAAGCGATGCCGAGAGCACCATTGGCGTTGCCCTCTGCGGCCCTATCCCCTACTTCTTTTGCAATGCTAAGATGTTGTTCGTGATATTTTATGGCTTCCTTAAAATTGCCCAGACTGTGATAAGCGATGCCGAGATTACCAATAGCGATGCCCTCCCAGGCCCTATCTCCTACTTCTTTTGCAATGCTAAGACATTGTTCTTGATACTTTATGGCTTCCTTAAAATTGCCCAGACTGTGATAAGCGATGCCAAGATTACTATAGGCAACGCCCTCCCCGGCCCTATTCCCTACTTCTTTTGCAACGCTAAGAGCTTTTTCTTGATACTCTATGGTTCGCTTAAAATTGCCCAAACTGTGATAGGCCCGGCCGAGATTACAATAGGCCGTGCCGTCCCCGGCCCTATCCCCTACTTCTTTTGCAATGCTAACAGGTTTTTCGTAATACTTTATGGCTCGCTTAAAATCGCCCAGACTGAGATAAGCGTTGCCGAGATTACCATTGGCTTTGCCCTCCCCGGCCCTATCCCCTACTTCTTTTGCAATGCTAAGATCTTTTTCGTGATATTCTATGGCTCGCTTAAAATTGCCCAGCGTGTGATAGGCGTTGCCAAGACCACTATTGGCTTTGCCCTCCCCGGCCCTATCCCCTACTTCTTTTGCAATGCTAAGCTGTTGTTCGTGATACTCTATGGCTCGCTTAAAATATCCCAGACTGTGATAAGCGTTGCCGAGATTACCATTGGCTTTGCCCTCCCCGGCCCTATCCCCTACTTCTTTTGCAATGCTAAGATGTTGTTCGTGATACTCTCTGGCTCGCTTAAAATTGCCCACACTGTAATAAGCGTTGCCGAGATTACCATTGGCCTTGCCCTCCCCGGCCCTATCCCCTACTTCATTTGCAATGCTAAGATCTTGTTCGTGATACTCTATGGCTCGCTTAAAATTGCCCAGACTGAGATAAGCGCAGCCGAGATTACCATTGGCATTGCCCTCCCCCGCCATATCCCCTACTTCTTTTGCAATGCTAAGATGTTGTTCGTGATACTCTATGGCCCGCTTAAAATTGCCAAGATTGTCATAAGCATTGCCGAGACCACTATTGGCTTTGGCCTCCCCGGCCCTACACCCTACTTCCTTTGCAATGTTAAGCTGATGTCTGTGATACTCTATGGCCCGCTTAAAATTGCCCAGACTTTGATAAGCACAGCCGAGATTACCACTCGCCCCTCCCTCCCTGGCCCTATCCCCTAATTCTTTTGCAATGCTAAGATCTTTTTCGTGATACTCTATAGCCCGTTTAAAATTGCCCAGACTGTCATAAGCACAGCCGAGATTACCATTGGCAATGCCCTCCCTGGCCCTATTCCCTATTTCTTTTGCAATGCTAAGATCTTTTTCGTGATACTCTATGGCTAGCTTAAAATTGCCTAGTCTGTCATAAGCGTTGCCGAGATTACTATTGGCATTGCCCTCCTCGACCCTATCCCCCAATTTTTTTGCAATGCTAAGACATCGTTCATGATGCTCTATGGCCCGCTGAAAATTGCATAGACTGTTATAAGCACAGCCGAGATTACCATTGGCATTGGCCTCCTGGTCCCGATCCCCTACTTCTTTTGCAATACTTAGTTGTTGCTTGAGGTACTTTCTGGCCTTTTTAAAATTACCCAGACTGTTATAAGCGATGCTGAGATTGCCACATGCCTTTCCCTCTTTAGCACTGAAACCTATTTCCTTAAAAATGCTTAATGCTTGTTTGTAATTCCTCTTGGCCTGTTCAAAATAAGCCAAGCCATAATAATAATCGCCTAAATTCAAATAAGCAATACCCTGCCCTTTTCTGTTTCCCTCTTTTCTGGCAATTCTAAGCTCTTGTATATGCTGCTCGAAAACGTTCATCTTTTTGTCTGCCATTCTTGATTACAAGAACTCTTGAGAACAAGGAAGATCGTCTTTGAAAGAGAGGGCGCTCCTTGAAAAATACGAAAGAAAGCATGAGAAGTTCAATGCACTGACCGCAACTGCTGCTGGTACGTAGCCAAACCAACACCAAAGAGACTGCATGTTATTATGAGTCTAACAAAGACAATTTTCTGCTGTTGACGTCAAACCCTTTACTTCTTTTCTTGAGCCCTTTGTCTGATTTAAACTGAATTTTTAAAGCCAGAATTGACTGCCCAAGATAGACGTATTTA
Organism: Montipora capricornis; assembly: GCF_036669925.1. Classification (NCBI taxonomy): domain Eukaryota; kingdom Metazoa; phylum Cnidaria; class Anthozoa; order Scleractinia; family Acroporidae; genus Montipora; species Montipora capricornis. The sequence continues at coordinate 19,059,818 of NC_090893.1, forward strand.
AATGGGATAAATGTATCCCATATCAGGACTTAGCTCAGCCAAAGTAATACTGTTGTCTTTTTGTCATCTTATTTTCGCGATTTAATCAAACTTGCTCGCGTGATACCACTGTTTAAAGCTGGTGGTGAATCACTTTTTATGACATACAGACTGCTCTACACTGTAAGTGTCCCCTGGATTCTCAAAGTTGCTCTAGAAAGCAATTATCTATAACCGTCTTGTAAGTACCTTAAATAAATTACATCACATTTACATTACACCACATCACAGTATACATTACACGAATTTTATGTTTTCACTACATGGTGTATTACTACCTCTTTACCACTGATTGACCTGCACAAAAAATCGTCTTGCGCTTGATGGCAGTGAACATGTCATAGGTGTGTGTTTATTTATATTCTAACGCCTTTGTTACGGTGGATAGAAATAATTCTGCTTCATAAACGTGAATACTACCCTAAGGGTCCATTATGTCAGCGTAATTTGTTTGGTTTAACGCCCATAGATAATACCAACTTTATTCATTCAATACAATAAAAGGGAGAGATACCAGAGGTTATCCCTATACGAGGGTATCCGCCCAGATTTTATTGATCTAGAGTCGATTTTGATGAGGGAGGATAACCGGAGTACCCGGAGAAAAACCCTCGGAGTCAGATTGAGATCGACTGAAATTCAGCCATTATACGACCTCGAGGGTCACAGAGGTGGGAGGCGCGGTTGCTAACCATTAAGCCATCATGACTATGCACCCGCACTACAGAAGGATCCATTCTGGTTCCCTTATTTTTACTCATCCTATGTTTCATGACTTCAGTGATAATGCAATATTTAAACATCGAGACCTGATTTTTTTGCAATTGCTAATATGACGATGTTAGTTTCTTGGAGCTAGTTATTTGGTAACCTAGTTGAAGGTAAAGAAACTTCCACTAAACTTGCGGAAAACGAATTCTTTATTCTGTTTAAACCTCGAGATAAAAGACAACATCTTTCAATGCAAATCTGCAAAAATCATTAAAGAATTAGAACGGTCTTTCTTGGGGATGTGCTTGACTAACGTCTTTCTTGGAAACCCCGGTATTTCTCAATTGGCTTACAAAATCTCTGAAGCTATAGCATTTAGTTTCAGGTATAGTTGTTTTTCTAAATTTTGTTTAAGAACTCTGTAGTGCTGTTTAGTTTATCCTTACAGTCGTTATTGTATGATTGTGCATGTAGAAATCCAATCTTCGTTGTCTTGTCACTTTGCCAAAAGAAACAGTTGAAAATAATTCCTTAATCAATCACTCAGACCCAATCTTCAAAGAATTAGAGCTATCAAATTTTCGGATATTAGATTACAAGGACTGGGTAAATTTATGTATTCTTATGAACATTCTCTTCCACCATGGAAGAGTGACGAGAGACCCTGGGAATGGTTGATCGTTTGCAAGGTTTAAGGATGTTGTAAAGGGGGCGCAAACACCAAATCATTTCATACTCGATCAAACTGTGCAAATTAATGGGGCAGTTCTTTACGTATAGAAATCAAATGACTGTTATCGAAATAGTTGATCGTCTCATTGCTTCAAACGACTGAGGGTTTAGTTTCTCGAGCTTTATGGCTGTAAAGGGAACGAAAATATTTGAAGTTCTAGTCTTGCTTAGCTTTGAGTGTGACTTTAAAGCGGATGATGCATAACAGAATCAGAATTCTTCACGGTATTCTTAGGCACCCATTTTTTGCTTTGTCAAACCATCGATTTTGAATCTAACCGGATAAGATAAATGATAATCATTTATAACGCTTTCCTTTTGTCAAAACTATCTGGCCAGACCAGTCAGTTTGCAAAGAAAATGCAACAATTTAAAGGAACACTTGCATGATAATCCCTCGCATTTTTCTGGTGGAGTATATATCATTCTAGCGATGTGTTAAGTTGACGGCGTTGTAGACTTAGTCCTGGTCAGTCATGAGTTCTGTCAAAAGTGGAAAGCGTCCTTACTCCACTTCATCAGGCTAACCATAAAAGACTTAATTAACTTATTTTCCCGATGTACAAGCAAAGAATAGAAGGCAGGATAGTTATATCACACAAAAGAAGTAATAAACTATATACCTACATAGTAGGCTAGAATATTCAATTACCTTGCAATATTTTCCTTGGAACAGGGTGAGCATCAACAGGGAATCCAGCTACAAATAAATCAATGGATAAGGAATATCGGTAGATTGTTTGCGAGCGTGCTTCAGTCACAACTGAACGAAGGTGACCACGTAAAAACAATACCGTCATACTTCGTTGCTTTCACATAAAGTATAGAGAATTTCTTAAGACAACAGGAAACAAATGAAAAGTAATCAGAATTCGTTGATTACGCATAAATTACATGCTCATATTATTGAAGTGCTACCGTGACCAAAAAATCATGTCTTGTTTTTCTTTGAATTTCAAAACTATGCTATTTTAACTGGGTCTTTATTATTCCATGGTCCACCATTCCTGTAGCGTTAAAATCTTTAGGGTGCTGATTATCGGTTACTTTGAGGGCTTTTAACCACAATCACAGACAAAAGTAGTTGGGAAGGTTATGTAAATGAACTACACCAGAGTTGTATTTCCACCCGCTTCTGTCAAAGCTCAAAAGAAATAGTTTCACTTTCTCTTACATAGCCCCCATCCCCCTATTCAATGTTGGAAGTTAACTCAACAATTTCCCACTGAAACCATTCAGTTTTGCACAACTTTGAAGGAGGGGGGAAGGGAGAGAAGCAATGAAGACTTCAAAAGTGCTAACCTTCCCAACAGTTTTGTCTAGGATTGTACACAAAAACCAAGACATATGTTATCGGAGCTGGTTTGCATCGCTTAAGTAATATATTCATGAGATAAGGCCATACGGAGCAATGTGCAAAAGTTTCGTGGAGGTCAAGCATTGACGTCGTGACTCTGCAATTTCAATTTTACGTGGTTATTCCATTATCAAGTCTTTCAGTAAAACATTATCTTGTAGGAAAAGTGTTAACTTTCTTAAATTGACACAAATCTGAGTAGAGCTGAGTAGAACTTATTCTTAATCATCATTTCCTTCATAACTCCCTCCATTTTGAATCTCAGAGCCGGATAAGAAAGCTAAAACCTTTATTATTAAAAAATCAAGATGCATCATTTCTCACTTGCTTTCTTAGTGTAAAAGGAAAAAAATAGAGGGCAGTATAGGTCGATCAAAATACAAACAAATAATTTATTACACTCTTGCAGCAAGCTAATATTCCTATTACCTTGCAACGTCCCTCTTTACAACCAGTTGAGCAGCAAAAATTAATCCCATTACAAATAAGTGAAAGAGGGATAGATTTTTTGCGTGCGTGCGTCAGTCACAACTGAATGACCGCGATCACTTATATTTAATGCAGTTTAATTCAGAACATTAACTATATTCAGAAAATATACATAACAGAAATACTGAAAGGGTTGTTAGCTTTAATCCAAAGTACAGAGAAAGCAACAGGAAAAAGGTAAAAAGTAATCAACGAATGAAATGAAACGTATATTGAACCGCAGATATGAAATCAAGTGAAACTATGATCCTCGCATTTATGAACGCAATTTTAGCTTTTGCGTAGAGTCAGTCATTAGAGAAGCCTGAAAATTCAAGTCTTCAACGAGGTAACGGGTTCAAACCCCGTTGAAGTCTTGAATTTTCAGGCTCCTCTTCCAACTCTACGCCATTGCTAAAATTGCGTTCATAACTGCCGGCGAGGATCATAGATTCACTCAAAAAGTAATCAGAACTGGTTTATTAAGCATAAAATGACTTTGTTATCGGACAATGTTGACAGACATCGACCAACTTAATTACCACTGTTGTTCCAAATGGATGCGGACTGATGTGAGGCCAAAAAACGACCTTGTGGAATTACGATTGATGGTTACGACATTCTCGAGCAACTCCAAAGTTATTAGGAGAGGTATTTCAATGAGAAACGAAACATAAAGAACATCAAGTCATTTTATACTCGATGAATCTGTGCAAATTATGAGGCAGTTCTTTACGGAACGATGACTGTTTATATCCAAATAGTTGGTTGTTTCATTGCTCCCAACAGCTGACGGTTTAGTCTCGCGAGGTTAAGGTTGCAAAAGGAACCCAAATATATGAAGCTCTTTCTCAGCTTTGAGTATGGCTTTAAAGTCGATTAGACATAACAGAATCAGTTTTTTGTCTGTATTCCGCTACATGAGTGTTGAAGTTGGCGAGAAGAGCAAGGGGACACTTCGTGACGCTTATTGAAATGGTTGTGCATGTAATCACGTGCATACCTGAACATATCTGACTGGTTTTTATGTAATGCTTGTATACGCGGCTAAATTAATATGATGAGCTCTCCGATTAAGTACAGATGAATGGTGATGCGCACCTCATCAAAATAATAGACTGGCAGCAGTCGCTTATCAGACAGTCGAGCCGCTCGTTTTAGTCATGGAAGAGAGTGAAAAGTAAAGAGAGCGACTCGACTGACTGTTAGAGAACGGACTGCTAGGACTATAAAATAATGTCTCTACAAGAATATGTGCTAAATTGGTCGCTCCCCTCATTGACACACTATTTCAAAACACAACAAGTCTTAAGGAATTTAAACTGGTGAGAAACAGACCAAGTGCTGACAAGGAGAACGTTAAATCTTAGACTACCCAATCATATGACTCTTTGTTGGTGGTCGGATTGACATGAACCTTTCAATTCACAATTCCAAGTTTAATTAACGCCCCTCACCACTAAGCTTCCTTGCCTCACTCTAAGGTTATTTAATTTTTCTCTACTGGGAAGGGAAAAAGGAAAAAAAAAAAGAAAAAATGTGATGATTGGTAATCACTACTCCCTGCCAAAGAAACACCAGGAAACACACGCTTCTCCAAAACAAATCTGCATATAACATTTTAAAAAAACAGAAGATTGTATGTATTGTTAAGCGCATGTCACTGAATGCCAAATATATAGCTTTAAGGATAAAAAATGCATCTTGGTTATCGTGAAAAAAGTTGGCTTGACGTTTTTCAGTTTATGATAACTAGAAAAAGGTCATTTTGGCTCAGAACAACCTTTTGTTGTGATTTATCGGAAAAGGAGGTAATTACAGTCATTACAGTGTACTATGGACAAGTTCAAAATTCGTGATTAACCGTTATTTTTCCTGATACACCCCAAAATACCATAATATGACCCCTTTAACAGAGTTAGTACGGGGAGGTTTGTCGGCAAAAATCTGTCAACTTAATCATAGTTAATGGAGAGGGAAGTGGTAGAAAACGTTTAAGCGGCAGTCGATTGTTTGGCGTTCGAGTTTGAGACAGGAAGTCACGTGCAATTGGCTTTTACTATGCCCTTTCTGTATTGTAGTGGTGTATGGCATTTTTGCGGAGTTAAAAGTTCGGATAAACCAGAGTCACTTAACGAGCAAGCTTAACGCATTATTTTAGATGACAACCACAACACATATGAGACTTTGCTAAAGAAGTTAAATATGACAAGTTTAGAAACAAGACGGATACAGCATACAAATTGCTCCATGGTGCCGCACCTGCATATACAACATTCACTGCAAGACTTCAGGAATAATTTGAAACCTTACACGTTTCTCTCATGATTAACACCCAATTTTCAGGCTGTTGTTCTTATTCAAACTGTACATACCTCATTTTAACTATTTAATATTGGAATCGCTGTATTTTATTTAGTTCTTATTCGCTCGGAGATATGAGCATTATTTTGTATCCTACTCTAAATCTGAGTTTTAAATAAAGTTCACTGAGGGTCCCCAAAAGGGTTCTTCAATCCCACAATCCCGACCAAATTTTTCCCTTCATCCCGAAATCCTGAACGTTTTTATCGGCCAATCCCGAAACCCGGTCATAACGTCACAGCATGATGCCCAAACCTCGTCGTCAATTAGAACAACAGTTTATTTAGAATACAACTTGTTATTATTTTTCCACCAACCTCCATGATCCAATTTACCTTAATTGTAGCATTCGCATGCAATCACAGTTTTGAAACCGAAATGATCAGTGATTGTCCATGGTTAGTAGTAATTGAATCTGTTCATAGTTTCCACTTGTTAAACTCGGTTGTAAGTTTAGCAGTGTACCGGGATGACAGACCTACACGACTCCCTAGCGCGTTTTAGCCTTTCAGTTTTGTAATTTGCCTGTAACGAGTATATATTTGATTGACCGCCCTCTTTTTGTAAGCGCGGAGCACCATGATTAAGAAAATATGGTAACCCATCGATGCGGGAAAGTTTGATTTTAGCTATGACGTCATTAGCGACCGTCCGTACGTACGTCCACCCCTCCATGCATGCCAATCCGACCAGTATCACGTAAAAATGGCCACCTTAGTGAAGGGCTTTATGTGGTTCGTATGTACAAGCATAATTGATTTTTATGGACTGTTCGAAATGATTTCCTCACGGAAAAACGTCTGCTAAAGCATTGCAAAAAACATATCGGGGAAACCATTTCAAGCAATTTTAGAACAGCAGCTGGAACATCGAGGAATGGACCTCTTTAGCTTGTACGTTTTGTTTTCCCATTTCAGACCACGTGATGTTCCCAAGAGAATTTTCCTTTTGTTTTTTCATAAGTTATGCATACATATGCACGTGTTTAAGACCACATTTGAAAGAAACTGTTCCCTAGAGTAACATCACCTGGTCTGAAATGGGAAAACAAAACGTACAAGCTAAAGAGGTCCATCGAGGTTAGGTGATGAAGATATATATTTGCGTATTAGCCATGCATGATCTTTAAATGCCACGAGCTACTTCTTGGCCGTCTTATTCTAAGCCACATTGCTACAAATAACTAAGTCCAGAAAAGTTAATTAGTTTCATAGGTCACTGAGGACCCATGTTTTCAACCGAACGCAAATGAGATAAATAACCCGGCAGCTCCGCTTTTAAGCTTAGCTAAATCTATACATTTCGGGCATTTTAGATTTCTTAGAGCAATGGTTGTCGCTCTATTAAATGCCAGTCTTTGATAAGGATTTGTTTTAAGTTCGTCGTTTCTGGGTGGCATGTGGTTTTTGAAGGAGTGCCAGTTTCCTGTTTTTAAATTGCGCTTCTGATAGGGTGCTTTGAACAAGATTTTTGGAATAACCTCTTTCACGTACGCGGGATTTAAAATTTTGGATGAGCTCTTCCAATATATGTTTTACAAGAGTTTGTTCTGAGAAGTCTCAGAGCTTCGCCTTTGAGGAAGCCTTTTTTGACTCCTGGTGGGTGGCACAAGGAGAAGTGCCCATGTTGAAATGTTTCAGTAGGTTTGAAGTGCGTGCGCACATCAAGGACTGAAATGCTCTTGAACCTTTCGCCTTTGTAAATGCCAGTCTGTATCCAGAAATGTCGTTTATTTGCTTGTTCAATGAGCTGCATTATCTCCTCTCTGTTTGTACTTCCTTTGTCTTTTCTTCTTTCATTTGTACTTCTTTCTTATTTCCGCTATTTCCCTTCTCATAAAAATGAGCCACACAACTAATAATATCATTTACGTCGCAAACAGCGATGTTAGTGCTGTCCGACATTTGGCCTATGCGCTAAAGCATAAACGAGACACTTTTTGTGAAAAACAAACGTGACGTGGTTACAAGGTCATGGGGCCTTTGTGTAACTGGATCTTATTACGGCCAAAGTTCAAGATAAAGAGCACGCCATAGGGATCACAAAAGGCACGTGTCAGCGTGGTGGAGATTGCTTAGCTTAAATTTCCAACCTTTTGCGTCGTTGACGAAAGCGAAAGTTGAGTTTATTTTAAATTTCTCACCGTCAGAAATCCCGGATCTTGGAGCTTCAAAGTGACCATTTCCCGGATCCTGCTTCGTAATAACGTTAAATCCCGCGTCCCCTCCATAAATCCAATCCCGAATCCCGGGCTTTAAATAGGCCAAATTCCGGATCCCGAAAACCCTCCTCACTGCTACTGCTGCTGCTACTGCTGCTGCTGCTGCTGCTACTGCTACTACTGCTACTACTGCTACTACTACTACTACTACTACTACTACTACTACTACTACTACTACTACTACTACTACTACTACGACTACTACTACTACTACGACTACTTTAATGTCTGCGTGATTTCTAGTCTCATTTGATTCAATAGCTTTGTGATTAGTGTCTGTCATTCGTCAATCATCAAGTAAGATCTCCGATATAATGGTTCTCATATTATAAGATCACAGAGTGTACAGAGTGTATAAGAGACAGCTCGGATTAAAAGAAATTACCGCGCTGTACATTGTATAAGCTTAAATATATTTGGTTCGCCCTTCCTTTTACCTTTCCAAACACCACCACCACCACCCCTTCCTTTTACCTTTCCAAACACCACCACCACCACTACTACTACTACTACTACTACGACGACTACTACTACGACTACTACGACGACGACGACGACGACGACGACGACGACGACGACGACTACGACGACTACTACGACTACTACGACTACTACGACTACTACGACTACTACGACTACTACTACTACTACTACTACTACTACTACTACTACTACTACTACTACTACTACTACTACTACTACTACTACTACTACTACTACTACTACTACTACTACTACTACTACTACTACTACTACTACTACTACGACGACGACGACGACGACGACGACGACGACGACGACGACTACTACTACTACTACGACTACTACGACTACTACGACTACTACGACTACTACGACTACTACGACTACTACTACTACTACGACTACTACTACTACTACTACTACTACTACTACGACTACTACTACTACTACTACTACTACTACTACTACTACTACTACTACTACGACTACTACTACTACTACTACTACTACTACTACTACTACTACTACTACTACTACTACTACTACTACTACTACTACTACGACTACTACTACTACTACTACTACTACTACTACTACTACTACTACTACTACTACTACTAGGCTTAAATATATTATATTGGTTCGCCCTTCCTTTTACTACAACTGCTACTACTACAACTACTACTATGGCCAAGGTTAACATTGGTAAAGGTTTGGGCTGTGTTGGCAGTTTTCTTAGTCTGTACTTTTGACTAACCAGCAAGCAACCAATTAATGAAGGAAACCTACTCCTAGGAACATGCCTCCTTTTAATTTGCAAAACATTATCTATCAAGAATTGTTGTTGTCTAAACTACATTAAAATAACTTAATCTGCAACACACTTCCAGACTAAATCCAGAAACATGTGTGGCATATGTGGCGTATTTTACTTTTGGACAAAATCCCTTCCCCAAAGCCCAAAAATGGGTGAAATCACATCAAATGTCCCCACTATGCATGGGCAAATAATGTTCCTTTAAGGTATCGTCATTCTTGTCTATTCCATCATTGATAAAAAGGTGTCACGTTTTGTTATTTCCTTCAATGTTCTGTGTAGTCTGAGGAACGCATGACCATCCTAATATTTCAAGTTTCGGAAATCCAATTAGTAACTATTATTTCTTTGTCATGGTAAACCATCGTTGGCTATTAACGGAACGAATTTAGATATTAACAGTTTTATAATCTTGGCCCCAGGGTGGGGATGTTTGATATTTTTGTTAGGGGAATGGGACCGAAACACGTGTGCCTATTTGTGCGAAAGTCTGGAAAGCAGCTGTTTCAGCTGTTTTGAATTGATAGAATACGTCAAATTCCCGAGGGAGACGGAAGGAGGAGGAGATGGCAAACCCATGTCCAGGGGTCCCCTCGCGGGCTTTGATAAGTGCACTAACTGCTTGGCAACAGGCGAAAGGAAAAGTACAATCTTCGACATTTCAAATGGAAAATGAAAACCACCCCTCCCCCCAATTATTATTTCAATGATGAAAAAATAACGGGCTTCAACTTGTCTCTCAGTCTATTCTACTGAAGGCTGAAACCGAGGAAAACCGTGTCAAACCATGCAAAATTAACCATAAACCGTCTAAAAATTGTCACAAACCGTCATTTTAACGTGCAAGTGTCTCTAAAATACAAATTCTTAACTCCTCGTCAGGCTGTGACGAGCATGACCTGGTCAGTCGTCAAGTTACTTTCACCGCAATGAAGGTGTTGATAAGTGACCTTGTAATGAGTGATTTCCACTGCTTTGTCACGTTTAAGACCTGAACACAATCTTGGACATCTCAAATGGAAAATAAAGATCACGACTTCCCCCAACTTCATTCATGAAAAGATGGCGGGCTTCAACTTTCGCGCGGATTCATCATTAGGGAGCCTCTAGCAACGACGACGGGAACGGCGACGAGAATGTCATCTCAAAATATAAATTCGCGTTATTGTAATCGCTTCGCCACTTTTCTAAACTTTTTAACATGACAATGGTGTGTCAGTCCCTCAAGAATGAAACCGATATGAGTCATGCTTAATTTAGGGGAGAAAATGAAAATTTATCTCCAGGTGCTAACGTCCTCAATAAAGGCCTGGCCAAATAGTCCAGTCATTTTGTGGCTGGACCTGCCACTAATTGCAACAGAACCTTTCTCTTCGCCAATCATTTAGGGTGATTTCTAGGTTAAAATACTAAAATTTCCAAAGGATGCAAGTACGGGAACACGTCAAAATTTAAATGGCTAATAACTAAAGCTTTGCTGTGACATGGAAACGAGGCTAAGAACCGGAAGCTGCTTTTATTCTACTTGTTTATCGCCAGACCTGCACCCGATTCTTCTAAATTTGATTAATAGTACTCCAGGTAGTTCTGTGAACTTTCATCTTGTAGATATCCTCACTAAATCATGTGTAAGTTCAAATAATCTTAGTAACATTTCTTCCTCAACGACTTACAGAATTTCATTTTTTTTCCTCAGAGAGGTCGGTACTAAAGAAAGGCTATGACCACAGTGCTTCTAAACGTTGCAACGTTTAGCTTTCCATTGATTTCGGTTGTAATGATTTGGTCACCATACTGTTCCTGTAACCTCGCCTTCATGTGGGTGCGGCCGCATGCGGTACTGGCTGAGTCACCGAGATACTCTTCCATTTTTTCAACTAAATCAGCTACAGTTATTTGCTCGTCGTCATTTTCCTGGAGAAATCTCGCCACTTTGAGAAAAGCGTCAATTTTTTCTTCGTCTTGTGGGTGTCCAATTTTTCTTGTCTTAACATCAGGCTGTTCTGAGGCAAATTGCATCGGAATTTGCTTCTCGGTCCTGAAGTTCACGCTGAACGCTAGATGATAAATAGCATCTGCCGCTGGCAAATCATGAACATGTAATATTCTGGCTCGTACCACTTCCGCCCACTCGTCCTTCCTTTCAAAACAGGTCTGCAACACAGTATGTTTGGTTTCGAGGGTTGTCACCCTGAACACATCCCCTTGCCTTCTCTTCTGATCCTGCAAATCAACGTTTGTTCCCGCAGAAGAAACAGTCAGTTTTAAAGTTAAAGGACTGTTCAGTCTTGCGGTCCAAAGAAAGGCGGCTACTTATTAAACTTTCCCTCTCCTTTTTCTTAGCTCTTTTTTTTTTCCATTTTATTACAATTACAAAAAGGAACATTAATATACGCACATTAAAGCTAGAATTAAATACATTTTAGAACTAAAAAAATAGAGAAAGAAATGAATAAAATAAATCAATTAATTAATATAAGTTTTACTACCATGTTAATAATTACATTCCACTATTACAATCTTATATTCTAAAGTTATTACACACGCACAAAGATAACGTTACAAATAGTAACAATTGATGTAATAAAAGTAATAATAATACATATCTATTGTATAGGTTTAATTATCCATGTTTTATTAAAATATTCTTTTTTTGTGATTTTACTTTCTATTTCATACTTAATTTTAATTTTGGCTTTAAACCCCTCGATTTTAGGAAGGGTTTGACTTCTTCTGCAGTCCCACAAGAACACTTTTCCAATAATTATGAAGTAATTTAATAGATCAAGTAAAGGGCATTTTTCCGAAAATATCCCAAATAAAACATCTTTTAGGGAGAGGTGGATTGGATGTTTTGATAGTAGATGCCAGTATGATGCAAAGTCTGTCCAGAATTGTCTAGTGTAGGAACAGTTGTAAAAAAAGTGATTTGAAGTTTCCGACTCAGTTTTACAAAACGTACACAAATGCTTCTATAACCAATTTGACATAATTTGCTATTTGTATAAAAAATAGTTATAACTTTATATTGGAAAGTGTTGTGCCGACGGCTATCCCATGTGCAAATTGACGATCCGAGAGTACTTGAATACCTAACTCTAATATCGTTTCTTATAACACCCTGAAACCGTTTAAAACTATCTGATAACTGTACTTGAAAACTCCTAATTGAATTCGAAACTACTATAGATGCTGGTACTGAATGCTGAACAATGCTGAATAATACTGAACACTCTTTGGCAGATACGCCCCTATTTGAATTGGCGTCACGCGGTAACATGACATCACAATGACATCACAACTTCTAACACAACAAAAGCTTTTACATAAGATTCAAGTGTAACAGAATGTGGTAATAAGAAGATTTGATTGATTTGAGCAATTGTAAAATCAAAATCCTTCTGCAATTGGACGGTGATATTGGGATGTTGAGCCTTTCTGGAAACAAGTAGAGAATAGTAATCTTTTGATCTTTTCTGTCTAATATCGAAAGTGTTTGTAATGTAACTTGGGTGGCAGTATTCGCGGCGGCATGTTTGGTGTCCTGGAACAGTTTGTATGAGGTCATTGCGCTCTCTGTTCCCTCACTTCCCTTCTCACGAAGGGTTACGACATCGTTTACAGTATCAAGCGATTTTTGGCAAATCGCGTAAGTTATTTCTTCATCCATTTTAAAATTCTTGAATGTCTAAAAATAATTAGAATGGAAATCACATTGTGCCAAGCATACTTAATAGACATTGCCGTCCTTTTCTTGGTTTAATCAAGTAGTGTTTTAAAAAAAAATCAAAAAATTCAAATTCATGAAATAAAAAAAAAACAACTAAACAGACTTGTTTTGCCAGACTTTGCTAGAAGTCATACAAGTTTTTTCTTTTCAACTTTTCTATATTTCCTTTTAATTTTTCCCGCGGACTTTAAAAGGTTTGACAGTCGTTCGCGGGAAAAAAAGAGTTACAGCCACCGAATTGTAAGCAAAGAACTAAAACATGACTGTGCTTTTTGATCAGAGCTGTCAACCTATGGCTGTTGTAGTTACAGATTGCCTTAATATCTAAATCTTCTAATTGATAAATGTTTTACAAATACTTCTTCTCTACGGAAAAGCTATGTATGAAGACTTGACCTCGGAGTCTCGCACACTGCTATACGTTTTAATATCTTCTCTCCTGTCTTTCCGTCGTGTAAACATCAGATATCTGGAATTAAGTATTCCCCAAGTGTGCAATGCCTTTTTAATTTTTAGGGAATAGGAATTACGCGTCTGTCTCTTCACAATCCGTGAGGGTCAGTCAGTCAGTCAATTTATTTAACGTCGGTATTTCCTTCAGTTACGAAACTGGTATCAATGGAAGCCGACGGTGCGCCTTTTACCCGCCTCCCGTTTCACGGATATTTAAATATTTAATGAGGGAGCATCGTTTGTGATGTTCTCAATCGCTGTGCAAGTTTTATTCATGTGAGTACACTCTTTCTGGTGCCACCTGGTTAACAGTAATGATTGTTCTAAAACTGTATTTAAGTATTCCGATTTTCTTTTATTAGAACTAAAGAATATTGTAGGTATTCTTGAGTGTGTCTTACCTGAGCTGAATATTGAAGAATCGCGTCTTCTAGCCATTTTGCTCGACAGAAATTAAAAACATGCAGGGCAAGCACAAAGACTCCTTAGTGAAATGTACATGCGTAACAGCGATGGCGCCAGCTCCTGTAAGACCGACTTCTTTGAAACTCGCAAAGGTTAATTTTCCCACAGAAACTGTTATTTTATTTCAATTAAAATACCTAATTTTCAAATAAACAAAATTAATTCGTCAAGTTTTAAGCTGAAAAATAAAACAAAAATTATAAAGCACAAGCAACCAAAACAGACCACGAAAAAAAGCTAAATAAACAGGTTTACTGTATATTTAAACGCGGCCAGCTAAGGAAGGTTTTCTTCACAAAAATAATATATTTCCTCACTTAAAGTATTAAGAAACCATTAAACCTGAACGTGTACGCTCGAAATTTCATTGCATTTAACTACGTTAAAGATCTTTGAACGCGCTTTATAAAAAAAAGGTTAGGCCAGCCTCGTTCCCATGCACTCAGTCACAAAACGGGTCTCAGAGCTTCATAATAAAACTGTGAAAAACCTTCTGTTGCAATTAGTAGCAGGTTGACCGATTTTTTTTCCATAAAATGACTGGACTAAAACGCTCGCAACATTTTAACGCAACATCTTGCAACATTGTAGGGCACAACATGTTGCGTACGTTCGGCCACCCTGTTACGATATGTTTCGAACGTTTTGCCAGGCCTTAAGACCTCAAATTTTGTTATTTCACGTCGTTGTTTTGCCGACTGCGACAAAGAAATGGACAACAATGACGTGCAGAGCGTGCAAAGAAAATGTTTTTGCCCACCAAATATGCAAATTTGTGACGTTCTCGTTGCCGTCGCCGTTTCTAAAGCTCCCTATTAGGGACTTTACGATCTACGACGGCGACGTCGACGAAAACGTCACTTCAAAACGTAACTTTGCACTGTCGTAAGTTTCTCGCGGTTAGGCAATCTCGTTCGCGTCGTACAAAGTGGGCGGATTATCCTAAAAATACATTCGTACAAGCGGTTTCAGAGTAAAAATAGAGAATGAAAGATTGTCATTTGTGTGCTCGCGTTGTCGTCGAAACCTCAAATTTGGTGATTTCACGTCGATGTTGTGCAGAGGAGGTTGACCAGCAATAGAGTTACTTTCATAGAGTTATGACATTAGAGTTAGAGTTAAGTTTCCAAAATCCTGAATTCAAGATTTTGGAAGGCCTAAATCCTGAATTCAGAAATACAGAAAGTATCCTAAACATGCATAAAAGCTAATCTTAGGCCTAAGGTTAGCTTTTATGAATGTTGGATGAGGATTTTGGAGAATTAACTATAACTCTACGACATAACTCTATGAAAATAACTCAAAGAATAGCTGTCCCCTGTGCAGATTTCCGCACGAAATTCTGCTAAATTCGTGCCGCACGTGCAGCACGATTATTTTTCCTCTTTTAACCAATGATATTGTTGTTTCGTGGCCTTCTCGTTGACGACTGCGTCGTAGATCGTAAAGTTCCTATTGATTTTGGAGGAACGGCGTACTAATTTTTCATTTTACTTTGTCTAAGAGTGTAGGCAGGTGTATTATGGGATATAATTCGAACTCGTCAGTGCCTAGCTCCCCTCAGTGACGCAAACACACGGTCATTGGTTCAAGTCTTGCTTAAACTTTCGGTCAAATGCAAAGCACCCATAGTCCATTTCCAAAGAGAAATAACTAACAGTGGTAGAGCACCTGTTGACTGCTTGTTTGAAACGTCAATAAAATACTTTCCTATGCAGTTATGATAGCAAATTTGTGCTCAAGTTACCATTTGCGACGATCGTATGGACGGGCAGTAAAATGGACAACGTAATTCTTCTCTCCGAAACTCTCTGTAAGTAAAGCACTGGTCAGTCCGAATTTTTTCTTTGTAAACCACAATGGAGATTTCACAATATTTATTTACGAAGTAACTAGACTATGTCGATATCATCTTGTATTTGCCTGTGATAGTTCATCACACCGCCCGTTTGGAGTAAGGGGTTGCCTACTTAGTAATCTATGCATTATCTTTTAACTAGTTTGCATCACGATTTCTAAGACTAAAGAATGAAATATTTATAGGCCTTAACCTTTCCATGCATATTAATTAAGAGATCAAGCAACACTCTTATTTCCTAGTTTGTAACCATCTGGGCCCAGTTGTTCAAAAGCCCATTAACGTTAATACCAGATTAAAAATTAACCAAGGAGTTTATTTCACTACACCCAAAAGCTGTACAACGCTGATATTCGTCAAAACTTTACATCTAAGGAAGTCAATCTTGAAAAACAAAAGAAGCAAAAGAAACTGTCACCAAAAAGTTGAAAACATGAAACAAACGTTTACGCTAATACTGGATTAAGCTAATCGTCTTTCGAACTACCGGGCCCTGGAAGTTTCACTAAGAAATTGCCCAACGAGATCACTCAAATCCAGAAGTTTGCCCAAGACAATTTGTATAAAAAACTTTCAATGAAGACTACTCACGACATCAGCTAACTTTCATTTCCTCGTTTTTAGATGCCAGAAATTTTGCCTAAGAAATCGCCCATTTTAAAAATGGTTTGCTTTGACCCTCTGTGGTAATATCTTAGAAAATCCACGTTTCTGAGAAACTTCCTATCTGTTTGATGCTGGAATCTTTTTGTATCAATTTCTTGAGTCTTAAAACCTGCTATGTATATTGACTTCTAGAGACTTGCTCAAGAGGTCTGCCATTTTTCTTTTAGTGTGCGTTGGCCCCCTGAAAGTGCAACTGGGAGAACTGCGAAGACCTGAAATATGTGAGGAATGTTATTTCTGTCCAATTACCCGTTCAACCGCAGAGTGTTTATTTACTATTGCTAGCGCGGCAAGCAGTGTCGGCTTTAGCTTTTCCAGGAAAAAGGATTTAATATGAGCTAAATATGGTCGTTTAAGCTCAGAGACTACCCATGAAGAAACAGAACAGTGTATGTATTACTCCTTTCGATGATCACTGGCGCTCTGAAACAATTGTTGCTTTCAACATGTGGCGCCGTCGCGAATACCTGTATTATCTACTACTAACAAAATTTATTAAGTCTGGGGTTTGAGCGTGTGAAGTCCTCAAACATGATTGGCTTAAAACAATAAGCATTCCTGACACATTTTAGGTCTTCACGGTTTTCCCGGTCACAGTGCAAAAATCTCATAGAATTTACATTTTACACACTTGAAAACCTTGCCATTTTTTTGTCTATGGACTTTTTCTGCACCTTTTTTCACAGAAAGACCCTAAAGTTCTTAAACTTAAAGCGCCTACTAATTAGAAGACCAGAACTTTAAATTATTGCTTTAAAAAAAACCTGATAGCGGAGCTTAAGATGAATAAATGTCACCAGTAAACTAAGTCTACAAACATACTTTTAAACAACATTTACGTATCTTCTGCCTTCCTTGACCGCGTATGGCGTTTTCAGTAAATCATGTAATTGAAGTAAGGAAAATGACATATTGACGCATCAGTGCAAGAAGTAGTTTTCTCAAGTTTTGGAAGCCGTTTCTGTAAAAGGCAAGAAAGAAAAGACAAAAACATAGCGGGTTAAATGGTGATTAGCATTTTCATTCAGAGTGATAAATAAACAAAGACAATTATTTTCATCAATTAAACCGTTTGTACAAACATGTGTTTAGTTAACGTTAATAGCATCAATTCCTATTCAACAAAATATCACTGTGAAATGCAGACTATAAGCATAAGCCCTCAATATCTAACTTCACTTTACACAGGTAACCGGCAATTAGTGATTTCGTTTCAGTGCATTGCATGGCTCAAACAGTTATGCGCAGGAAGGAAAGAACCTGACCTGGTGAATGCAATCAATATTTACTTCAGTGGCTAGCCAAAGCAGTTCGTAAAAGAACTACATTGGCGACCGATTTTAAAACCAACTTACCTTTTCTCTTGACACCTTGCTGACTAGAAACCTGTACAATGTAATTCTTTTCAGTAATTAAAATTATAATCGAAAAACACTTACCATTCTTTCGGAGCTTCTGGTGCCCAAATTCAAACGTGACATCATCGCCAATAAGTACAAATGGTGCCCAGTATTTGATGGCGGAATACTTCTCCATCTCCCGAAGGGATTTCGTAGCAAAATGAAGAGCTAAACTTGCACTTTTTCTATCTGCCAAGTTTTGATAGAAACTTTTCATGAACAGCAAGGTTGCCTCATCATCGATTGCCCAGAGTGACACCAGAACAGACCGAGCACCAGCACACAGGAAAGCTCTGGCTATTCCCACCACACCCTCAGAATTCACATCTCCACGGCCACTGTGACAAGAACTCAGAGCAACCAGTCTTGCCCGAAGACCAACTCCATGAACATCACTCATTGTTAACATGAAATCTTCCTTTTCGGGATTCTGGGATGTACGTTCAGGATTTGGGGCCAAAGCAATTTCTCCAAATTTCGAATCTCCATGTGCTGCAATATGAATTAAAGCAACTGACTTCATTCTTTTCAGCACCTCAGCTTTCGTTGCATTTCTTCCAGTGAGAGGAGTGGTCTGCAGAAGGTCTCCAATCATCTCCACCTCTTTTATTGCGCATGGCAACTGTTCGGCAAAGGGTTCACCATTTTCGTCAGTGACGTCCTTTAACCACGGATCGCCCACAAGCAGAGCTTCACTCTTACTGTAGAAGTGGTCAGGAGCACTTGTGATCAGTTTTAAAGCCGTCAACGAGGGAACAGTACGGATCCTGACAGAGTCATTCCATGCAGAATAGGGAGCCAAACAAAATGGTCCATCAGGAACAAAGATCAAGTCATCACCTTGGATCAAGTCTGCAAGGGACTGATCAAGACATCATACAGGGGCTGCAAAGAGTTAATATCGGAGAGACTCAGAGACTGAATGGTCTCTGCAGCAGCTTCCCTAATGCAAGAGAAGTCGCTGCGTAGTTTGTCAAGTGTGCGATTCTCGCATTGGACAGCAGCGCCCACATTTATTTGTTTTAAAGTAGTTTGCAACAGCGAATAGGCACTTACATTTCTTATTTCCTTTCGCCTAAAAATTATCCCACCATCACTTCCCAGTAGCCAGAAACTGATCGCGTTTCTATCAAGTGCTGTGAAAACTGTTTGTGAAGGTAGATATTCTAATAAAGCAGAGATAGTTTCCTTCTTTGTATTAACCGTAGAGGGCGGGTTTTCATCCAAACCAAATTTCACCATCAAAATGTCTGTCAAAGCCTGTGCTCGTCCTTGCTCAGCAGTATACAAAGCTTCATCCACCTCTCCATTCCTTAAAGAAGATCTCCACAGAGCTGTGTACGCCCCTTGCTTTGTGTCACGAAAGCTTATTTTCCAATCATCCTCTGACTGAAGAAGACGCCTTGTTTCATCGAAATGTTTTATGCTTAAACGATAAAAATGACAATTCATCAACTCGACCAATGTTATAACAAGCGTTTCCCTGCCCTACTGGGTCTTCCGTTTCCTTGGAAATAGTAAGAAATTGTTCGGTAAAGAGAAGAGCCTTTTGAACCTCACCCCTACTGTAATAAGCACTGCCGAGATTAAAATAGGCTACTCCCTCCCCGGCCCTATCCCCTACTTCTTTCACAATACTAAGAGCGTGTTCGTGGTTCTCTATGGCTTGCTTGAAATTGCTCAGATGATGATAAGCGTTCCCGAGATTACTAAAGGCTTTGCCTTCCCCGGCTCTATCCCCTACTTCTTTTGCAATACTAAGATGTTGTTCGTGGTACTCTATGGCTTGCTTGATTTTGCCCAGACTGTAATAACCGTTGCCGAGATTGCAATAGGCTCTTCCCTCCCCGGCCCTATCCCCTACTACTTTTGCAATACTAAGATGTTGTTCGTGGTACTCTATGGCTTGCTTGAAATTGCCCAGATTGCAAAAGGCGTTGCCGAGATTACTGTAGGCTCCTCCCTTCCCGGTCCTATTCCCGACTTCTTTTGAAATACTAAGAGCTTGTTTGTAGTGCTCTATGGCTTTCTTATAATTCCCCAGACTGAGATAAGCGTTGCCGAGATTGCAATAGGCTGCTCCCTCCCCGATCCTATCCCCTACTTCTTTTTCAATTCTAAGATCTTGCTCGTGGTACTCTTTGGATTGCTTGAAATTGCCCAAGCTGCAATAAGCAATGCCGAGATTACCATTAGCTTTGCCCTCCCCGGCCCTATTCCCTACTTCTTTTGAAATATTAAGATATTGCTCGTGGTACTCTATGGATTGCTTGAAACTGCCCAAGCTGTGATAAGCAAGGCCGAGATTGCCACAGGCAATTCCCTCCCCGGCCCTATTCCCTAATTCTTTCACAATACTTAGATGTTGTTTGTGGTGCTCTATGGCTTTCTTGAAATTGCTGAGATGGTGATAAGCGTTCCCGAGATTGCTAAAGGCTTTGCCTTCCCCGGCTCTACCCCCTACTTCTTTTGCAATACTAAGATGTTGTTCGTGGTATTCTATGGCTTGCTTGAAATTGCCCAGACTGCAATAAGCGATGCCGAGATTGCAATAGGCTCTACCCTCCCCGGCCCTGTCCCCTACTTCTTTTGCAATACTAAGCCCTTGTTTGTGGTACTCTATGGCTTGCTTGAAATTGCCCAGATTGCAAAAGGCGTTGCCGAGATTGCTGTAGGCTCCCCCCTTCCCGATCCTATTCCCGACTTCTTTTGAAATACTAAGAGCTTGTTTGTAGTGCTCTATGGCTTTCTTATAATTCCCCAGACTGAGATAAGCGTTGCCGAGATTGCAATAGGCTGCTCCCTCCCCGATCCTATCCCCTACTTCTTTTTCAATTCTAAGATCTTGCTCGTGGTACTCTTTGGATTGCTTGAAATTGCCCAAGCTGCAATAAGCAATGCCGAGATTACCATTAGCTTTGCCCTCCCCGGCCCTATTCCCTACTTCTTTTGAAATATTAAGATATTGCTCGTGGTACTCTATGGATTGCTTGAAACTGCCCAAGCTGTGATAAGCAAGGCCGAGATTGCCATAGGCAATTCCCTCCCCGGCCCTATTCCCTAATTCTTTCACAATACTAAGATGTTGTTTGTGGTACTCTATGGCTTGGTTGAAATTGCCCAAACGGTGGTAAGCGTTGCCGAGATTACAAAAGGCCCCTCCCTCCCCAGCCCTATCCCCTACTTCTTTCAAAATACTAAGACCTTGTTTGTGGTACTCTATGGCTTGCTTGAAATTTCCTAGACTGTGATAAGCGCTGCCGAGATTGCAGTAGGCTCTTTTCTCCCCATCCTTATCCCCTACTTCTTTCGCAATACTAAGATGTTGTTCGTAGTACTCTATGGCTTACTTGAAATTGCTGAGACAGTAATAAGCGCCGCCTAGACTACCATTGGCTTCGCCCTCCCTGGTCCTATCCCGTACTTCTTTTGCAATACTAAGATCTTGTTCGTGGTACTGTATGGCTTGCTTAAAATTGCCCAGACTGTGATAAGCTTTGCCGAGATTGCAATAGGCTTTGCCCTCCCGGCCCTATCCCCTACTGCTTTCGCAATACTAAGATGTTGTTTGTGGTACTCGATGGCTTCCTTGAAACTGCCAAGACTGAAAGAAGCGTTGCCGAGATTGTAATAGGCTTTTCTCTCCCCGGCCCTATCCCCTACTTCTTTTGCAAGCCTAAGATGTTGTTCGTAGTACTCTATGGATTGCTTGAAATTGCCCAAGCTGTGATAAGCAAGGCCGAGATTACAATAGGCTCTTCCCTCCCCTGCCCTATCCCCTACTTCTTTTGCAATACTAAAATCTTGTTCGAGGTACTCTATGCCTTGTTGAAATTGCCCAGACCACAATAAGCATTTCCGAGATTACCATTGGCTTTGCCCTCCCCGGCTCTATCTCCTACTTCTTTTGCAATACTAAGATGTTGTTTGTGGTACTCTATGGCTTCCTTGAAATTTCCTAGACTGTGATAAGCGTTGCCGAGATTACCACTGGCTTTGCCCTCCCCGACCCTATCCCTTACTTCTTTTGCAATTCTAAGATGTTGTTTGTGGTACTTTCTGGCCTTTTTAAAATTGCCCAGACTGTGATAAGCGATGCCGAGATTGCTACAGGCTTTTTCCTCTCCATCTGTTAAACCTGTTTCTTTAAAAATGCTTAATGCCTCTGTGTAATTCCTCTTGGCCTGTTCAAAATAAGCCAAGCCATAATAGTAATCGCCCAGGTTGGAATATGCAATACCCTCCCCCTTTCCGTCTCCCTCTTTTTTAGCAAAGCTAAGCTCTTGTATATGCTGCTTGAAAACGTTCATCTTTTTGTCTGCCATTCTTGATTACAAGAACTCTTGAGAACAAGGAAGGTCGTCTTTGAAAGAGGGGATGCACCTTGAAAAACACGAAAGAAAGTATGAATTTCATAAACGTGAATACTAAGGGGTCTAGTACGTCGGCGTATTTTGAATTGTTTAACGGCCATTATCCGCACCCCGCGCTCCAGAAGTATCCATTCCCTTATTTTTCTTATCCTATGACTTCAGTGATGCATTCAAACTACCAGACTTCATTTTATTTGCAGTTGCTGATGTGACGATGCTAGTCTCTTAGGTCTAGTTATTTGGTAACTAGTTGAAGGCAAGGAAACTCTCACTAAAACTTGTGGGAAACTAATTCTTTATTACTGGGTTGGCTATGGCAAACCCAGTCGAGGTCTGCGTTTAGTTTGTTGTTTTATTTATTTTATTTTTTATTTATTTATTATTTTTTTTCCGTGTCGGTAAAAGTCTTGCCTGTCACTCCCCTGGTAAGTTGTGTCTTTGTGCATAGAGCCTTCTGCGCGTATTTTCTTAGGATCGAGAGGGTAGTGGAACTGCGTAGATTTCTCTGGTGGACACAGTAGAATCATTAACTTAGCCTGCAATGGCGTCGAAAGTCATGTAACGCGAATGGCGTTTTAGTGGATCCTTAAACAAAATATACCCTTATGGAGCTCAGTAATGGAAAGTCAGTTGGATAAACTAGGCAGGAATCTCAAAAGCGACGAGTACTGGACTTCGACAACAATCTATCGCTCGTCGAGACGAAATCAAAGTGAGCTGTATTTACCTGAAGTACATGGTAATTTGACACGATTGAGTTTCTTGTCTTCACGCACGCAATGAAATAGGAAGAGGTTTTCGCCTCCAAGAGCAAATATGTTGTTTGTTTCAATAAATTTTTCGTTGGAAAAGGATTCTGTGGTATTTTCTGCCTTTGTGAATTATAATATCATGTTGTGTATTGAATTTTCGAGCTTAAGGTTGAAATGTGATATGGGAGAAGTTTTTTAGTATTGCTCTGTAAGCAGGAAGGGTTCAAAGGCCTGTTGGAAGCGTGCTTAAGTTTCAACAAAATGAGCCCCAAAATCAGTGAAAACTTGTGACGCAGATGAGTAATAAAGTATCTGCTATTTCCTAAATGATGGAATTACCTGGTGATAAATAACGTCGTACGCGTCTTGGAGAGTAAATTTTGACTTTGCATAAACAAGAGTTGGGCGATTGTGATCTTTGTTTTGACTTCGCTCATTTCATTGTCAAACTTTATAACACTTGACAGAAAAAGAAACTTACAAAAACCCGGTATCTTGCCATCATTTGACACAGATGCTTCACTGTTTGGCGAGTAAACATGCCGCGGTAACTTCATCACGGCGCCTGCTGAAGTCCGGCCATGGCACTGTCGATTTTGCAATTTACTTGAACGTAGCAAAAATCTCCCAAAATGTTTGTCGCTGAACGTAACTTTTTATATTCTATATTCACGGTTCAAAATTAATGTTGTTTTCATGTCGTAAATATTTTATTCTCGATCGACCGTCCCGGAAACTTCCTTCTGCTCTTTCTAAAAACTGTGTATCAATAGTTATTTGCTTTTTCATCAATATTTGTTTTGCATAAAGCAAGCTAACAAAATCTGTACCTTGCTGAGTTCGCATTTGTTAGCGTTTATAGTATTTTCGGTCAGATGCTTCTGTTCTTTTGAGGGATTTATTGTTTTGGTCTCCCATCCTAACACTAACCCTGCTGAACAGGGTTTGACTTCACTGAAATTTAGTATTATAAATCTGTCAGATGCTCAGAGGGCACACTTGTGGTGAAAAGAAGTTGTGAGGGAACTTGAAAATTATCAACATGTCAGCCCAGAAGCCAATGTTTCTCGCTTCTCTTTTATTTGTTATTCTTCAGAGACTGGAATGCTGTATTTCAATACCACACAATTCAGTGCCTTCTGATTTTCTGTAGCATGTACCACGGGCAGTGTATGCTTAACGGAAGCATCTCGTTATATTTAAGCCTCGTGAGAAAAGACATCACCTTTCAATGCAACTCTGCAAAAGTGATTAAAGAATTGAACAGATCGTGGAA